>NC_091122.1:20000-336250 GCF_040183065.1 Periplaneta americana
TCAGAGTTATTTGAAAATTAGCAGTCCTATCAACAATGGGAAAGTAAGTTACAAAACTGTATTAATTTAATTTAAAATTTTTAACAGACTTCAGTTGTGCAGCTCAACAGTTAAATGCCAGTCAGAGTACACATAGGTTCAGTTTTGTAAATCATACTATAAAGACGGTAAATATGCCAAAAGTACGTCATTCAGTCAATTTAAAATCAAAACTAACAAGTTACATTTCAGAATTTAAAGAAGATGGTTTATCAACTGACAATAAAATATTATTTTGTAATTTGTGTCAGTGTGCAGTATCATCTACACAAAAGTTCCTGGTGCAACAACACATTACAACTAGTAAACATCAGGCCAACAAACAACTAAATTCCAAGCAGAGACAATTGTTTTTAACACAACCAACAACATCGAATGTAAGATCTGACTTTAACATCGACCTGTGCCGTTCTCTCATCTCTGCTGATATTCCTCTCTACAAACTAAAGAATAAGGTCTTCAGGGAATTCCTTGAAAAATATACTCAACATACAATCCCGGATGAGTCAACACTTAGGAAGACGTATGCTCCATCCATCTACGATGTGACAATACAGAAGATAAGAGATGAAATTAAAGATAGTTCAATTTGGGTTTCCATTGATGAGACTCCCGACAAAGAAGGTAGACTTGTTGGTAATGTAGTTATCGGTTTGTTAAGTGAACAATATTCTGAACGAATTCTTTTACATTGTGATGTTCTAGAAAAGTGCAATAACAAAACTATAGTTAAACTGTTCAACGAAGCTATGGGTATCCTGTGGCCAAAGGGTATTATGTACGATAATCTGTTACTCTTTATTAGCGATGCTGCCCCTTATATGGTCAAAGCTGGACAAGCATTATCTGTTGTATATCCTAAATTGACTCATTTTACTTGTGTGGCGCATGCATTTCATCGTGTGGCAGAAGTGGTCAGAGACAATTTCCCTAAAGTAGATTTGTTGATTTCATCAGTGAAAAAAGTATTTCTCAAAGCTCCCAGTAGAGTTAACGTGTTGAAAGAAATGTACCCTGAAATTCCATTGCCACCAAAGCCAATTTTAACTAGATGGGGTACATGGCTAGAAGCAGTTGAATATTATGCCGAACATATAGACTCTATTAACAATGTTCTCCTTGCATTGGACTCTGAAGATGCAGTCTCAATTGATACTGCGAAAACAGTTACCTGTGACATAAGTGTGAAGAATGACTTAGCTCACATTCAGCATACATTTTCATGCATCATAAAAACGCTCAAAAGTCTCCAAAATAGGCACCTTTCACTATCTGAAAGTTTTGAAATTATAAATAGTACTGTGGAACAACTGAATCGTGGTAGAGGTAAAGTTGCAGATGCAGTAAGAGCTAAGGTGGACACTGTACTTTCAAAAAACCCTGGATATGAAGAACTACAAAAGGTTGTTGCTGTGATGAGTGGTGAATCAACAGTGAAGATTAACTTGGACTTATCCCCAGCAGACATTGTGAAATTGAATTATGTACCAGTTACTTCTTGTGACGTCGAACGCTCTTTTAGTCAGTATAAATCTATCCTCAGAGACAATAGAAGAAGATTCACTTTCCAGCACTTGAAAGAAATGTTTGTAACCTATTGTTATGGTAACAGACAATAAAAATTGTGTTTTGTTGAAACTACATTGGAAGATAAGGTACGTCCATTATATTTTTTGTTTAGTTTGATTAAAATGTACCAATATTTAACGTACATAGTCATTTTTTTATAATTTTAAGTCCATATTTTGGTAAAAATAACTACATATATATTTGCATATTTCATATATTTTTAGTCCATATAAATCCGTTCCCTGGTGATTACAATTCTAGATTAACTAAATGAAGAGGCTCATAAGGAGACAGTGAAATGTCGCGGAAGGTACTTGAAATTGTTGATGATATATATAACTTATTAAAGAGTTATCAATCGGAAACAGTCGAAAAATATTATACTCTGGACACCAATGAGAATGAATGATGACAATGTCTTGCCTCATGTAAAAATACACTGAAAATACAAATACTACGTCAGAAGAGAATTTAAGTACTTCACAGGGTACGTCCCGAGTCAATGACTTTAAAGTAAAAATGTTAAATAACAGAGTATTGGATTCTGCCAGGTGTACCGACAAATAAAAACTTTAACCTTCTGTCTTGCAGCAGTATGAAACATAACTTCACGTGGTTAACACACCAAAGTCAACTGTCCGAAGATTGCAACTCATAAGTCGTATTTGGTGGTATGATTTTGGACATGTTCAATGATGATCATGTGGGTTCCATAAGGACATGCCTTTCAGCACGTCAAGGGACCTGTATAGTGTCGTCCAATCCTAAGGGGCAACTACACTTTCCTACTCTATAACGCCGGTGGTTTCTAAAGCTGGAAAACTTACTACTTATTCTCCAAAGTATTGCGAAACGCATTTTCCAGAGTGACAACCTTGTAGTAAAATAGACTTCGTCAGGGATTGTGACCAAAAAAATTTGGATACAATTGTTACGACAAGTATTCCTTCCTAATTCTGTAACATGCAATCTTCTACTGTTGAACTCGTATGGTGTCCACTGCGACGAAAATACAATTAATCAACTGTTAGAACAAGGGTACTGGTCTTGGAAAACTAGCAGTTAAAAATCATATTACTTATGAGTTGCAATCTTTGGCCAGGTTCTTCTTTCGATTGTATAAGCATATGATTTGCTACATTTCTCATAATGTAGATTTTTATGATTCATCTGATACATTACAACAACGTAAAACAATACACTACAGTCGCTTGTTTACCAGCAGTTTCCTTCTCCACGATTCCAACAGGCGCTTGGGTGTTTGCTCAATTGGGATCCAGAAGTGGACAACGTTTTCAAAACACTACAGAGTACTGTAACCGAAATGTACATGGGATATGTGCAAAATCAGCCTATTTAAAGTCCGGGTGGTGTAATGAAAATTTGTGTTCCCAACATTTTGCATTACCTATCTCTGTTGTGCGACATATGTTTCTGGATAAAAACAAATCAGATTCTGGATTACGATGCATTACAAAATAACATGACCACATCATCGTTTTCCTTCTTATGCATTAATGGCTAGTTGAAGGTGTTTCCTTGCTGTTTGAATCCTCGTGTCCTGCCCTGTGTATCGCACTTGATAATTAGGATTATTCATATTTTATTATGCTGCTGATTCCACAAAATATTTAAGTTTAATTTTCATTGTTTTTTACCTCAGGTGAAGGTTTACTTGTAAGAGTATAATAGGGATGGAGCTGACATGACACGAAGGCGCTAAAATGAAGCCTAAGTTTAAAATACGAAGGTGCTATAATGATGCCTAATAAGAGTACAACTGCTCTAACACCCCACAGTGTGCCAAAATTTAGACTAAGAGTAAAAAACGAAGGTGCTAAAAACCCCGAACGGCTCTATAATCATACCTATAGTAGGGAGCAAGAATATTGGCGGATGGAGGTATACCCCTTCATACTACCCAACCCACGTTCCACCCCTACTTTAGCCGTAAACGTTCTTCGAAGTGTCGCTTCCGAAACATCTTTCACTCCTCGCTACGTAACCTAAAGTCAGTAACATCGAAATAGTGTTTATATATAAACACTGTCTGTGTGTCAGTATTTAGTGTAATTTATATGCGCAGCATTATAATTATTTCATTAAACAACAGCACATGTGAACCCTTCATTTGTTACCATACAAACTACTGGTATACAATATGTGACATGATTTTATAACTACTATACTGATATCGAATAGCATTCGTATTTTGAGGTGAATGAACTAAGAAAATCAGTTTAATTCATATCTTTCAAGTTCGACAGTCTTAGAGAGGATTTGGCGCACACAAGACATGGACTCGACTCCACGCAGGAGGAGATGAAGAGGCTAGTGCAAGAAAATGACCATCTCAAACAGGAAGTGAGTGATCTGCAGCAGTACACACGCAGAGAATATAATGATATTTGGTGTTCCGGAGATCGATGAACATTCAACTTATGAAGTCATTGAGCAAATATCGGAAGTCATAGGCGGTAGTGAATTGGTGCAACATGATGTAAGCGTAGCACATCGCATACCATCCAGGCCAAGGCAGACGCGTCCTATTGTCATCCGCTTCGCCAAGAGTAGAAGTCGTGATGAATGGCTCCAGCTGTTCAGAAATGAGGCCAAAAATGATGGCAGCGGTCCTGGGATTGCGACAAAGAAAGTCAACAGGGACATTCCGGCAGGAAGAATCACAGCAGTGACCAGAGACCTTTTGAACAAGACAAGGGTTGCAAGAAAAGATGAAGCCAGTCCCGTGAGTAAAATCACTAATGTTGACGATGTAAATGGTATTGCGTCGGTACCTAGGTTTTATTTTATATAATATAATTGACTTCACAATGACTAGTAATACTATATTACATGAAATCCATGTGTTATCAGTGCAAATTTAATAATAATAACACAATGTTTTTTACTTCACTGCAATGATTATACTGCCATTATACTATCAGATCTTAAAATATTTCACTTAAACTTATAGTGACCTAATTCCTGTTTTCCTCATTCTCTTAATAACCAGAATTTCAATCATATTACGAAAATTTTAATTTGTTGTATTAAAGTTTTTTTTTTAAGTATTCGTAAACACTATAAATAATTCCTTTCGCTTGGCTCCCTTTCTAGACATGTCGCTCAACTAGGCACAGAAGCAATTCCACTGTTAGTATTGAAAATTACTGTTTGAATATCTACACAGTGAACAGACAACAGCTACGATGACTACTCTCTCAATACAAAACAATTGGCTTGCAAGCTACTACACCCGAACGCATCGACACACTGCCAGTCAGTCATCCCAATGGACAGGTCAGAAGAGAGAGGGTGGTACGTGCAAAAATGTGCTATGTACGACCCGCCAATATCTTTGCTCCCTACTATAAGGGTAAAAGACAATGGCACTAAAATCCCCGACAGTGCTAAGATATGGCCTAACAATAAAGCAATTGGGGACGACAAAAGTTTGATGAATTCCAAGTGCCGTAACATTCCACTGTGCATCTTATATTGTCTATGATTATATTTACACAATGACCGTCTGTCACTTTAACCCTTTCTTACCTATAGTTATCATATGGCAATAATTAAAGAATAGCATTTTTTTGCTTGTGTATTACATATGAATTTTGCTGCATAACTTCTATTTCAATACATTTTCATCAATACACTTTTGTTTCTAATGATGCCACTCCCATAACTTGGTCAGTGAATTGGTCTTAATACACCTATTTGTTTCAACATGGTTTGCGAGTGGAAAACCTCTTTTTCAAAGGCAAATGAACAGTAAACGGAAATAACGAACATGGTCCATTCACAATTATTTTAACATAAATAATATTTAAAGTTTCAGGACTTCAAAACGTATAGTTCATTGTTAACTTATTGTTATTTTTTATCACACAAGAGTGTAGCATTATAAAGCAATTATGTCACAAAATATTCTTTTCATTTTATGAATTATAACAATGCAAATAGTATACTTTGCTACGTTTTATAAACGGGAAGGACGCACAATTTAATAATTGATTATTTATTGGAAATAGAATCAGGCATAATATTTTCATACTATGTAGCACATGTTTACTTCATTTAGGGTATTCTTTTTTAAACGTTATAAATATTGTTGACCCATTATAAATATTTTTATCTTTGAATGTTCTTTGTTCCAAACAATTATTGAAAAACAAATCTACTTGCACTGAATATTCCATTGTGGATGAATATATATTGAACTATAAATTTGTCTCATTCACTGTTATGGACTTCTTGTGACTCGTCATTGGTGGGAGGAAGACTGAAATATTCTCTAGCAGTTGGAGAACTAACGTTCTTCAAAATTTGTTATTCCTTGTAGCTGTTTACAATGATGAATGGTTTGGTTTCCTCCTAGAATTCGCAATCTCTCGCCTCCAGTCATCAGGTACTTCTCACCTTGCTGTCTGTTTGACAAGTCACATTCCAGGTACGAGTGGGAATTGTGATCAACTGAGCATCAAACCTCTTCTTAGTATGTACTACATAATGACAAAATCTAAATACTGTAAAGTTCCTATTTTGTCCGGAACAAGAATCGTAGAAGATACAGAGTTCAACAACGCAGCTTAGTACAATTTTCATACAGAGGTGCCATAACTTAGAGCTAACTTCATCAGAACCTTTACTTTAAATATTTTCGTCATGCATGTAGAAAACAAATCTTCCTGTTGACAGCGTATGTTACAAGAATAAAAGGGCAGCTGTCGATGATAATAGACCTCAGTAGTTGAAATGTTTGGAACTGGTAATCCATGCAGATAGCCACTTTATACTCTGACTTACTGGAATTTAGACGTGCAGCCTGTTTTACTTCATTAAACTTCTGTCCTTTTCTCTTGTGCAATACATTCTTCCAAATCAAATTTTGTTTCTCCTTCTCAAAATTACCTAATTTACTTGCATCTTTTTCATTGCAAATTTCTGTTTTAATGTGTGAAATGTCTGCTAATGTATTTAGTGACAAGAATTACTCTGTATTGCTCGTAAGACACAGGGTTCGCAGGAAATTTCTCTAAGTGTAACTTGAACAGCTTAGAAATATTCAAGTCCTCTGGAAGATGCAATCGTGACGAGATTAGTGGACTTTCTGACCTCTAAGTGATTGAATGTGCTGACATAACTCTTCCTTCTGTGTGGGCTTTTCCAGTAGTAGCTAATGACGTTTTCAAAGTGACTAAACGTCTGCCTGTTATTCCACGCAGAGCAATAAATGTTTTATAGCAACCGGGAACATCAGTATTTTGCCCATCTTTGTTTCTTTGCATTTTAATCTGTAAGAAAAATTATCAAAATCAGCTTCGGCTTATGGAGGTACCGAAATTAGTCCTGAAAGGTGAGCATTTCGAGTGTCATGTGATGCTAATTCATTGATATGTTTAATAAGATCGCTTCTTTCACTTTGGCTTATTTTCTGAAAACGCGGAATACGAGAACATTTACAGTCTTCTCCCATAATATGACTCTTAGCACGTATTTTTTTTATGCATCTGTAACTTTTCTCTTCCTTCAATTTACACAACATGGAATGGGTCCGGATAATTATTTTTCTCTTACGTCACACATTATAAAAATATATTACACTATGTGCCATAAAATTGTAATAAAGGAAATAATTAATACCCTACCTCAGACATATGAACACTGGAATAGTACAGCTGTTTGTATTATGCTCACAAGCACTTCTAATGAAAATTAATATAATTTATTGTCACATGGAATAACAGCTAAACATAATACAATTATTTAATAATATTATTATTGTATAATACAGATCGTATTAGCATATGTAAAAAATAAACTAACCAGCAATGTGCTAATGGCTCTAACATAAAGTTTGTAACAGCTGTCTGCATTAGTTTCTGTGTTTAAAATGGACATTGTTCGTTCCTTCTTAGGATGGATGTGACATTGTTCATTCTTCCAAAGTATACAGAATACTGGGGACAATTTTCCTTCTTACATAAAACCAATGCAGCCACATGAAAGTACTCCCCTTCTACCATCAGATGGCACTATTAACTCCATTTCGATTTTTGGTGAACCTTGTTCATTATTCCCGTGTACCCTTCAAATATTTCTATATTTTTTAACTCTAATATGACATATTTTTAAATGATTGTAACTATACATGATCAGACAATGTTCCTGTGTAATTATTTAAAATAATTTCAGTATGCATTATTTATAAACAGTAATCAAAAATAATAATTACCATATGGCAACAATCGTCAAGTGCGGTCATATCGCTGTTATATACTGCGCAGTAATTAGTTCGACCAGAAGTTTATAATTAATGTTCTATATGTTTTTCATTGAGTGACAAAAATCAGACTGACAATATTACATATAGATTCTACAGCTACATATTTATTTTCCTCGCAGAAAATAAAAGCCTTCAGAAGCCCTAACAATAAATAGACTACTGTCACAAAAGACTTATGGCCTGTTTTTCCAAGTAATGTTTTTAACAAATGTTAAAATAACAACTGGTTTATTTTTTACGTTTTGTTAACATGTTTTCCATTTTTCCAACATATTTTTGTTTAAAATAACCAACACTTAACTTTAACTGTCGTTAATACTACTCAACAGCAATTGGTAATGATTTTGCATATGTAAGACAACTTCTTATTGGCTGATATTATTATTTAAATTCTGTTCTGTAGAGTAAGTCAAGAAACATGTGTAACCTGTTACAGTAGCCATGATTCATACAGTACAGACAGTTGATAAATGAAAGTTGCATTGACTACTATTGTATGATAATTATTATTATAAGTATGGTTATATTTTATAATGCTAAATATGAATTTATGTTTAGAGAAATCTCAGCATTATGACCACCAGGTGACAATAATTACACTAATGTGTGTGATGTCAACTGTACACAAAACCCCTAGGAGAATTCCGTACCATATAAAATTCTCTAATTCAGGTCCATGTATAAATTATATGTGATTTAGTCCTCAAGAAGCAATTGCTGCTCAAACATTTTATTATTTACTCACTGCGTATTTTGAAGCACTATTGACATCGGCTATAGCTCAAGAGCCAGTAACAGAATCTAGAGTTAATAGTACCTGATGATTTGGAACACGTGGCCTATTTCTGTTTGTAGGATATTCAAATCTGACTTAAATTTCTTGCCACGTTGAGATCGCACATTTCCTCAATTTTAAATGGATAATAGCTCAGCATCGCAATAAGTGTCAGTATGATAATCAGTTGACTTATAAAGATTATTTCCCCTATATTAATATTCCAAAATATCTTTTAAATTATATATTACCAGTCTTATGTCCGGTTTCACAAAGCTTCATTAAGGTTTTAATGTTTCATTAAATCATTTTTATATCTCACCAGGCATCTTTGGCCTAATAGACCATGTAAAGTTTTTAATTATTCATTAGTTGCAATATAAAATGGCGGAACGTTTCGACGCAGAATTGTTATATCTGGAACTGCTCCAAAATTAAGAGTCAAATGGAGATAATGTTAACCATTTAAAAACCGATCATTTTGAAAATTTGAATGACACAAAAATTCACAAATGATAAGTCATGAAGATCGTGGTACCGGTACTCAAAATTTTAGTACACACTGATCATAGGTTAGAATATCATAAAAACGGCTGTAACTAGTCAACTAGGTAACATACAACTGAGTTTTATTTTAAGATATGAAAGTGATTATTATAACTACATACCGGTACCTAAGAAATATTAGTAAATTAATACATAATGTGCATTCTAACATAACAAAACTTAATTGGTATATTAACTTTCATTTATTACAATTATATTATAGGTAGCGATGTTTGCACTAGCTTTAAAACTGAAGCGAAAGAGCTGGATTCCTGCTATTTATAATCGTTTTCTTTCCGATGGAAATTTAATTTTCCAGCAGGATAATCACACCGCCATAAACGTTCAAAGACGGTTCACGGAAAAACATGAAAAAAAGAGAAGGATTGACAAACATCGAGACATCCCACCTCAAAATCTAGATCAGTTCTGGGATCAAGTTCTGGCTGCCTGGGAAGATTTCACTAAGGACCAGAACTATTTCCGCGATCTGGCGGCCTCAATGCCCCGAAAATGCCAGGCAGTGATAGATGCCAGTGGCATGTGGTCTATATATTACATCCACATCTATATTTCTTTTATTTTTCTTTAATTTGTTTGTTTATCTTTGTTTTATTTTGGGAAGAAAATTGATCTCCCGAGAGTTTTTTAAATTCTCCTAGTGGAGCCAGAGTTGCGAAATAATTCGTTCCACTACACAAAATTAAAAAAAAATTGAAGAACGGTAACATGTATAAAAATTAGTTACGTTAATAAAAAAAAGTTTTCACCGTAAATCGAAAACACGGGCCCCACGAATGGCAAGCCAACTCACTACTGACTGCTCCATCGGAGAGCCATGACATAACCAGCATGACGAGGCACATATAGCTGCTCGACTTCAAGTCTACGGAGACAGCAAACACATAAACGTATTCGTGTAAATATTTTAATGTTCAATCCTAGTTAATGTTTCATTTGGACTGATTTTCTGAAGCTTGGTCAAACCGGCCCTTACTCTAAACATTCCTCAAAGAGAAACATAACATATTATTTTCACAACTTTTGTCTCAACAGCTGTGGTGTTATCCGCCATGTTTAACTGTTTCTTAAATGAGTTAACGGCCTGATATCCTACATTTAAAGTTAATAAACGGTTAAGAATCTGTTAGGCCAAACTGGTGTTGAACAAATGAAAAAACTGTATTTAACAAACTGTTGAAAGTTTAACAGTCGTTAAGTGTTCTAACAATACTTGGACAAACTGGCCATTAGAATTTATTCTAAATGTACAAACGATCCCCGGTGGTGAAATTTCTGATGCTGATGGTGATCGAATTGATATTGAAGATCTTCATCTCCAACGGGAGGTCCTAAACTGCACAATTCCTATTGAGGAGATTGATAAGGATGAATTTGAAGCTGCAGAAGACATTATCCTTTGAAACACTGGTGTCGAACTCACTGCTTCTGTAGACAATTGTATTCCTGATGTTAGTAGTCTAAGAGAAGACACTTCACATCATTCATCAGGCGCAGTTCCATCAAAGGATGCGATTAAAGTTGTTCCAAAGTGGAGGAAAGTAGACTTTGAAAGACCTGACTGCATTTCGAATGGTCTTATTCCAGATCCCCCTTTAAATGTTACTTCACCCCGTGAATATTTTTCAAGTCTTATTGGAAACGATATTACTTGTTACATAGCAGAGCAATCAAACTTGTATGCACACCTAAAAGATGGAATACCCCCAAATATTTCAACAGATGAAATTGGACATTTTACTGTATATGGGTGCTGTTCCAATACCATATGTATTGCTCATGTGAATGTAAATTTCCTCGTATTAGTGATGTAATGACGAGGGCTAGGTTTCAATGTTTGTGTACTGGGTATTGAATTCAGCTGTTGTAAATTTTGGCTTTTACATAGAAGGCATCGTTCACACAAAAACGATGTCAGTTTCACTTTCACTTTCACTTCTGAAATTCCAAACAACCATAGCAAACTCACACACAGTGGCTGAATGATAATAAGAAGCTCAGGCTTACTGCCTATGGCAAAAGATACGCTTGCCCATTGCTGATGTGCGATATGATGGAGTCTGTCATTGGCCACAGTACACTCCACAAAAACAAAGGTGCTCGATATTGTATATTGGGTTTCACACGGATAATCTATAACAAATGTAAAGTTGGATTGTGCCTGTATGTAAACAATGATTCCCTTCTAGACTTCCACAGCCAGTAGGCTTACTGGGAATCTCGAATAACAAATATACTGAACTAATATAGTTTTTCATAATTTTGCGATTTTATATTATTATACTATTTAGAGCATTTAATATTTGCCTTTGACAGTCTAAGTAGCCCAATATTTCAGTCAGATTGTTTCAATATAGTTGTGCTTCAAGTAAATAATATTCACAGCCTGTGGGCTTCTGGGTCACAAATTAAGAATTTACTCAAGTGATGTTTTGCACAATATGGTAGATTTAGGTTTTCATTCATTTATGTGCGCAGTGTAAGTTTGTGAGTACTTCTGTTTGGTTTTTTTTTTTAATTATTTAATGTGTAATGTAATTTGTAAATAAAAATAGATAATTTCAATTCCTATGTTATTAATTAATTTCAGTACATAATTTGCAATAAAATTTACCTTAGAAACTGTCAATATTTATGTAATTAATTGCATTACATAATTTGTAATAAAATGAAAATTTTAATGTGTACAGTTCACACTCCTTCTCATTGTTGCCATATGGTTATAATTATTATATTAATAACTGACGAGGAAATAATCAAACAAATGGCTGTAAAATGATATACAAGCCACAAATAATGAAGAAAAACTTTTTTTTTTTCTTTTTCTTGTAAATTTTATTCAGGTTAGAAAGGGTTATAACTAGTTCTTTATTTGAACTGAGTACAGATGCATCAAACTAGCTAGCTGTCTCGTTCTCCCCTACTGCTGTGCACTGTGGACTGGAACGGTACAGTTCAGTTCTAATAACAGTTGAGAACTCTGTATTCTGTATAAGAACACGGCTGTGTGTGACTGTCCTTTGTGATAAAGTATTTCTTCTATGATGAGCAGTACATTACTGGGCAAAGTTCTACATAGTCAAACTCGCGAGATGATTTATAATATGACTGAATTCAAGGAGAAAAAAAAAAAAAAAAAAAGCAAAGCCAGGATTTTTCGCATGGATGTTAAGAAGATGAGGAAAAGACTGGCAAGCAGCAATAGGAATTTCTAAGATGACGTTAACTAGGATTGTTGTTAACAACACTACATTCAAAATGGATGGCGTCATAGCACTGACTTGAGGGGGGGGGGGGGGGGGGGGGAATAATGAAATCACGGAAGAGAAGAAGAAGAAATTTAAAAAAAAATTGGATTTATAGTTGGGTTTAGATATTTACCACTTTTCAATCTAATTTATTCACTCTCAATTTTATTTTTCTTTGCATTGGAATCCCCTCCTGAGCACGAATCTTACTCACCAGACCCGGGCTAGTTTATATATAACATTGTATTAACTTGAATTCCTTTGAAATTTACTAGCAAAAAAATAAATAAATAATAATCAAATAGGCAAATAAAAGAAGTGAGTAGTGATTCAGTGGACAGTAGCAATAATAATTAATCATTTGTGGGGAGTCAAGAATAAGAATCAGAACAAGAAGATGAAATTAAACAAATTTGTATTGGATTTATAGTTGGGTTTACACATTTCAATTTAACACTTTTCAATGTAATTATTTTATTTTTTTCTGTATTGCAATTCTCTCCTAAGCACGAGCCTTACTCATTCAGGAGTGGGCTAGTTAATATACGTTTAATATAAACTTGTGTTCATTTGAAACTTTACTAGCAATAAACAAATAAATAAAAGAAGTGAGCAGCGATTCAGATGGAGATTTATCGGGAGTAAAGGAGATCCCTCTGGAATGGCTAAATAGAAACTTAATTGTGTCTTACTTTTATTGATTTGTTCTTATTGTGCAGATAAGTGATCTATTTTCCTTAGTTTAAAGTGAAAAATTGAAGTTTAATGACGACACTATAATCTACAATTTGGGTACATATAACTAAAACAATGATGAAACATCTTTGCAATTAGAAAATAAATCATAAAGACCAATAACATTAAACGAATTATTATGTATTAAAATACTGATCAATATATTATAGGGAGGGTGCATCTTGAATACATTGTCAAGAGGTCAACTTTTCAGATAATATGACTATACACGGGTATCAGAGCGTAGGTGGGTCAGCTCTACTACTTCCCCTGTCCAAGCAGCTTCCTAGTTTGAGGCATCTGTACATTAAGCATTCCTGATACTTTCCGGAAATGCTCTATCAGTGCCTATAACCAGCAGCTTATATGTCAAGATTTCTCAACTCAAATGCTTTCTTTCGCTGTAAAAAATTATTCAGCAATATATTTATACATATATTAATACAGTGGTCTGTAATTTCAATAACTGTGCTATCACATTCACATGAAAACATAACCTTGTAAAACTGGTTGCTTTGAGGTCGCCTTATTGCAATACAGCTGTCATTTAATCAAGTGTCCAAAGACAAATAAAGCATCACTCATAAAGCAACTAAGCCAAGAAATAATGGGAATAGGGTGCCCAGTTCCTGTTCCCTTCCATTGCATACATCAGTGACTACTAGCGCTGAGGTAGTTCTGGTGATTTCAGAAGTGAAAACCGTTCAATTTATTTTTTGTGGAAATGCATTTGATCTTATAAGCAAGGCATAATAAAACTCTAAATTAACAAAACTAATTCGCATATGCAAGGAGTATGTGCGCTAGTTTACTCCTAGTAACATATTTAACTAATCAGACTTCAGATTGAAGTACACTATGAAACAAATAAATGCAATTGATGTGTAAACGAATTGCCTTTACAAGTCGTCATACGTAACGTTATGCTTAATTATAGTTGCGAATGTAGAAATAAAGTAGTGATAGAGTAAACATTACCTATAATTTTAAAACATCAAAATATGCATGCGATGCAACTGAAAATTATTGACTCATGCATAAATGAATGTGCAAGAATTTCGTAATGAAGCACACTTAATTTCATTTAATTATACAATATTAGGTTCTGTAACAGTAATGAAATCTATATGGTAAAATTTTTGGTAATATACATCTCCTTTTTAGTTCTAATTGTGTATATTATCAAATATGTATTGTTTTCAACGCGACTCTGCTGTACCCAAAAATAATAATTTAATGTCAGGGATCGAGCAAATATTCCCCTCACTGGGTTCAAACTATCTCGTTTTTAGTTCCAATTGTGTATATTATCAAATATGTATTATTTTAAATGCGAATGTGACTCTCTGCTGTACCCAAAATTAATAATTTAATGTCGGGGATCGAGCAAATATTGTCCTCCCTGGGTTCAAACTGCAGACATATTCCGTGAATGCGACTGGTGTAGCCTTTGTAAACTACGTCCATAATTCCAAAGATGAAACTGTTGGCCTTGTGTTATTTCCGTCATCCTTTTGAGTCACATAGTACTTCCTGTCCAAAGATTGTAAATTCCATTGTTACTTTCATGCGTGCAAGAACAACCTAAACTGGGACCGCTAACGTTTTCCATTGCCCATGCCTCATTTTGTGTTCACGAAGTTTGAATTATGGGTCAAGAGAGAAAGGAAGTTTAAAAGGTAATTCTCGAGATTGCTGTTGACTGTACCACTACCGAGAGAGGTGCAGGAGGTGTTGGAAGGGCAATGGACGTCTATACAATGTGGGAGCCCAAGAAAGTGAAAGAAAAAGGTCTCTGCTATGGTACAGTTGATTGGGTGAATTAGTGGGAAAGGGGGGGGGGGGAGGAAATTAGATACCAGGCAGCTTTTCTGCGTATAGAAGGGTTGGTGAATGTTACTTATGTCCCGCCCACTATACTAATCCTAAACATATTTAGTATAACTTGTTGCTTGTGGGCCAATCCTAACCACGACTTCCACCCCTAAGAGAGCCAGTCCTTATATACCCGTCAGTCAAGGCCTTCTGACAAATAATAGCAACTGACAATATATATATATATCAGTCATGACAACCTCATAAAATATCCTGTCAATTCAATAATCGATTATTAGATTATTACCCATTTCAGCGAGTACTGATGACCGTTGCAAAATACGACAATTTGGTCCAGAGAGCATTCTCTTTTAGCAGAAAGATGATTTATGTAATATGCAGGGAAAGGATTTATATGTAAATACATATTTACTTATAAAGCTAATATAATTTATATTTTGCATTATCTTTATGTTTCACAATGTGTAGGGTTGAAAAATCCTACTTTTATTTTCCATATTTTTCCATATTTTAGAGTTTAGTACATATTTTCGTTAATTTCCATATATTTTCCATATTTCATATAAAACAGTCCATATTATATTAGGTTTAACAATAAAACAAAACAAAATTCCATTAACTTTTAAAAATACATTTCAACAATAGAGATTTAAACACATGTTCAGTAATCCCTTTAACATCAGAGTTATTTGAAAATTAGCAGTCCTATCAACAATGGGAAAGTAAGTTACAAAACTGTATTAATTTAATTTAAAATTTTTAACAGACTTCAGTTGTGCAGCTCAACAGTTAAATGCCAGTCAGAGTACACATAGGTTCAGTTTTGTAAATCATACTATAAAGACGGTAAATATGCCAAAAGTACGTCATTCAGTCAATTTAAAATCAAAACTAACAAGTTACATTTCAGAATTTAAAGAAGATGGTTTATCAACTGACAATAAAATATTATTTTGTAATTTGTGTCAGTGTGCAGTATCATCTACACAAAAGTTCCTGGTGCAACAACACATTACAACTAGTAAACATCAGGCCAACAAACAACTAAATTCCAAGCAGAGACAATTGTTTTTAACACAACCAACAACATCGAATGTAAGATCTGACTTTAACATCGACCTGTGCCGTTCTCTCATCTCTGCTGATATTCCTCTCTACAAACTAAAGAATAAGGTCTTCAGGGAATTCCTTGAAAAATATACTCAACATACAATCCCGGATGAGTCAACACTTAGGAAGACGTATGCTCCATCCATCTACGATGAGACAATACAGAAGATAAGAGATGAAATTAAAGATAGTTCAATTTGGGTTTCCATTGATGAGACTCCCGACAAAGAAGGTAGACTTGTTGGTAATGTAGTTATCGGTTTGTTAAGTGAACAATATTCTGAACGAATTCTTTTACATTGTGATGTTCTAGAAAAGTGCAATAACAAAACTATAGTTAAACTGTTCAACGAAGCTATGGGTATCCTGTGGCCAAAGGGTATTATGTACGATAATGTGTTATTCTTTATTAGCGATGCTGCCCCTTATATGGTCAAAGCTGGACAAGCATTATCTGTTGTATATCCTAAATTGACTCATTTTACTTGTGTGGCGCATGCATTTCATCGTGTGGCAGAAGTGGTCAGAGACAATTTCCCTAAAGTAGATTTGTTGATTTCATCAGTGAAAAAAGTATTTCTCAAAGCTCCCAGTAGAGTTAACGTGTTGAAAGAAATGTACCCTGAAATTCCATTGCCACCAAAGCCAATTTTAACTAGATGGGGTACATGGCTAGAAGCAGTTGAATATTATGCCGAACATATAGACTCTATTAACAATGTTCTCCTTGCATTGGACTCTGAAGATGCAGTCTCAATTGATACTGCGAAAACAGTTACCTGTGACATAAGTGTGAAGAATGACTTAGCTCACATTCAGCATACATTTTCATGCATCATAAAAACGCTCAAAAGTCTCCAAAATAGGCACCTTTCACTATCTGAAAGTTTTGAAATTATAAATAGTACTGTGGAACAACTGAATCGTGGTAGAGGTAAAGTTGCAGATGCAGTAAGAGCTAAGGTGGACACTGTACTTTCAAAAAACCCTGGATATGAAGAACTACAAAAGGTTGTTGCTGTGATGAGTGGTGAATCAACAGTGAAGATTAACTTGGACTTATCCCCAGCAGACATTGTGAAATTGAATTATGTACCAGTTACTTCTTGTGACGTCGAACGCTCTTTTAGTCAGTATAAATCTATCCTCAGAGACAATAGAAGAAGATTCACTTTTCAGCACTTGAAAGAAATGTTTGTAACCTATTGTTATGGTAACAGACAATAAAAATTGTGTTTTGTTGAAACTACATTGGAAGATAAGGTACGTCCATTATATTTTTTGTTTAGTTTGATTAAAATGTACCAATATTTAACGTACATAGTCATTTTTTTATAATTTTAAGTCCATATTTAATTCCATATTTTGGTAAAAATCCATATTTAATTCCATATTTTGGTAAAAATAACTACATATATATTTACATATTTCATATATTTTTAGTCCATATAAATCCGTTCCCTGGTAATATGTTTCTAAATTAGTCTTTTAAATACCGCTACAATCTTTAATATAATTTGGTCCAGGGAGCATTCTCTTTTGGCACAAGGTTGATTTATGTAACATCAAAATACATGGTAAGTAATACTTTATACCTTGAATATTACTAAAGGTAATTCTTACTCACAACAATGATAAATGCATTCGGTTCAAACTCATATAACTGCCATGTCACGCTTCAACAACTACATCTCTCTGGTCAATTGTGGACTCCTCCATACCTGAACTTGTTGAAAGGCTGTGTGGTCCAGGGGTAGGTGTGCAGCTGCAGCATGCAATCCTCCATGACAGAGGCGTGGCTATTTACGCAGAGCACAGCCTGCGGGTTCGATGCCCCCAGTCATGCAGCAACCACTTCAGACGGATGCACCTCTTGTTCCCCAGGTAGAAGCTATGATGCTTGCTTCGGCAATCTAGATGGCTTGGAGCAGTCGTGTTCCTCCTGCTAGGTCAATGGATATATGTAAGGGTCTACGCACCAGAGAAGGTAAAATCCAAATATAGGTTGCCAAGGCGCACACGCGCAAGGCTACTACGTAAATCAAATTAAGCATGTATGCAGCCAACACTACACTCCTTAGCAATGAGAGAAAAGCTGCTAACATGTATTTGAAAAAGTTGTAACTGTATGAAATCGTGGATGTAGTTTACAGACAGAACACCAGAGTCGCATTGACACGATGCTTCCAGCTCAGGAAAACCGTACGGCAAAGAAACTGTTGACCAAACAAATTATTACCTGGGTTCGATATGGAACATGTATAAGTACCACAGATACGCAAATAATCGTACAACTAGGATATATAATGCCCGATGAGCATGCACAATGTTGTGTCTAGAAGTTAGAAATTGTGGGCCGGCCCATTCTTTTTGCCACTAAGTGTACATGTTTACATACCAAAATTAAGATGGCACAAGTTGCATTGCTAATCTCTGTGCGTTACACTTCTCAAAAAAAGAAACTTGAAAAGTATTACTAAGAATTTTTAAACAGTACAATTCTATTATTGAAAATAGAATGTTGGTAAACAAAACCTAGGACGGTGATCAAAACATGTCATTACCTGCATGTTACATACTTGTCTTGCCTGCATTACAATCACTAAACTCATCTTCGATTTGTTCTATTCTGGGGAGGCCAAGCAATGCTCCGTATTATGTGCTGTTTAGTAACAATTCACTAATAATCTGTACGAGTACAGCGATTTCTACTAGATTATTAATCGGATTTTGTTCATATTCAGTATCTACGAGTCAATTTATCATGGAATGATGTATATGAAATTAATAATATCAGTAATAGCCTGTGTATAGCAACTCCTACTAAACAATTGGGCAGAGTTTCGTCATATTCACTATATGCCAGTAAATCAGAGAATGACATATATGAAACTTTTAGTACTACTACTCTCTATGTAGACATCTCAAAACTGCCTTTCCTGGACTATGGGTAATACTGATGTCTCATTTCTCATCTACCTTGCTCTGAATGAAATAGAAATGTGACAGATGTTCATCATGTGAACTTACCGCAAGTTACTTTTTAAATATTTTACAACATCTTGTTTCTGTTTCTCTTACAATTAATTCACAATTATTACGAATTCATGGATGATCAAGGTTGCAATTTATACTGCAACACAGAATAGGGTCTCATTTTTCCAATAGGATTAATTCTCGCAACACTTGCTATAAAACATTTCATTTCTTCTTTAGGCTGTGGCATGTGCGAACACTGCTGCTATATAAAAAGGATAATGTCCTGCTTTAATACGATTTCAAATCACTATTTCTCATTACCTGCATTGACATTAAATGTAACTTCATTCATGGTATCAATATAAAGTAGGCCTATATTGCATCAATGCAATGAACGTGACAATGTTCTTATGACTTCTAACCTTGCCTACTTTTGTCAACGTTATTATTTCTACACATTATATATATTGTATTAATGTTTCTATTAACATAATTAAAATTTATGAGCCATTTTCAAACTACTGATGAAAACAAATTAACATAAAAAATCTACTATCGCCACATTCTTTGTCAGCTTATTACATCACTATCACCAGGACCTTCTAAATCAACGGACACTGGCATCCAAGATGGTGGCTGGGACTTATTTTAACAAAAATTCTCATTCAAATTAATAATAAAGTTTCTTATCTACATAAATGGACACACTACATTCGGTAACCTAAAAATGACACCAATAATAAAAGAAAAATGACTAAAATCTGCAATATATAGTTATTATTATATTATGCGTATATGTTATGAATACTGGCTATTGACCATTTTCATCTCCTGTAAACCAGGTTTTCATTTTTTGCTTCTATTTTTAAATAAAATGGTTATTAGACGTTTCGGAAACTCAACTATAGACAACCTCGTTCATAAAGATGAATCTTTACATAGCGTCACTTGCATGAAATAATGCCTACCAGGTTTAACTCAATTCAAAACAGCTGTAGATCAGGCACCAAGAACAAAACATTGCATCATCAGCCTTGCGTTTAATTGTTATTTTAATTTAATTATATATGCGTATATATTTTTATTTTTGTTTACTTATTTAATCTGGTGTAGTTAAGGCCACTAGACCATCTCTTTTACATCACCAGGAATAAAATAATATAATACAAAATAAAAAAATAACTATAAACAAAGTAAAACCTAACCTAAAATATATACATGCTAGAGTCACACTAACTTTAAATGAGTTAGCATTGTCTTCAAGTTTACAAACTCGCCCCTTGGTCCCTGTACACCACATAGTGTTGACCCAATGTTCTACAGATCTCACATTTCATCTCTGGGGCCAGTGACTTAAATTTCAAGTGCCTTGTATTATTCGTGAGCGTTAGAGTACAAAAACAGCATTACAACCTTTCTGCTATCTCTTTTCCTCCCCACCGCAAATGTGACGTTACACAGAGGCAGAGATAAAATGATACAAGATCCGAACATTAATGTGAAGCTGTCCTGACACGCATGTCACGTAATTTCATGATTATGTGTACTTGAACTTCAGAGAGAGCTGACGAGAAATAGGGAATTCCCTTGTTAACAGTCTTAACTCGTTGAGGTGTCGTCAGCAAAAATGTATCTCTCCATCAGTCATACCATAGAATCAATATGTACGTCGTCATGTAATTTAATTTTTATAATATTTTTTTACCCCTTGACCACTATACGCCAGTTTATATCATACTAAGTTTTTTTTTTTTTTCAATATGACTTGTCACTATTCACTATAGTGCCTCACTGTATCCACTGATCTTTATTTCAAATAAAATAACATTAACTTATTCACTATAGTTTCTCACTGTATCCACTGATCTTTATTTCGAATAAAATAGCACTATTCACTACAGTTTCTCACTGTAATTCACTTATGCTTATTTGAAATGAAATGCCACTATGCTCTATAATATACCACTGATGCTTATGTAGAATCTACTGATACATTAACAAGAAATTAGATTGGCTCCAAAACTAGGAATGATTAGGATTTTACAACTTGGAGAGCACAGCAGCTTACTTTTTTTAACTTGGAACACTTGCAATGGGTTTCATTCTTATCTTTCAGTGCCTGCTTTTCATTTTAGACCTTACACTATTTATTAATGAATATGTTGGCCAATACATTGCTGCTAACCCATACTCCTTGTTAAAGTTTCAACTTTCCTTGGAAAACTTATAAATGTACTGTCCCTATATTCAAATTTAGGCTATCTTCTCTGGTAACGAACTATAGATCAAAATAATATTTTATACAAAACAACGACCTTGTTTGGTCGGTTCACGGTGGATGCTTCTTGTCCACTTATATCTTAAATCTTTATCTTTCGGAAAAAAAAACAATACATGTAGGCCTACCAACGGACTTTCTTAATGATAATTCCATTTACAATCTGGGACATTACACGTCCGAGGCATTTTAACGTTTAGTCTAGTAATAACATATCACATTCTTCACTACCAAAAACAATAACACCAAATATAAGGTTGCAATTCTGTTATCATATGCTAACTTATAAACCTCTCAACAATTACACTAGAAGCCAATGATACAAGAAACAAACAGTTACATCAAGTAAACATGCCTCCACAATTATTGCGTTACTGCTACACTGTCAAACATGTCTAATCACTTCCAGTAGCAGTTCCTGTACTATTTAGAAGGTCCTGCTATCACCATCCCGTCAAGATGTGTTAACTTTAGCAAATAAAAAATATTCTGCATTCTATGACCACATGTATGTAAGACTCCTAGAAAACGAAATGTGAAAAAATCTGTAATAACTGAAGAAAAATATTTTTTATGGACCCAGAAGTGAAAAAAATGTCCTACCCAAAAAATTAAATTAATGAACAAAAATATTGACATTACAACTCTATTTCGTTGTCTCTTATCTGGTAGAATATTATTTTAGAACATAAATAGAGTTTTTAACTTATTAAGTTCGCAAAAACGAATAGGACATGTAGACAACGCATTTTCCAAATACATGGTAATACTTTAAACCTTGAATATTACTAAAGGTAATTCTTATTCACAACAATGATAAATGCATTCGGTTCAAATTCCTATAACTGCCATGTCACACTTCAACAACTACATCTCTCTGGTCAATTGTGGACTCCTCCATACCTGAACTTGTTGAAAGGCTGTGTGGTCCAGGGGTAGGTGTGCAGCTGCAGCATGCAATCCTCCGTGATAGAAGCGTGGCCATTCAGGCAGAGTACAGGCTGCGAGTTCGATGCGGAGGTCAGCCCCCAATCACGCAGCAACCGCTTCAGACGGATGCACCTCATGTTCCCCAGGTAGAAGCTCTGAAGCTTGCTTGGGCAATCTGAGCACTCGTGTTCGTCCTGCTAGGGCAATGGATACAGGTACTCTCTCAATAAGGGTCCAGGCACCACAGAATGTATTAAACCCAATGTAGGAGTCAAAGAGCTCTAATAAATAAACGGGAAGAAAGAAATCTAAAAACTCAGTAGAATCTGGTTTATACATAACTGTCGTCAATTGTGGACTCCTCCATACCTGAACTTGTTGAGAGGCTACATGGTCCAGGGGTAGGTGTGCAGCTGCAGCATGCAATCCTCCGTGACAGAGGCGTGGCTATTTACGCAGAGCACAGCCTGCGGGTTCGATGCTCAGCCCAGCCCCCAGTCACGCAGCGACCACTTCAGACGGATGCACCTCTTGTTCCCCAGGTAGAAGCTCTGAAGCTTGCTTCGGCAATCTAGATGGCTTGCAGCAGTTGTGTTCCTCCTGCTAGGACAACGGATATACGTAAGGGTCTAGGCACCAGATAATATACTAAACCCAATGTAGGAGTCATTGGGCTCTAATAAATTAACAGAAGAAAGACATTTAAAAACTCCAGTTTAACTGAACATAGTGGGCTGCGAGTTCATAAGGGCTCTTTCAACAAAGTGACTAGAATATTAGGTAATTTCCTAGAAGACGGGCAAAATCCATCACAAAAAAAAAAAAAAAAAAAAAGATGGAAAATCAAATATATATCTATATTTTTAAAGAGGAAAAAGCCCTCCAAAATAATCAAAATATAATTAATTTTTCACCTTTGATTTTTTTGGCGTTTGGTGGCATTCGAACTTCATAGTTGGCAGTACTTCTTGTGGCAGTTTTCGTCCGCACTTTACCCTCAAAAATCACTAAAACACAAATCATAATTTATCACCTTATCAAATAAAATTTCATAATTCGTTTGGCATGTTTCTTAATTGAAATTATGAAATGGCGTTCTTGTGCTTCACATTTAATATAATTTCTTTAAACCACATAAAAAACAGTGTTCTCCTCAACAATTCTTATTCACCAGCGAAAGAACTAAACCAAAATCGACACAATATTTAATACTTTGTTCTAATTTCACACATCTTTCACAAAATGACAAACTTTCAATAGTTTCAACCATCAGACATAATATAACCACCACTCACGTCAAACAACCAAGAACAACTGACAACATCATTATCCATTCAAAATTATTGAAAATTCTAGAACAAGTGACGACTATAACCAATCAAATCGAAAGAAAATCATAAAATGACAAAGTTTCAGTAGCTTTAGCCATCAGACACGTCAAACAACCGACACCGTCATTATCCATTCAAAACTAATGAAAATTCTACAACAAATGACAACTATAACCAATCAAATTAAAAAGAAAATCACGGCGACACCTAGTATAAAAACCTAGAACTAACATTTAAGTCACTAAACGATCACTAACATTTAACTCTGGAGTAAAAAAAAAACTACATTCAAACAAGTGCCCGTCTTTTATGAAATTACAAATGTCCCGCGAGTAGACTAACCAAGATGTCTTTAATACTGTTAATTGCATCTGATCCATACATTTCAAGCATGGAAGAGTCTATGCATAAAGAAGTGTACATCTATAATTTTGAAAATGAGTTAAGCGATGTTAGTTCAGATTCTGAACCGACAGTTGTAATGGTTATGTTTCCCAGTCCGAATTGTCTACGATGTCAATATTATGTCTACTTCATTGTAATTCGTATCCATCGCTTTCACCGTCATCTTGACGGGATAATAAAAGCCTCAACTAACCTAACCTAAGTGCGTCGGTGTCTATTCCTAAATCGGCAGAAGTCGCTCAACGCTCGTTTAACCCAAGATTTTACTTTAGCCCCAACCTCTACCATTACTTACATATTAAAAACTAACCTTTTTGCTTCACACAATTGAACTTCGGCAATTCTGACATCCATCGTTATTTTCTACTTCAACAAACAGATGCATTAGTCCCTCTAGCACACATGAAACAGTTGACTCTAATCTGAGGACGTTCAGAAAGCGATCATCAAATTCGTAGTACACTCCAAGACAGCATTTTCAAATGTAGTGTTGCCAATAGCATGTTGCATAAATATTACAAGTTTCCAATACAAGTTTTATGAAAGCAACAATTTTGTCTCAAGTTTACTTTATTACATTCTAGATGGCACTCAAATGTGCGTGCGATTATAGACATTGATATTGATGCACAAAAACTATTCCACTTCTGCAATAGGACAAATATATTTCGTAATCCTTCAAGAAAAAAAAAAAAAAACAAACAAACATCGCAATCCAGAATACCTTGCGAAACTTCAGAACAACTCTGATCCATTGAGCTAATGTTGAGGTCACTTGCGTCTAGAGCCTACCATCAAAAGCTTCCACTTGAGTAAGTAGTTAGAATTTCACTCACCAGGTGGCAGTGGTGTTACAGTTTTCGTATTAATAGAATCTTTTGGAGCTAGATGGCGGCAACACTAAAGCCGAAATTAGTCATATCACAGAGAAACTTTGTGTAAATAGTGAATACAGTTTTATTTTAAAGGACACGCTACTATCCAAACATTGAGATTAGTATTATCCAATAGTTTAATATAATTACAAGTTTTTTTTCTTTTACATATCGTACTGTCTTTCAAATCACACGACACAGATCAAGGTTCCCCGAAAGGGGATTCAAATTCATATGTGAATCAGCTTCATGGTGTAGAAGACGAGACTTCTCATCTTGTCTTATTAAGAAGTCAAAAACCAAAAACATTATTCCCCAATAGACAAAGCAAACATTATTGCTCATTCCTTAGAAAACAAATTTAGACCGAATACCTCTCCAATCAATCAGACATTTATTGATAATACAGAATGTCAAGTTCAACAATATCTCAGCCATTCATCAACGAATACTATTTATTACTCCTACATCACCATCAGAGTTAAAATCTATAATTGCGGAACTCAAACGTAAGAAATCTGCAGGACCTGATAAAGTGACAACAGAGCCCTGGCAACAAGAGTATAAAGTAACAACTACTGTCAAGATCGGTCACCTCAATTAAAAATAAAATGTTCCTGCTTGTTAACCATCTCTGTTAAAGTAAAAGCATTTTAAGGCTGACACTTATGTACCATACACGTTCCCGTTAATTAAAAAAAAAAAGTCATATCACATTCACCCATAGGAAACCTAAATTACCAGATTGCTGCCTTCGTCTCTTCTCAGAAAACATTTACTACAAGAATGAAGTTAAATATCTAGGAGTCTGCACTACAGTGAATATGCAAAAAACAAAGCTCTGGCCAGATTTATTCACTTATACCCACTGATTAGATCTCCGTATCTTAACTTTCCCCTCAAAGTAAGGCTTTATACATCGGTCATAAGACAAGTGATGACATATGGTTGTGAAGTTTGGAATTCCGCTCATCAAAGAATCGTCAGAAGACTACATGCTATTCAACGATCAGTCTGCTTAAAAGTCACTGGTGCTGACTACACCACATCAAATGCACAGCTCCAGGATATGTTACAGATTGAATCATTTTATGATTTCATCAAAAGAATTTCAAATAATTTTTCTCGAAAGTTGCTGTATCATCCAAAGTAGTCATTTATCCTAATATATAATTAAACACCAATCCTAGAGAGATCATATTTCAGTAATGGCATAATTATATCCCTTAATTGCTGTAATTTTTTTTTATAAAATCATTCATTAACTGCTTCTTTCCACAATTCATCGGAATGTTGAAGGGTCAATTTTCCACAAGGGGATCCTAATTTTACACAAGTAGAAATTAATTTGTGAAATTTATATCTTGTTTCTCTCCAATGAAGTCTTGCTATGCCACTGTATTGTATCGTGTAAGTTTCGGCGTGTTATTATTGCCTTGTGTGAAATTCTTCTGATTTTATCGTCTGTCGGAGGTAGATGACGTTTCGTTTGAAGTATTTGAAAATATGTTTAAGAATCTACATTTTTACACCCGATGTTTGGCCTCATAAAATGGTACCGGTATATTATGTTCAGTTATAATATTCCAGGAAATCAGGGTATTTTTCGTCATCAGAATAATGGTTTTTATTTTTGTTTGCAATTACTACGTTTAGGTCCTGATGATCAGGAATTTATGTACAATAATAAATTAACGTTTAACGCATTTACTGAATGTTTATTAATACAATAATACAGCATTTCAATACGATAGCTTCGTAGTCTATTTATCGGCTGTTGCTGCCATCTAGCGTCAAGAGTTTCTATTAATACGAAAACTGTAACACCACTCTCACCTGGCGAGTGAAATTCTAACTACTTACTCAAGTGCTCCGATCCAAACAATGGCTCCATCTAGTAGAGTCTTTGGACATCATTACGCTCGCTATAGTAGCGCCGCCAGTCCATCCTATTCCGAACTTGGACAGGTAATTTATCACTATATACGTCTTTTGAGCACACTCCAGCAACTGGCAGGATGGCTCAGTTGGTTGCGGCACTGGTCTGCAGATCATAACTTCGCAGGTTCGAATCTCGCCCAGGTAAAGTATTTAAATTAATTCGATAAATGTAAATGTACAACAATTGTAGTAGTAGAAAATAGAGAATAAGGAAAGCCCAAGGGCAAATTATACAAAAAGGGTTTATGCGGGGCGGGATATGGGGGGTGAACAAATCATATAAGGGAGAGTACCGCAATTTTTTTATCAACAGAACTCAGACATATTCTCTTCATGCACAAAAAATGAGAAGGAAGCGTAGACCGTAATGATTCTATATTAGGAGCAGACTTTCAAAACCTGATTTGTACATTTTCAGAAGATTCCAACAATTGACAGGTTTTCAAAGTTTGCCCCTCACACGATTGCTTCCTCCACTATTAAGGTTGTACAGTTAACTCACTACTGGGGCCTATTTGCGAATATAATCTTTTTTTAACAACTCTTTGGGGAATTAAAACTTATGGCATCACATTCGAGTAACTTCCCTTTTATAACAATGAACACTTAAACATGGTTTCCTTCTGAAGAGTGGGTAATTTTACTAGTTCAATAACGAAGCCAATTAATTATTTCACTGTTTAACATAATAAGAATTGGAAATTTTTCGTTCTTAAGAGTAGAAAAATTCAAATACATCGGACCAACAATAACATATAAATGACACTCGAGAGGAAATTAGACGCAAAATAAATATAGGATACATTAAAAATAAATTCATGTCTTAAACCAATACCGTATGTCTCCATGCCCGCCTCTAGATATTCCGTTACAGTTAAACCAATATATCAGTTCATATAATCAATCGTTCTAATAGAAAAAAAAAACTTAAGAATAAAACATACAATAATCAAAACATTTCTACACAATGGTTAGTACAATAATCAAGTTAAATCAATCTAGAAAAAATCAAAACTCCACTGCGATTTAATTGGCTATTGCACGAATAGAAGACAGTATGCCGGTATAAAGATTACCTTCACCAATACGTTTCAACTTCTATGCTCTAAACAAATAACAATCGCAAAGCATGTTTTATAGTACCGTAAGGAATTTGCATTTTGAAATTTTGGCACAAGAAACATAAGGCCAGCCGATTCTCTTCATATACCGATCACTGAGTCAATTTACCACAGAACGAAAGACATCAAATATAAGAATTTTAATACTAGTCTGTAACTTGTGCAGGCCTGTATACCTGAACTTGTTGAAGGGCTCAGTCCTCTGTGATGGAGGCAGGTCAGAGCAGAGCACGCGGGTTCGATGCGCAGCTTCCACTTCTGACGGATGCACCTCATCAAGCCCAGATAGAAGCTCTGCGCCGACTGAACATGATGGAGCACTCGTGTTCGTCCTGCGAGGCAGATACAGGTACTCACTCAATAAGGGTCTAGGTGCCACAGAATGTATTAAACTGAGTCAATGGGCTCTAAAAAATAAAAGACATCTAAAACTACAGTGCAACAGAACCTGGTCTATACCTAATTGCAGTTTTACAGAACATTGTATGCTGGGAGCCCAATAGGGCTCCTTTAACTTGTCTAAATTCGTTTTAAGCATTACAAAGTGACTATCCCGTTCGAAGACTTATCAAGATGTGCTTAATAGAGAGTACATTGCATCTGACCCGTACATTTCAAGCATGGATGACTTGCACACTACCACAAAGTAATCTTTGGATAAAGAAGTGCTGGATATCTTACTGCCATCTAAGATTAGGTACACGTATAATTTTCAAACGAGTTAAGCGATGATAGTTCAGATTCTGACTGAACTTTCTTAATCCCAATTCTATAGGATTTCAATATATGTGCACTTTATTCTAATTCTTATTCCTAATTAGTTTAAATAATTTCAATCCACTACTTAATTATTTTAAGACTTTATAACATTTTGACTACCAGAAACTTATACAAAAGTATATTCACAGCTTATTATTATTATTATTATTATATGTTTTCTTCCCGTCATCTAACCTAAAACCCACTAAAATATTTTTTGCAAACTTTTCCTTTTCTGGCTACACTGTGCGACCCCTAAGTGAATCACGACTCACACTTTGAGAACCACTCCTCTAATGGAGTAGTAATAAGTACAAAGTAATTTACACCTACATGATAAACAGAAACTCTGAGCTCAGAATATTGACAGCCTCAAAAATCGAAAGTACCTATGGTGTTTATGCAGAGCAACACTTCATTTATCACTACCAGCAATAAACAATAATAGCGTAAATCTAAGCATTCCAAATATTTTGACTGTGATAGGATAGGCCACAATGTTAGACTACTGTCAGTATGGTGTCTAAACTAACCTAACCTATCATTCATTCTATGTTACGAAAATTCGTCTTCAGTAATGAAACGCACGGAGATAGGAATTATGTGGTGCCGCTCAGACAGACTGATCCCTCTGGCCCCGACGTTCACACCAACTTTCGACCCTTACTTTTTGTGCGAAATTTACGTCGGCGATAAATTTTTTTCTTTACAATGTGAACCGATGATTTCCACAGTGAAAAACCTTGAATTTACAAGTGATTGTTTGTGGACATGCAAGACATAACAAAAGTCTAAACTAATCTAACCTAACTTCTCCCACATTCGTATAAATATAATCGTAGTACGAAGGTAACAACCTCAACGTTAGTTTAGTCTCAATTACTTATATTAAAAACTCACCTTCTGCCTCATAAAATTGAACTTCGCGAATCTGACACCCAACGATATTGTGCATTGCAATGCATTCATGTCTCTACCACACATGAAACAGTTGACTGTGGTCTCACGACATTCAGAAAGCGATCAAAAGACACCATTCTCAAATCTAATAGGAAGGAATGCACACCTCAACTCTGACTTTTACGCATAAATCAGTTAGGTCTACAGATTTTGTGGAAATATCTACTCGAACAGAAGAGTAAACATATTTATAATACAATAAATGAGCAAAGACAGGACGGAAAATATATTCAAACAAGCACAATTAAAAGCATTTGGTTTCAACTGAACGAGTAATACTACTACAGCCTATCCTAAATAATAATTGCTTTCTGGTATCCATTTCATAAAACTCATCTCAATTGCGTAAACCAAGACAAATTCGTCAATAGCCTATGTCATCGATACTAATAATAATAAATCTGTAAATCATCCACATGACGAAAATCGCATTGTTACCTTTTCACGCGATAATGGCACAACGAATTGCTATGACAATTGGAATATAAATTAACTTCGTTCTAACTTAGATTTTAGACTATATGACATTCAAAATATTTTATTTAAAATGGCGGTTATAAGATAACTGAAATAAATAAATCGAAATATCTCACTTATTATCGATTTTCGTGAAACACTTTACATAACAAAAGTTTCTCTAAAAATGATTTCCGATAAGTCTTATTCTATGCCAAATTTTGATATCACTGGTATTTAATGACATATGAAAGTTTTAAAATAACTATACATTTTATCTGATTAATAGGCTATAATGAAATGAAAACAAATGACTCCGTCTATTTAACTGCACCAATGTACACTAATGTAATAATACATACAGTAATTTCACCTTTCATATTTTAATTAATTTTTAGCTTACAATGCAGTACACAACAATTCTAAGTTAATCCATTAGCCAAAAGTTCCTTATTCAGCACAAAAATATAAAAAAAGCTACGATTGTTAGGCCCAAATGTATGGCAATCTGATTTCAGGCTTTACGCCGTATGCAGACATTGATATTTCAAGCAGATGCTGGTAAGACGGAACATGTTCTGCCGGTCTTTTTTCTCTCTCGTGGCTCACAGTTTGTAGTTTACAAACTTTGCAAGGAGTCAGTTCGGCGTCGAACCCGCAACACGCGTTTAATCCTTTATCCGCCCGCCATCAATCTCGTACCTGTCGCATACTTCCCTCATCAATCTTGTCTTCCGTCCGCGCCATCGATTCTGCTCAATATCGCAAGCAACAAGACAGGGGCGGGGCAGGTGGTCTTAGGGTCGACGCCCGGCATCCCCGCTGAGACAACGCGTCCCAGTTTCTTTGTGGCAGCCGTCATAGCGTTAGAACGACTTCACATGCAAGGAAACCTATTTGTGTGGACTAAGAGAAGCCCTGGAGCACCGTCAAGACTGCACACAATTGTTAATGCCGAGAGTTAGATAATTTGAATAGATACACAAATAGGCCTACAGTGCGAAACCAGAGGCGGATGCATCACACCACTTTTCCTGGAAACTATCTAAGAATACCTGGACCACCTCACTTACTACCGAGGCGTGCAGTTTCAACAACTCGATGGCGTCATAAGCACAATGATAATACGATGCTTACAGTACGACCGCAGGTTGTAAATAGGGAAAGGAAGTTCATAGATTTGCATATTTGTTCTCCATCGTTGTGTGAATATGCTGGAAGATTATCTACATGAATCACACATTTCTGAATACAATGATATTACTTTTATTGTGCATAAAAGAGCATATTTTGCCTTTATTTATAAAAGCATCATATTTTAACATTTATGCAGGGAAACTGCATATTATGTATTTTTATTTGTCTTCCCCTCATTTTTGAAAGTGTGTAACCTCGTAAACACGACTAATTTATGTTTATGGATTTTGAACGTAACGATGACGCCCTCATAGGGAGCCTCTCAAGTTAGCAATTGGTATTCCTTCACTACAGATTTCGACAGAACAATACCCAGTTTAACATCAGTTCCAGGAGATGAAGTGAACGAGGAAACGGCATATATTCTTTCCAAAAACCCTGAAAGAAATTCGAGGTATTCTGGAAGGAAAAACACCCCAAAAGCCAACAAAATTTTCTATAGAACAGTTCACAGCTTTTGTGCAAGCCCCTCTTACTTCTTGTTACATACAACGAAGTTTTTCGCGCTGTAAAGCTATGCTCAGAGACAACAGGCGAAGAATGACAGCAGAAAACATACGTCACTGCTTAGCTGTGAACTGTTACAGCATAAATGGAGGATTCAGCAATGACGCAAGCACTTCAAAATCCATAGACTAAACGTAAGTTACCTGTACCTTATTATTCTGTGAAAAAATCTCTAATTGATAATGCATATTTCGTAGCATATTTATCTATTTTTACGGCATAAATGCATACATATTATTAACGTTTTTAGGGCATGAACTTCCTTTCCCTAGTTATAAAGGCCTTTATTCATTATGTGCAAGAAACCGCAATACAGCTTTTTTCTCCCAAAGTATTAAACTTGGTGCGTGATCTGAAGCATGCGATATTTGTTGAACCTGAGCGTCGTCACAATGATAGCTCAGTCTACTCTATTACTTCGCAGTATTTTCTCTTCTATCCATTCAAATTCGTAACACATATAAAACAAACAGTATGGTTATGAGCTGACGAGAAGCCATGAGAGGCAAGGGGTGTTACTGTTATGTTATCTGCGAAGGACGGGCGGATGCACAATGATGCATTTTCATCCAGTAGCCTGCTCTTAGTCTATATTCCTCGAGTGCGTGCTAGCAATATCGCCTAGAGGTCATTCCATAGAACACCGCGCCACGATGTTTCGTCTCAACTGCTATCGTGAGGTGTTTGTTGCAATAAAAAGTAGAACCAAATTCCGTGCCCATCATTTCCTGCAGATTACCGTAAATGCATAGAAATGGGTTCCTCGCTGCAACATAATACTTGCTGCAATGATGGCAATACACCAGCTCTTCGTTTTCATGGAACTGCACGACGTTGTGGTTCCCAGACTTTGTGTCACCATGGAAACGATCCCGAGTGTTGTGTGCTGCATAAATGGATCGCTGCAAGGGAATCGGCAGTGACGAAGCATTTTAAAGCGCGTTAAATAAAATAACAGCCATTAGGGGGTGTGAAATAACGAACTAAATGCACTGGCCGGCCGGTCGGCCGTTGATTAACGAGCACTCTGCTCGACTCCCGCCAGTGATTCAGCGCACCAATTTCCTATCGCTGATAATTTGAAATTATAACACAATAAACGGGCGTGCTCGAGTCGACTTGCAACAAAAGAATTCAGGGACGAGAAGAGACTATGATAAAGTGCTATAATAGTTAGGGGTTCAAGTTTTAGGGTTATAAGGGTAATTCAGAAGTACGGACTTTTCTTAGAGACGACTGGATGAATCTAGGCAATCAATTTAAATAAGGGTCACCGACACGTAATTTCGCCACCATGTCACGTCAAACTGCAGTTTAGGCCCCGGGCATTCAGATCATTTAGAAGTCTGTGTACACTGCAGCCTATCAGCCGACTGCCACTTGATGTTTATATGTGGAGACTCAAGATTGGCAGCCGACGAGTTGAGCTGTGCAATGGCAGACACTTTGTGAGATACTCCACGTCAATTTCAATTTGACTAAAATCTCTACTGTCTTATCTTATAGATTATTTTTTAAATTCCTCTCTTTCCATCCCATGGTCACACACCGGCTGCGTATCCTCCAGGTTACGCATTTACTACTTCAACGTCAAATGACTCATCGGGGACACCATGTTCCTATCCGTAACGTGATAGGCTAGATCCAACCTATCATCCCTAAAACTTGGGTACTTATTCCGCAAAACACTCCGTATACAAGTTATATGGCAAAGGCTCTTCACTTCGTATTGAACGCTACATTCTTCTGACATGTACCCCAGTTGCTTAAAATCCAAATTTATATATTATCTTAGTAGAAAGCCTAAGTAAGTGCATGAAAGAGTACAATATTACAGACGTGCTTGTTGCATCCTTTCAAGAATATAAGGAGTAACTAAAATAAATTTTAACACGAATAAAAAAAAATCATTCTATTCTATACTCCATATCTACACATTTTGTTCGGTCCTAATTAAACATCTCCTGCTCCTGTCTCGGTTACTACACAGTATATAGCTGTATCTGTTGCATGCACTAGGACAGGTTCGATCCTCTCACATAAAGTCATGGTCCTCAAGGTAATTTTCCCATCAATAAGTGAACACACGTTTCCATCTTCCAATATCCTGGGTTCTTTTCAATCTTCCCACACACATTCTGGTGCTTTCTTCATTTCAATCGCTGCAAGTACTGGATACTGATAAAGTTTGCCTTAAGCGGTTAGGAACAGCTTACAGCTGTAACATTTTGGAAATATTCAACACTTTTTTCCTCCATTACTGTATCTTGTACAATAATGAAAATTAATATGTGTAAAACTATGTCCTTCTGCTATATGAAAAAAAAAAAATTATTTTTATGCTCTACCATGCCGAAATGTAGCAATTATACATCTGGTAGCAGCCCTTTAATGGACCTCATTAAAGTGCACCTATTCATTAAAATTCAGATGTTCCACCAATCAGAAAACACCATTGTAGCAATATGAAAGCGCAAGTATCGATTATTCTCGGATATGCAATCGAAAGACAACTAGCGAAACGTCACGGAGGCTGGAAATCCAATGCTGTCGCAGAAGGTTATGTTCTGTTACTATAATAATTAGCGTTAGTTGTAAATAATATTCAAATAAATTCAATTTGTCATCTCGTTTTTCAATGTCTAAATCAATTTCAAGGTTATATCAAGATTAGCGTTTATTTTACTCTCTAGATTATGTCAAGGTCAATGACATTTGTTTCTCGGAAAAAATAATACTTTCGCATCTGCGCACATCTCACAATTTACGAGATATTGCACATGGTCAGTTCCGCTCCCCAGTCAGATAAGAATAACATGAATACTTATCAATAATTTCAAGTTAGAAATATGGTCGAGCATAAAAAGTCGTATGAAACTTGCCTATAATGGTAATTAAGACGCTCGTATGAAATTTATGAAACTCGCATGCGCTCGTTCCATAAACTTACTCGCGTCTTAATTACTACCTACCATTATAGGCTCATTGCATAATGTACTAAGACGATTTAAAAAATTATTTACTTTTTCAAAATTCAGTGATATATAAACCAGTTTTCATTATTATACAAGGTACACTAAGGGAGGAAAAAAATGTTGAATATTTGCAAAACTTTTACTGCTGTAAGCTGTACCTAACCCCTTAAGAAAGGGCAGGGCCCACATAAACACGTCTCCAACGCGTGAGGAAGCGGTACATCTGGTAGCATTCGGAATTCGGAGCCGTGGTTTAAGGAAAATCTGCTATGGGTTTATTAGTCACACAACTACACCTGTTCGAGCATGCGGCAGGTTTTACTTTGTATATGTTGACATTTCATTCTGCTGCGCTCACGATCTGCCTGACGCCACATCCACGTTATGGCGCTAACAGCAATAACATGTTCAAGGAACTGGAAGCAACAGGAGACAAAGAGATTCTTTTGTTTGGCTGTCTCTTTCCATGGTAACATATTGAGATGAGAAGCGACATTCTTCTGTTTCAGATCCGACACTGCGCCCTGACGCGAGCAACCCGCGCTACGTCTTCCAATCTTGCCTTATCGCTAAGAGAAAACCCTTCCTTCCCTGCGGAGCGCAGATTAATATTGAATTAGGGGCGCCTCACGCAGTATAGGAAAGCTATTTCTTGAAAATACATTGGAGGGGGGGGGAATGGAATATGTTGCATGAACGAGAGAACAAATAAAATAAAGTAACAACGAATAAAATAAGAGATAAAGTAATAAAGAAGAATACAAAAAAGACGTGGAATGTTACGTCCACGTAACAAACGACATAGTAAAGGAGAAAGTAACGGACATGAAAGAATAAGAAACGACAAAGAACGATATAAAGAGAGAGAAAGTAATGAAGGAAGAAAACGTGTTGCAGATTTAAGAAGCTATGCAATAGAAAGGGACCGGAAAATAAGGGAAGAAAGTCTTAAGCAAAATAGGACGCGGTCGGTATTCAGCTGTTTGGCGCTATCGCCATGGCAACATAAATCCCACTATCTAGTAATTGGGGGCTCACCTGGGTCGCTGCCTCTGACACATCTGCCATTTATTAGGCCGCTGACAACCTGACAGAGTCTGAGGCTCAAACCTGCGGGGCGAAGCAAGTTGTGCAAGAGCTGAGGTGTGCAGTACACAGAGCACTTATAATATTCAGGCTGGTATTCATAGAAGTGCACTTTACAAAGAGTCACTTTACGCCAGCAAAGTGTAGAGTTACAATTTTGTCGGTAACAGAAGTCCCACAATGCCTTTCAAAACAAGTGAACAAACAATAACAAATTAATATGTAACCCACAGATTGATTGATTTGAGTTGGGAGCTAATTGATAGCGCGAGAAAGAATATATATATATATATATATATATATATATATATATATATATATATATATATATATAACCAATTACCTTGGATTGCTCTGAACGTATTTCTTCTCAAAAACTAAGAAAAGCATTGCGTGAACATTCTTTTCATCAATGGAGCAAATTGAAAAGTAAAGGTTTGGGAGTTGTTTTCTATTCTCACTGGAAGAAAGGTAATTCGTGGATCTCAACCAAAATGGGACTTTAGAGCAGTCAGTGGACGCAAGCCATTAAGATGAACTGTAATACAATATCTGTACGTACTCTCCCTGGTAGAACTCTTGACTCAATACGGTTCGTTCTCTCATCGCAGCTTCAATCCGTCAGAATGCTTCCTATGAGGTTTATGAGGAGGTTGGTTGCGTCTCTACTAGACGGGATGATATCATCATAATTGATCGGCAGAAGGATAAGGGTGTCATTCTTGATCCCACAATCCGTTTCGAGATGCATGAGCAACAGCCACAAGAGGTGTGTCGTGAAAAACAAGTCATCTATGAGCCTTGTTGTCAGCATCTTGGAGCACAATATCACATCACGCATTGGACAGTTTTTGGGCTCATATTCGGTGCCCGTGGCACGATCCCACGAGAAACTTTAAATCAACTTAAACAATTTAAAATTTCTGATGCAACGATTTATGCCATAGAATCTCATGTGTTAAAATCATCCTTAGCTATAATTAGTAACCATTTGTACCCAACAAACTTTTATTGCAAATAATTTCCTATGTTTTCGTATCATTTATCTTAATGTTTTCTTTTTCCTTTCAAATTGTCACACAATTGGTTTTCATGATTATTCTTTATGAATTGATTAGTAGACCGATCTATTCGAACCCTTATTTAGGGCGGCTTTTTTAAATTATTATTATGTATCCGTTCCACTGATTATATAGTTAGGCTACATTTTGAACATTCTTCTATTGGTTTATATAATTAGACTAGGTTTTGTACATATAGTTAGATTAAGTTTTAAATACATATATATTTTTTTCATTTATATCATTAGATTGGGTTTCATACGTATCTGCTTCATTGATATATCGCTTTATTCTCTTCATTTTAATTTTTGTCTTTTTCGTGAATAGCAGTGAAAAGAATGAAATAAACACATTATTATTATTATTATTATTATTATTATTATCTCTCTTGTTTCCATTATTGCCTGCTCTTCAGGAATAGTTTGAATGCCAAAGTTTTCTACAATGCAAAACAAAATAGGCCTAATGGTATGAGATCTCTTTTCATGGTGGGGTTATGACTGCACATGAACTAGAGACAGTATCTCAGCGGAAGCAGCCATATCAGATGTATTGCTTACCAGCAAAACTGAACATGTCCAAAAATTACGAAATCGTGTTTTGAATCGATTATGGTAGATCTGACATTTAACTAGATGTAAATTTATTTTTCGAAGAAAGTGAATATATCCCATTGAAACAGCATTGTGAATATTGATTTTTGCATCAAAACTGAACATCTCCAGTAATTACTATATTGTTTAATAGACTTTTTGAAAGCAAAATTGCACATATCCAACTTAGTTCTAACAGTTGTCTAAATTTCCAGCTATAGCAGTCTGCGGCATCGCGTTTCTGCAAATTTCAGTCGGCTTTCATTTAATTGAGAAGTGTTGCTCTCATCGATACTATTATAATGGATCTTTCTGCCGGAGAATCGAACAGTGGATCAAGGAAGAAGGGAAGATCAAAATATTTGGCAGCACAGAATAGAAAAAAAATGAAAAGTACGCAATCCTGACCCTCAAATAGTTCAATTAAAACAAAAATCCCAAGACCATGATCGCACAACAGTAAGTCGAGAAACCGTGTTTAGTACATATGACAAAATGAAATGTAATATGTCTCTCAAAATACACTTTTTACATTCTCATTTGGATTTCTTTCCTCCTAATTTTGGAGCGGTAAGCGACGAGCATGGGGAAAGATTTCATCAAGAAATATCTGAAATGAAAAAGGCGATATAAAGGAAGATCACCATCCAGCATGCTTGCAGACTATTGTTGGTTCCTTGTAAAATACAGTGCCGGGATTAGTTATAAACTGAAGTCATCCAGAAAATTATTTTAAATGTAAGTTCAAATTCCGAAATATGCATGAAATATGTTTATTTTTGTTGCGTTTTAAACTATGTAACATCATTTTTGTATCCAGTACAAATTTTTCAAGTATTATGAGAAATTTTGAATCCCTAGTGTGTTGTAATTTTATCAGTAGCAGTGAAAAATTAAAAACAAATAAGTTTTGTCATAAAAAAATTCAATTCATTTTCCCCGGAAAATGGTACGTGATGGGGCAATTTGGATTTTAAATTCAGTTTTGGGGCACACATATTAGTAATATTCACCTATTTTTATTTCGAAGCCGGACAAAAAGTAAAATTTGTTGTTCAGTGTTATTTAAAAGAATAACCTGGTAACTGAAGTCTTACTTAATTTTGTAAAAGAATATCAATAGAATATGTTCAATGTGTAAAATCATTAATTAATACGAATTACTATTAAGAATAAATAAGAAATTATATTACGTTCAAATTTTATTTTTAGCTAAACTAAACATATCCATATGTCCAAATGTTTTCTTGCAATTACGGGAGTACCGTTGGTCTCAGTCCTCTTAAATTCATGTAACATATCATGCTCTCTGTATAGCCTACTTTTATTATGTAAAATCAAAATATTTCTTTGTTTCAGAAGGTACAAGTTTTTTGCTTCTCCTTAAAAATTTAGTCAAGCAGACATGTTCTGTTTTGAAAACAAGCTCTTCATAATATCAAAACAAGGACGATTATATCAACATCAAGATGAATCTTATCTCAAAATACAGGTAGTCAACGAAAATCAAAATCATTTTAAACCCAATATAATTATGAAATCTGCTTAGAAAGCAGACACGTAAGGTCTCTCAATGCTAATTTAAGATAGTTACGCCAACGTTAGATTGAAGTTAGTTTAACATTAAGTGCAAGAAGGTGCCATTTACAATCCAAGAACGTCTTGGCGACAGCAGGGGTTCCCAGGAATCTCTTAGAACTAATTCTAATCCTGGATTAGAGGCGCTTCTTATTTAATTATCATTTTGCATTTAGTTTATTTTATTGTATGTAAATTATGAGTTTATTGCACTCCTGCAAATCACGAAAAACATCAAATAGCACAAGCAGACATTCTGGTCTCGTGAGTTGTACGCCTAGCTTCTTCGTTCCTCCCGCATAGTACATCGGGCAGAGAAGTTGCCGATAGAGGCAGGCGTTGGGCGTTTGAACCTGTTGGTAGTTAAAAAGGAAAGGACGAAGGGACGATGGCGATGTACCGGCATATGAGGGCGATACAATTCACAATATCAGCAGTAGGTTTTGTATACATAGATGTGCGTGCACACTGATGTCAAACTTACAGACCCACACGAACTGTGAAGCAGATTTGGAAGAGCTATTTATGCTTATATTATTTCTTTCGTGCTTAGCTAACTTCATGTTTAAACTTAGTTTATTTCCCACAGTGGTTTGCAGTATCTCACTTTCTATTTCCAGAAGTTGATAAACAAATCTATACAAAGAAGGATGACTGCATTAAACGACTCACAACCGATTGTTGTGCTGAAGGTACGGTTGGAGGGAGGGAAAATCGCATCTTCGGAAATGTAGATTTATACAGAAATAGCAAATTTAACAAGTTGGACCTCAGTCAGATCAATAGCGATGGAATCCCCGTCTTAGCTCTGGATTCAAATGCATCGTTCCACAAATCTTATCTCACTGTGTCCTCTAGTAATGCACACTGTATTACATTGCAACGCATTTCCTATTTAATTGCAGCTTACAAATAAACTGCGAGTAAATACTTAATAAAAATAATATTTAAAACACCAAAGTCGTACTTCAGCATCAGCAGATCACGATGAATTGCTGTGGACTGCACGGATGCCAACGAATTACACAAAGCAGGAAGCGGCGGGCGGCATCAGTCACGGCTAATCGAAATATTTACTGCAAGGCCGATGACGTCTTGGTTTGCTTCTCAGGAAACGACGACAAGGCTGACATGCAAAGGAAATGCCAAGTAATTCATACAAAAGCGAGTCTTGTGGGTTTCGGGAAGTGCTACGAGATCCTTGCAAGTTATGACGTGATAGTGGTTAGCGCTCTGGTCTCAGCAGAAGACGATCTGATCCGGGAGCTAAACAAGTACGGCTGTCTGATACGACGTATGGGACTACTTGTCGAGCGAATCTACAGCCAGCAAAGCCTTTTCAGAATAGTGACTTCACTCCTACCACTTCAAAATATCTGCGTAATTTACAATAATAATTTTCTTCTGATGATGATGATGATGATGATGATGAGTCCAGACCGAAGTTAGTGAAGACTGTTCATCAATATCATTTTCCTTTCGTTATCTTCGTGTCTTTCAGTAGCTGGAGGAACACATTACTAACACCGCGAGAAAAGCATGGAGATCGGTACTAACAAAGATCTGTGATAAATGCATAAAGATTGCATAATATATTAGAGTCGCAATGCGAAATCCGTCAAAACTCGAAGTTCTGATTCTGATAATACTCTTTAGGAAGTTCTAGTTTTCGCTTACGTAATTCAGTTACATCTAGAAATACCTAACTATGGCTCCTTAGGAAATTCTAGTTTTTACTAATATAATTAATTTAGATCTAGAAATAACTGATTGTTATTAGTAAAAACACATTGTAGCGAAATCCGTCAAAACCCAAGGAAATTCTAGTTTTCACTTACATAATTCAGTTACACCTAGAAATAACTTATTACTAAAAAAAATTAGGAAATTGGTATTTGCACATATACATTATTATTACTATTGTCATTGTTCTTGTTGTTCTTCTTCTTCTCGTCATTGTCGTTGAAAATCAAAATAGTTTTATTACACAAATAATTACCATTTTTATTGCTGGATTACGAATAACTATGTTACAGAACTAAATACTATTATTTGTCTCACAAGTCACTTGTTGCGATAAGACATTCTATTGTGACATTTAGAGTTGAAGAGAATTTTCTTTTCCGCACACACTTCGAAACACAGTTTTTTTGCAAGCACAACGGACGAACTCTGTCCTCTTCCGATGGCTTCGTTCTTTACGCAGTCCTCAGCAAAATGTCTGTATCTGGCACTTGTTCTCGTATCAAGAAAATGAAATTAGGATCTGAAAGAAAAAAAGTGGTACGTACCGGGTGTTGATGAAATTAACTGCACTATCAGTTTTTAAGTCCGCTGAACCTACCTGCAATATAGTTTACTCAACATTCCATCTGTACAGGTCGTCAAGCAGACTCCTATGAGTTTCGCAAGACGGCCTTTCCCCTGTCCACATCAGGAATGCGTATTATGACGTTACCTTCAATACCAACTGGAGAATGCGTTGCATCGGAAATCAGCTTCATTCTTTTCGTCTGTTTCTTTAAATGTTCTTGGGCTTTCTTTCTGGCTAGCATCATTTCTTCTTCTTCCTTCCTGCTCTGCATTCTTCTCTCCAATTATTGTTTCTCTTCATATACATTACAGTAGGGCTACTCGTTTATTACAATCACTCCCCATCACTGCTGAGCGCCATCCATTGCTGTATCAGCGCACTTTTCGACGATTTAACCTTTGGAATTTTCACAGTTCATATTTACACAAACATCTAAATATATTATACGTGAGACGTTTGTAAAAATTGCACTAAAAGGATGTCGAAGAAAGCAGTCACACAAACACAAAGAAACAACTGGGCGTAGCGACTATACTGATTTACCATAAACGAAAACCTTAATGTAATTACTACAGGCATGTTGCAAGAGGTTGTTTCTGATTGGATAATATGAACATGTCATACCTCAGTCCTACCACAATTTCTGTGATTTTATTTGTTGAAATTAATTCATAGGAAGCTAGATTTTTCCCACAACTCAAGAAGTAACAATTTAGATCTTCAAAAATAATGCATAAACACGTTCTGAAATCGTTAAAACGGGTTTTTACTAATAACAATCAGCCATTTCTAAATCTAACTTAAATATATTGGTCAAAACCAGAAATCCCTTAAGAGTAATTTAGGTAAAACTAGATGTAAATGAATTACGTAAGAGAAACTAGATATATATATATATATATATATATATATATATATATATATATATATATATATATATATATATATATATATGTTGCAGCCGCCAAATTACTCTTCAAGGATCGACCATTCACATAAATTCAGACAACTCAAACAGAAAACGGACATCGGAAAGTTTTCTTTTGTCAGCCGTACTATCAGAGACTGGAATGCTCTACTAGCAGTCTCACTAACAGCTTCCCCAATACCTTGACTTCACTAATTGATCATAGCAAAATATGCTCGAGTTATTGTGTTCCAATTGAAGAATGTACAGGAGATGTTAATAACCTTTACATTGTGTCTTCTCGTGTTCTTTCATTTTGCTGTCGCTGACTTCTTTGGTTTATATTCCTACTCTGTATTTCTTTGTATACCTTTGTCTATTTTGGCTCCGAAAAATTTCAGGGTTAAAACTACGAATCATCACTACTATTAAAATATACTTGTGGGAGAAAACCACAAACAGCTTAGAGATGCGCTTCAGACATGGACCCATGCTGCACGCAGCGCGAGGTGACGTCATTGTCATGAATCATCGGCGATACAATGACCTCGCGTCAGCCACAACCCAAACTGAGACCAGCAGCGGCACAGAAATGCATCGCAGGAAACAGAACGCCACACCCAGGTGGAGAGGCGTGACAACAAAGTATCAGATCAGCAGCGAAAGAACAACAAGGCAAGCCCGCGGGTCAAAATTCACTTATGCTTGTCGGGCTCGGGCCTTAAAAAACGAAAATAATTCGTCTTCCCTTAACTATATACCGACAAATAATAAGAAAATTTTAAAGCATGCACGATTAGATGTCTACCGGACACTCATCCAAACAGGACTATTGCTATCGTAGGTTGTTGTTCAGTTCGACTTAGTATTTCGTAATGGCACACAATACTGATTATTTGTTTACCTGGGAGACGGAGATCACTTCGTCTGATGTCCCTGCTGGAGTCACATCTCTCCTTGCTGGTCCCTGGTCTCTGCTTTATCTGCCAGTCTTCGGTTTCGGGTCGCGTTCGGGTCTGGTTGGGATCGGCCATGCTACTGCAAGCTCTGTGGAGAAAAGTTGAACAATCACAATAATTACAAAAGTTGAACAATCACAATAATTACACATGCAAGCACTGTGGAGAAAAAGTTGAACAATCACAATAATTACAAAAGTTGAACAATCACAATAATTACACATGCAAGTACTGTGGAGAAAAAGTTGAACAATCACAATAATTACAAAAGTTGAACAATCACAATAATTACACATGCTAGCACTGTGGAGAAAAGTTGAACAATCACAATAATTACAAAAGTTAAACAATCACGATAATTACAAAAGTTCAACAATCATAATAATTACACATGCAAGTACTGTGGAGAAAAAGATCAACGAGGACTCGTGCAACTACGAGCATTGTGAACAGGACTATTTCCCATGTTTCTAACCAGTAACAGTAAATTAATTCAATCACAACTGTTGAAGCGGCGTGCCGTTGTACTAACAGCGCTCCTGTCTCGTTCTGTACAATCCAGATTCATTTACTCGTGGCTTTAGCGTGGGGAATTTCGGAGAAAATGGAAAACAATTATCATATATACTGGACCACGAAACCAACACGCAGCACTGCAACATCGTAAATCATCTCAATATTTACCTTCACGCAAGCACAGCCACCACGCCAGGCTGAATTGCGAGGAAGTTGAGGAATGACGACAGTAAAAGCAATCCTCCTCATACTCAACCCAGCCGTTTGCTATCTCGGCTTACAAAATACTTAATAGGCTACTATTAATTGTAAACCAGCATTTGTGTATTCGAAGCCTTGCAGAGCTGTCTATTTCGACTTGTATCTCAGAGGCAACTTGTCGCTTCAATTGGAGGAAAACAAAAAGTGAAAGCAATTTCATCTCTTTCAGAGAAAGAATTATGAACCGGACATTTGGACTTTGAAGTCCAAACACAATACCTATTGGCAACATTGCTGTCAGACCCACAAATCGTCTGGCATTGAACTTGGCACACGGTAATAAAGATGTACGCAATTGTATTACGTACCGACGAAACATAAGGTGGCAAGTGATTCGAAATATGCAAATCTAGATTTATATGGCTCAGTTGCAACGGAAAACATATTCCTCCGCGTGTGAGTTCGATTGAAGTTTTCGTTCCCGATCTTCCAGAATGACATTCAGTTCTATGGCCTGCAGTCCAGTAAGCATATCAATAAATACCGGCATATCGATAATCCAGGGTCCTTTGCTAAAATTTTGACTTATATAACAATTAAAATTTAACAGAATGGAACAATTATTAAAATTAAGTAACTGAAAATTGAAATAAGACCGCTATTTTACCCTCCAGCCCGTCTTCCGGGCCCAAAATGCTCTAGGTTGCAAATTAATTGTCCCCTTCAATTCTCAATTTTTAAAGTCCTTATTTCTGCAGAGAACATGTTCGAAATATTCACGATTTCCTAATACTCTCTTAAAACCATCGCAGCACTTGTAGGCTATTCTTTTCCATGCATTTTGATCTACCAGAACTTCGGACGGACTGAAGCGGGGCAGGACTTAAGCGCGAAATTACAGAAAATTGCGTCAGCACACAAGTGTAAAAAAATCGTGCTGATTTGAATCTTATCGAAGACGTATGGGCCGAGTTGAATACGAGGAAGATCAACAAATATCGAGACAAGCCACCTCAAAATCCAGATCAGCTGTCGCTGAAGAGCGGAACTATTTCCGCGCTCTGGTGGACTCAATGCCCTGCAGATGACAGGCGGTGGCATGTGGTCCAAATATTAGATCAATATTTTTTCTTTAATTTGTTTATCTTTGTTTTATTTATTGAAGAAAATTGATCTCCTAAGAGTTTTTTTATTATTATAGTGCAGCCAGAGTTGGGAAATAATTCGTTCCACTATAAAAAAAATAAAATGAAGTGAAGTAACATGTGTAGAAATTAGTTACGTTAATAAAAAAAACTGTCTTGGTCGTGAATCGAACGCGGGCCCCCGAAAGACCGCAAGCTAGCACGCATCCGTCGCACAGGACGGCAGCACTAAGAGAGACTTACAGCCAATCGGCTTGAAGTCAGTGGAGACAGCCATACAAACGTACTCGTGTAAATCTCCAACATTTCCACCACCAAGAGAACGACAAAACTTTTTTCTAAGACATACTCGTGTGAACAATTATCGTTTTCAAGAATGAAGCAAGTTACGTAACAAATTTGTTTACAGTTTTGAAACCGGCATTTCCAAGGAAGCTTCTTCTAATATTGGATGAGCTTCTAGTAAAAAGTAACTGATATCTTATACTGAACTGAAATGTCAATGTTCTAACCACCATATTTAAAAATATGTGCGATATGAAATTAAAATGTAGGCTGCTGTTAATGACGTCTAGTCTGCACCTACGAACAGACAAGATTTTATTAAAATCTGAAGGGTCGGGCTGTGAACCGTGTTGATTTCATATAGAATGACCCTCTTGTTACCATGGAAACAGAAGTGTAAATGGTTTTCCAAGCAGTCAGGCTCCTCTTATTCTCAGGGCCAACGGCTTCAGCAGCCTGGTACATGATTCTAATGAGTGCAATAAAGCACACACTCCATAACTCCCGCAATGTAATAATTATTATATACGTAGGCTACAACATGTTGTACAAAGTGCTCGATTTGAATATGGAATATGTCGTTTCCTTCCAAATCACGCGGAAGGTGTTCGATGTGCCACGTGGGAGTGTTAGGAATATCACGAGATGGCAACTTGCAACTGTCTGCTTATTCGTTGCCATAGCAATCTAGTCATTCAAGATGCAGCACGCACTACAGCAACCGCTGCTTCTCGTGGATAACAATCTAAAGGACATTCCAGAGGGGATTTGGTGCCGGGCGAAGAAGACTGGCGGCTGCTCACGAGCAAAGAGTGAATACTGTCTTTGGTTCAAAACCTGGCACTGTCCATTACACGGCACTGCTGAACCAAAGCAGGCAGTCAGCGTCCCTGTGCTGAAAGCCGCCACTGACTGCGACCGGACCCCACGCACTAAGGTCTCTCTCTTGTTGCCTATGAATGCTTCCATACGCATGCGCCGGTGTTGGAACTATTTGCTGACGTCACTGGTTTCCTGCAATAACATCACCCCATCCGTTCGTTTTCCTTCACTAAGTAACAACGCGTGTTCGGAAAAAAAATCCCTTTTACTTTTCAGAAAGAAAAAAAAGTGGAAAGTGGATGCAATAAGGGGCAGCTTTCAATCGAACTGCCAGAGTCGGAAAGTTAAATCTTTGTCTTAATTGTGTCTTGATGCCGGATACAGAGATGACAACAGACTTCTTCATCTCAGTCTGCGCCACACAACAGGAAGTACACAGCGCAAACCGCCACTTGGATTTGAACCCGAGTCTGCGCATCATATGAATTCCGTACCTAATTTTTCTGCCCTTCGAACCCTAATCTCTGCACCTTATATCGGTATCCAAGGGTTTGCAAACATCCCGAATTGCAACTTTTATCCTGCAACCAGAAGTTCCCAACCTGTGACACGCCGATTCTCGGAGTTTCGCGACTGATTTTCAAAGGGTCCGCGGAGTCAAGGTGTGTTTTCAACTTCATAACGTTCTTTGATTTTCATCAGTTTGCTGAAATATATTTTTTATCTCGGACTTTTGACACAGTTTAACAGGAATGAGTTCGCCTCTTGGCTTGGTGCCTATCTGATATTTTTTGATTTCTTAAATCAACTTTAGCTATGTCCACCGTTCAGGCTAAGACTAGGGCTGGTTCAGAGCAAGTACTGTGACGTCATTATTCGGTTGATCCGAGTACAAATTTGTGATGGCAGATTTAAAATTTCGATAGATTGAATCGAGTTTAGAACGTACTTTGAAAATTAAACCAAGCGTGCTTTACAATTATTGTAGTAAAGCGCTTTCGCTTTGACGATTGACGAGAAAAGAAGTGCTTCTCTTCATTGCAAAATGGCGATTGCCAATTTTATTTACGTGATTACAACTATCTGCGGAGTTATTTTATATTTAACCTTCAGTGTTGTTATATATGACAGACGAAATAAAATTGATAAAATAATTTATAATACTAAACGATAATAAATTAACACGTGAGGTAAAAGTTAAACGCTGCAGCTAAGTAAAAAAGAAGATAGAAACGGCTCCATGAAGCGCTGCCTAAAGCAATTAAAAATAACACACAGAGTTATGTACTATTACGGAAAGTGGACAAACTAATCAATAAAACCTGGAACCTTGAACTGAAGAATATAATGTTTATGTATTTCATAACATGACTAGCCTTCCATACAATCATGTTGTCTTTGGTTAATATTATTGATAAATTAAAGTAATTAGGTAACATAAATCACAGAAATAAATACAAATAAAATGATGACTGATGAGGTAACAGAAATCCAACAAACACAAATAGAAAATATAATGCACTTCCTTTTTTTACATATTTCAATGTTAATCAAACAGTGCGAATAATAATAATAATAATAATAATAATAATAATAATAATAATAATAATAATAATAATAATAATAATAATAATGCTTTTAAGGAATCTGGAGGTTCACTGCCGCCCTCACATAAGCACGCCATCGGTCCCTATCATAAGCAAGATTAATCCAGGCTCTATCATCATATCCCACCTCCCTCAAATCCATTTTAATATTATCCTCCCATGTACGTCTCATCCTCCCCAAAGGTCTTATTCCCTCCGACCTCCCAATTAACACTCTATATGCATTTCTGGATTTGCCCATACGTGCTACATGTCCTGCCCATCTCAAACGTCTGGATTTAATGTTCCTAATTATGTCAGGTGAAGAATAAAATGCATGCAGTCCTGCATTATGTAATTTTCTCCATTCGCCTGTAACTTCATCCCTCTTAGCCCCAAATATTATCCTAAGCACCTTATTTTCAAACACCCTTAAACTATGTTCCTCTCTCAAGAGTTTCACAACCATACAGAACAACCTGTAATATAACTGTTTTATAAATTCTAACTTTCAGATTTTTTGAGAGCAGACTGGATGATAAAAGCTTCTCAACCAAATAATAACAGGCATTTCGCACATTTATTGTACGTTTAATTTCCTCCCGAATGCCATTATATATTTATTACTGTTGCTCCAACATATCTGAATTTTTACACCTCTTCGAAGGATAAATTTCCAATTTTTATATTTCCATTTCGTACAATATTCTGGTCACGAGACATAATCAAATACTTTTTCTTTTCGGGATTTACTTCCATACCTATCTCTTTACTTGCTTCGAGTAAAATTCTCGTGTTTTCCCTAATAGTTTGTTGATTTTCCCCTAACATAATAATAATAATAATAATAATAATAATAATTATTATTATTATTATTATTATTATTATTATTATTATTATTATTACATACAGTAATATGTACAGACTGTCAGTGTGCAGACATGTAGTTCTGATGTCTAGGTTATATGAGGTGACTTTCTACATAAGTAAAATATGCCTACCTACTAAATAGCTGCATTTAGCTTGGGTTGACACAATGGGTTTTTAATAAAAGGCCAAGCCGCCCAGGACTACAGTTTAGTCTAAAAGTAAGTCCACATGATCTCAGAGTACATAAAATATCAGAAAGATACCAAGTATAGTAGCGTGTACCTATGTCGTTCCTAAGACATTAATACATTATTATCAGGTACTGTAAACGCTAAGTTAAACTGGTTTTCCTTACACCACTGCTCCGAGAGTCTGCCTGGATTGCTACGGAGAACGAGAGAAGCTCGCTATGACGTCACAGAGCATTGAGTTGGAAGTGACTGGTTTACAGAGACAAGGCCTGGATTACATTGCACAATATTTTAACGATTACCAGCCTAACTTACAGCAAACAAGGGTCGCTGTATTAAACATTGCTATGCGCACTGGTTCAGTTATTTTCGAAGTTGTGTCGAATAATTTTGCGAGCTCATTTTCTTGAATTTAATACTTGCAAATCAAGTTTTAAACAAGCGATTACTAATAAACAGACGAAAAAGTATCATAAAACCGCCATTTAAATTTGAAAACACGGACGTGGCGCATTAAGGAGACCTTTCCCGTCCCGAGTCATCGGATATTTCGAAAATCCGATGGTTGCATATCTGCCGATGCTGAAAAATTCGGCAACTGATAAGGAGCAGAACAGAGCTTCATTTAGTGCGAGGGAGTTGCGGGGAAGCACTTGCTAGCACAGTTACTAGTTCACCGAGGACCATTGATTTATTGAAATTAGAAATTACACATTACATGTTTGGAATACACAGCTTGGCGGAATACTCAGCCATGCGCAGTACCAGTTACAAATACTACAAGTTGTGTCATAATCAAGATTTAAAATAAAAATAAGAAAAAAAAATTGAAAAAAAGTTAAATAAGGACTTTTTCAATTTAAAATAAATATAATATTTAATTCTCTTACTGAAAATGTTGTTATTAAGGTTATATAGCCTAATGTTGGATTCATTTTAATAAACTAATTGTATAATCTTGGTCCAAAATATGAAGAATGAATTTGCCCAGATTTTGGATTTGTAATTTGGTTCTCGTAAAAGAGATAACATATTTCGCCCAGCATTATGAAATTTTTCTGTTATCTTTATATTTATGACGATTTTTATGGAAAAAAAAACTTAAAGTTAAATTGTAAATTTGTTCAATATTATACACAAAATTCTGAAAAAAAAAAAAAAAAAAAAAAAAAATTAAATGTCTTGGGTAATCAACAGGTTTCGAGAAACAAATTTTAATCATTCCTTTTTTTTTTAAGCAAAGAGAAAATAAAAGCTGTGATTTAGCACTTCCTCCTTATATCTTACCGCAATATAGGCTCAAATATTGCTAAATGTATTGTTCTTAAAATATGAACGGCTAAATAAATAATTTCAGATAATGACAAATTTATAAATCGTTTTACGGAGCCTGGTCGTAAGTAAGCTGTATGCTTATAATATGCTGAGCAACGATATATAAATATTTAATTTACAAACTTTCTTTGGACAATTAGAATTTGTAAGGCATGAACGATAAGGATGATTCTTATCTTACTGACTTACATACGGCCAGTCAGTCAGTCCCCCCGAGGCGTGGATTCCATTATATACTAACTACAGGATAGCCACAGTAACAGAGACGAAGTGAGCATGCAAGACTCAAATCTGGTGGAAATTCGCCAGGAGTGAGTGAGAGAACGTCTGTCTGTGCGGGTCGAGAAGGAACTAGCCACTCCGCTGATTACTCGGAGGATTGGAGATACATAGTGTGTGCAGGATAATTTGGGGATGAAAAATGGAACCTAATTCACGAGCTGCTAACCTAATTTCCGGAGCAAATGCGGAGTTCGACGCTGGGAACAATGAGGCGATTGTTATAATGCGAAATGTAATATTCTTCAGTCCAGGCGAGCTGCAGATCTGCGGCCGGTCCCACGAGGAAAAGCCCGACTCCTGCACTGCGGGCTGCTGAATAGTGTAACGCGCACATGTGGCCTGTCATCACTTAGTCCGGGCTCGATCCCCGGAGCTGACTGCAGAGTGAGAGTTATCCCATTTCCCTTTCATTCCACCAACACTGCATTTCATAATACTATGCTGTTAAGGATGCCTTAAGGCGAGACCAGCTAGCAACCGCGGGATATCCATGGCATTTGATCTGCGGTATCCAGTCATCTTGAGGTAAATGCTTCCCTTTTGTGTGTGCACGGTCTATATGCAGGAGAACTTCTGTAGACACAGATAAGCTCATATTTTGCCTGGTCGAAAATGAAGAATAACAGGATAAAAAAAAACAAACAAACCGACAGAAACGGATTGATATAAGAGTCAGGACAGAAACCTGAAGAGCATTAAGAAAAAACTTCAGTGTAACGAATAGGGCAGAACTGCAAAAACAAATTAAATATGGGACAGGTTCGTTACGCTGAAGTGAGAAGTAAATCGCTATTTATAATGAGGTCAGTGAATAATGCAATATTATGTGACATGAAATCGCGATAAACTGGCATAAGCGAATCGCAGTTTATTATAAATTAACCTTAGAATAAAATTAAACTTTAAGGGTGCTATTCATAGACATTTCGCAGCACGCGTTACGAGCGTGCTAAGCTAGCCCCGGCTATCCACTGGTTACTAGTACAGAATTCAAATCATATCCTATCGCTAACACTGGTTTATGAATACGAAAAACGCTGATCATCCACCGAAAGCCCGCGCTAAAAATGTCTATGAATACGGACCTAAATGGCATTAACATTAATATAATGAGAACACGCGACAGTTATTGTGATTACAATTTAAAATATTGCAGATTTGATCGAAGTGGATTGTAGCTTTGGTTCACCTGGTGCACCATTAATAAATACACGCATGCGCACATTGGAATTTTAAAGTCTGTCCACCGTCTGAACAAGGGCGACAGTGAGGAGAGCCGACCGTAACAACAGTTCGCAGAACGCCATCTAATCCACAGGCCCGAACATGAAGTCCCTTTTCAATCACGTGTCGCTTGCTCGTGCGTTTTGTGACAGATAGCAGATCTTGTTTAGTGTTGCCATGTTGAGGGATTGATCCCGTGGCATAGGGATATTTTGCACCGAAAGAGAATGAGGAATCTTCTGCTTAATTTTAAGAAAATGGAAACAATAAGAAAATCACTACATAGCGCTCCTTAATATTATGAAGCGTGACCATTTCAAAAGATGGATGCACGGTGGCTCGCTGCAGCCACTTGATGACAGAGCTTTCTTTACAAATGAGGATCCACTGCAATGAGAAAAAAGAAGGGAATTAGCAAAAGCAGAAAAATTATGACACAAATAAACTTTTGCCGATTTTCGTTGAAAAGCCCAAGTTTAAAGCTTGGTTAGGTAAACCCAGTGGTCCGTACAAAGCTAGGTGCTCGATCGAAAGAAAAAAGTAATGCAGGAAGCAAAGGTGTAGTAAAACACCGTCACAAAAATGCATTACAATTTAAAATAATGTTCCTAAGTTGGCAATGTGTTTGTTAGAAAACTCTTGTCAATTTCCGAATACAGGTCTGAACCTCACAAGTGATATCAACAAGGCACCACTTATGAGGCAACTAGACCAGGAGATAATGGGGTAGGGCGGCCAGTTCCTCCCCTCCATTGCATACATCGCTGACTAGCTACATATTACACTAGTCAGACTTCAGATGCATACAAACAATTGTTCTTCCTCTGACACATATCGTGAAGTGAGATGCACGCCTGATGCCATATCAGCCAGAACCTCAAGCAGAGGTGGTGTTGGAAAACTAGTGGCTGATAAGGTTAAGAATACTGCAGAACTTCAAATTATATAACTGACCACGATAGGATCTTTAATTCTATCAATCACATTACTGAGTTACAACTCCACCATAGCACGTGGTACAATATTTGAAAGGACAAAAGTAAACGTCTTATTAGGACCATTCAAAATGTGGGGATTTTGTTTAGACTTGAGCGATTTCTAAGGCCTGCAGAGGGATTTTCTTTACTGAGAACCTGGCAACACTGGAGTTCATTTCGGCAGCACCGCACGCTGTGTTGTGGAGCAGAAGAGCGGCTGGAACTGATCTGCAATAGGACTGGCTGTTCTTCGCGAAGCACATGTTTCTTATTTATTTTTTCCTGTAATTAGCTGCTATCGTCCGCACGTGATCCGCTCGTTACCTGCTGGATGTGTGACGTCACTAGTTTGTGGGTAGGAATTCAATTACGCGAGCTGCAGGTGGCTGCCCTATTAGGGGCAGTTTGCGAGTGCAGATAAGCGACGATGATATTCTTACTAACTCTAGGAAGCTGGTGAATGTGGCTTGCAGGGGAACGAAGAAAGTCTATAGCTAGGAAAATTAGTTAGTGATATTGGAGTTGTTGGAGTCCCTGGCGTCCGTTGTGATACCAACTGAGATTGGCTGATGAGATTTCTACTGATTATAAACAGACTTCAGAGTGTGCAATTTACAGTCAAAAACCGAACACCAAGTAGGGGACGTTCTACAGAACATTTTGAGATAGGGAACTTGGGATACGAGCTTCAACATGATATCTATTGCTGTTTCCATATTATCTACGATATTCTTCCATGTTTAATGTATTTTCATACCATTTACAAATCTCAGTTAACAACGCACTATACGTACTGTGATTGTCTTCGATTGGTATGAAAGGGTCTGTCGTTGGCTCATATCATGTTTTGTAATGTGACAATGTGAACACGACGATAGGTCAACAAACAAAACATGATGGATTGTAAATATCTATATACTTGCACGCATTTGTAACAACGTACTTGCCCGAACGTTGTATCGCTCGTGATATTTGAAACTGTCACGTCCGCATGCAGAAGTTGCCATAATATGTTACGGACCCCCGTGAGACGTTGCCCATTTCGACGTTTCCATGGCTTCGCGATCTTCAGATACTGGAAGCAACCAGGTCACGGTCGAGCTTCTCTAACTGAAGCAGCTGTGACGTCACATGAAACTGTCAAGGTTCAAGGTCACTGTAATGTTATTAATAATGAACACAAAATAAACTTACCAGCGATTTTCTTATGTTATTTCTAATATTTTTACGATTTTGTATCCTAGTATAACACTCTAAGCGTCATGTAGTCACGTCTACTTCCTCGATAAGAATAAGCACTAGTTCGTAATATTGTTAAACGGCTATTATTATTATTCTTATTTGATATTGTTGAAATGGAAATTGCGACAGCAGAAGGAATCTTTAACACATTTTAAATACCCTATAAATCACAAAGACCGGTCGGTAGGTTTCGCAGGGATGTTACAAAGAAGTAGCTGTGCGTAACCGTATTTAAAAGAACTTAATTGCTCTGCATTGCATGGAGCACAAGATCGAGCTGGTTGTGCATGGCGTGGCGAAAATATTCCATACAGTCTTTGTCAGACACCTTAGCCTATATTCTGTGTTTCTCAAAGCCCCAAAAACCACAGGCTACTAGAAGACGCATCGAAAAACTGTCATCTGAAATACTAAAACTAGGACTCATGTTTAATGTAGGGCTGCTTCCTTATTGGAGAACTTAGTGAAGGTTACAGTGCTTTGGGATTTCTTTCACAGATGGCTCCCGATCGTCCCAAGAGCGGTCTCAATTTTGAAGGCATTTATTTAATTTATGTAACTAGCTGGCTGGCTGGCTGGCTAGCTAGTGAGTACAAATTAAGATTATAAAACAAAAATGTTTCTAGCAACTACCGTAAGAGCCAGGCTCGTGTACGGTGTGATCTTATCCAATAATATAACATAAAATTTACAAAGTTTACTAAATACAGTAACTTAATTCATACCAATAAATAACACACAAGAGCAAGAAAAAAGAAGAACGTTAAAAAGAGAGAAAAAACACATTTAATATAAATTGACAATCAGACAGAAGCTAGTGAGTGATATTCAATAAAAACATGAATATAGTCGACAGAAATAAAAGCTAAAAATGCACACATTTGTTAATATTATATATCATGAATAATTTTATAAATTTATTTTTTAAAAGCTTCAATTTTAAAATATTTCAAATGTGGAAAATGGTTTGTAATTTTATTATAAAGTCTTGGGCCGAAACTAGCACCATGTTTAAGAGTTGCACTTGTATAACATTTAGGCTCAATTAATGAGAAAGTAGACTTTTGTCTTCGAATACGATATTCATGTCAATTAGATTTATGTTTTATTTGATTTCTGTGGTAGTAAGTTAGTAAACTATATTTATAAATTTCTTCAATAGTTAATACTTTAAAATCTGTATAAATTAAATTTGTTGGATAATCCATATTTTTGACTAGAGAAATTTTTATTAATCTTCTGTGTAATAAAATTGATGGAATAAGTACAGATGATGCTACTCCACCCCAATTTATTATACCATATTGTATTAATGATTGTACTAAAGCTAAAAACACTATTCTCAATGTCTCCTTAGTGATAAAATTTCGAAGTATTATGAATTTATAACTTGTTTTTCTTATACTTGTACATATAAAAGCAATTTGTTTATCCCAACGTAAATCTGTCTATAATAATTCCTAAATATTCGACTTGTGTGGAAGGTGTTAGATGTGGGCAATTACAATAATTACTTGTTAATTCATTACATGAAATATGGTGTATTACTAAGTGGTAATTATTCATAGGTGGAGGTAAACCTTTCGTTGTTAAAGAAAATGGAATATAGGTAGTTTTATTAGTATTTAAGAACAGGAGATTAGAGTCAAACCAATTTTTTACTTCGTTAATTCCATTGCTAGCATTAAGTAAGTGTTATCCCAATTTATGGTATGGAAAAATGCCTGACAAAATGATAGCATGTAATGGAATTGGCAGTAATGTACGAGGTTCTAAAAATTTTGAAAGCTCTGTCTTTGTATATGCAAAACCGTATATCGTCAGCTCTTACGGCAAAACAAGAAATTGAAGTAACCATAAAATCGCTAGAAACATAAAAAACATTTGATTCACTACGGGCGGAGAAGATAATTCGGGAGTTAGGGAAGGCCATACATCTCGAAGAAATCTCAATTAAAGACCTCAATGCTCACGAACGACAAAAATTAAAACGTTTCCGAAAGAAATTTTTCAATCATTGGTGGACAATACTAAGGGCTGTTTTGTACTTTTTTCGGATGCAGCAGTCTTATGCGGCCCTTATGGTGATATGTCCATACTTCGTTTATTAGAAAGGTGAAATACAGTGTAAGTGAAAACATGTGTGCATCACTTGTGAAAGACTTTCGTATCTACAAATAAAATCCAAAATTCATTCCGCCATCTTTACTGGACCTTGTAAATGTAGTTGAAAGTTTTCCCATTTCTACAGCCGAATGAGAGCTGGGGTTCAGTGCAATGAATCTGACACTGAAGGAACAAATTAAGCGTTGAATCTACTTTTTATTCCAATAAATAATCCTCCAGTACATTGCTTCATGCAGAACATGGATCAAATTGAAACGTCATAGCAACCAGAACATCATTCGTCTCGTCTCTTCTGTTCATCTTACCGAAAGTTCATCTATTCTATAAATCTTAATATGAGCTTTGTTGAAATGTGGTTTAATATTGAAATGACGAGTAGAAATACATTGGATGAGACACAGTTAACAATTATTTCATCTTCTTCTACAACAAAATAATCATATTCCCATTTCCTTTTGAAGTAATGTTTCTTCACGGGTTTAGATTTTGCTATGTTCCAATTCTTTTAAAACTGCAGTACGTTTATCTATTTATCTATTTATTTATTTACTTATTTATTTAATTACTTACGTACTTATTCATTCATTCACTCTATCTCTCTGTCTGTCTGTCTATTTATTTGGCTGCAGTGCGTTACAATGTTGAATGGCAGCATTGACTTCCGGCCATATAGCTATGACTCATTATTAACATAAACTTTATATATCTTTTTCTACTAGTAAAACCAATTAAGTCCAGTAATGTAAGTTTTGTAAAACAAGGAATTAAAACTTTATTAATGCACGAAAAATCATATAAATTCTTCAAATAAAGTAATTGGTTTGTTGCCTACAACATTTCGGACTTACTCCATTTTAGTAGAATACAGAACACGGGAAAACAAGTAGGGGACTGTACTTCATTCATTTTACATAAAAAGTGAAGTTAATCGGTTTTACTAGTAGCCTAATAGGACGATATATACATAGGTAGACCTTCTTACATTATATGCACACATACATTTTAAAATTTATTTTATATGTCTTTTAACTTATTTATTTGCCTCATTCATTTTTCTCTTACTTTCCAAAGGTATGTTCCTAAGGATTTTATTGTCTGTTCATTTGTAATTCTTGATAGCGTATTGTATACCTGCCGCCGCGAGAATTAATGTTGATGCAGCCGAGCGTAACTAGAATGCTATGACCACACTGGTGGAAAAAGTGGGGGGTGGGATAGAAGGGGAACGAAGGCAGTCGCTCTGAGGAGCTACAGTTCTGCAGGTCTGCTTTAGACATCCCCCCCCTTCTGGTAAAATCACAAATCGCACACTGGATTGAAGCCAGGCACTTCAGCATGTTATCCTACACAATTACCTGTCCGTACCAACATCGTGGCCTGTCTGGTCACATGTCTCACGTCTTTTCCTCCTGAAGGATGTCGACAACAATGTGCCGACTGTACCGCCAGATGTTTATGGATAGAGATCCATCAACTAGCAGGAGCTCTCACCTCGAGACGAACCAGGCGCCGCGCCGCCTCTAATATGGATGACGTAATGAAGTAATTCTACGCGTCCCACGATCTTTGTCTCGATTTTGTTTCCGTCCTTTGTCATCATTACGGTTACCCTAGATCATATATACTAACAGATAGCTCTTTTATATAGGCTTTAGGGTTTGCAGTCGAGGCCGGCTTGATGTAGTTCAATAATCGTCAACAGATGGCACAATGACCAACACCACCACGAGACACGAACTCTGAACCGGTCTGGTCGGTCTAAATCGATTATTTCATGCTTACGAGATATTCTACTGTCGACAATTGATGACCTTGGATAAATATTATTGGCCTATATGACCTAGGCAAGTTCGGAACGAGGGAGTTCTAATTATAGTTGTCACGTGGGCGAAGCGGAGAGATAAGATAAAGTACGCCTTTGTATTGAATAGAATACAATGCAGAGTCTCGCGCAAAGCCAATCTACCTAGAATTTTTAGACCATGTTATAAAGTTATCGGTGGGCTAAATTATGATTCGTTATCTCTCCTGTTTTTATATATTTGTCGTGAATATTATTTATATTATCAACTGAGTGTATAACATAATTTATCCGTTAATTGATATTTCACTAATGATAAATCCAAAGAACAATGGGAAATAAGGGACTAACACTGAAAAATAAATAAAATAAGAGAATTTGACGTTCATAATTATAATGTTGTCGGAGTTTTGTTATACTTTACTTTGAATTATTTTAATTTGCACCACAAAAACTTATGGAAATTAATGTTAACATTACCTATTTAGTTATGATAGTAGTATATTGGAAAATTTGTGCATATAGCCTGATTACAATATATAAGTAATCCTATCCTAACCTAACCAATGGTAGTCTTGTTTATTTCAGACATGTTCGTATAATTATACAAAAACAAGAATAATCTAGTTTGCAGCCTGTGATATTGTCTCGTTTACAGTATTATATAATATACATATTACGATATTTACTAGGTACTTTAACAATATATAGTTAATAATATTATAAAATATACGGGCCTAATCCATTACCAAGAAATAGCCCTTCCCTCACATGTTCAATACTGTTTACGTCAAAAGGCCTTCAAACCTTAAAAACTATTAGAAACTGGATTAAAATAGTCATGTTGATGTAGGCCTACAACATTACATTTTTTGTCACTACTCCTGATCCCATTCTAACAGTTTCAGGTTTTGTAATTTGTAACAATACTAACAATACTGATGGGTCATTCCATAGTCACACACGTAACATTTTCGAAGTAACTATAATCTTCACAGGATACTTAATCAAATACTTAGGAGTTCATGAAAGACACATCACTGTTTTTTAACGTAAGCATTCCAAAATATAAACAGAAAATCATAATGAAAAGGAATAATTAATAATGTAAAAAATATTAAATATTATATGGTGTGACACATGAACATTTTCTTGCCACTTAATTTATTACCAAAATGGAAAATGTTCATATTATTGTGCCAAATGTCATAAATGCATTTAGTTGTTTTTGAAACAATTAAGACATTTGTGAAGTACATGTAACTGCTAAATCGCATACTTTAATAAAAATAACAGTGCCATTAACAAATAAAATATTACAAATTATATTGTGACACACGAACATTTCTGTCAAGTTGATTACTAATCTTTTCAAATGCATATAGAGATTTACCGTATACACTGTGCCTACAGTTCTTATTATACAAAGCAACACTTGATTACACTAAAGTGTCCACACCTGTGGAGTAACGGTCAGCACGTCTGACTGCGAAACCAGGTGGCCCGGATTCGAATCCCGGTCGGGGCAAGTTACCTGGTTGAGGTTTTTTCCGGGGTTTTCCCTCAACCCAATACGAGCAAATGCTGGATAACTTTCGGTGCTGGACCCCGGACTCATTTCACCGGCATTATCACCTTCATATCATTCAGACGCTAAATAATTTAGATGTTGATACAGCGTCATAAAATAACCCAATAAAAAAAAATTACACTAAAGTACACTTTCAGATTTAAAATATCCACGGTTGTTTACAACTATATGTGGTGATATCTCCTGTGTAATGTCACGTAACAAATACATCAATATAGGCTATCCACTTTTTCTGCCATTTGTAGTACTTCCCTTTTTTTAACAACACAGACGCTTTAAATTCTTCGCCACTACAAGCTTTTGTAACTTCCTCTGCTTATCTGACGTCTTTTTTTAAATTGATTATTTAACGATGTTGTATCAACTACTAGGTTATTTAGCCTCGATGGAATTGATGACAGTGAAATGATATTTGGCGAGATGAGGTTGAGGATTCGCCATAGATTACATGACATTCGCCTTACAATTGGGGAAAACCTCGGAAAAAACCTCAACCAGGTAACTTGCCCCAATCAGGATTTGAACCCGGGCCCACTCATTTCACGGTCAGATGTGCCTACCATTACTCCACAGCAGTGGACCGAACATGGGTTATGTACATTAATTCTTTTGACTTTCGGTTAGCTTTCTTAAGAATACGCATAAAGAAATGTAGTGTTTTCCAGGCTATCCTTGTAATATTAGTAACTTATTTCAACCAGTTTGTTACTAAAATATATACAGTACCTAAGTGTTTACTTGTGACACTGGTGATCCATTTAATTGGTATATGAGACGAATTTAATTTTGTGTTTTACAGAAGGATACATATTGATTTACATTTGCTCACATTGATTTTAATTTTATTTGTTGTAGTCCAGTTTTCAATAACGTCAAGCTAGTTTTGCAAGGCGGTGATATAAGATTTATCACTAATTTTTTCTGTATATTATACAGTCATCCACGAATAACCTTGCCTGAGAAGTGACATTTCTATTCAAATCCTACAATAATTTTCAGTAAATATTTTGCACCGAGAAGCTATTATACATTTAATTTTACTTCTGAGACCAGTGAAATATATGCCAATTTTATTAGAAAGGCGCATGTATAATTATCCAATAGCATGATATTATCTGCAACAAAAACCAAAGGGCATGAAAGAAAAGAAGAAAACATTAATGCTGTGGTTCTTAGAGTTCCATTAGAGTTACACGTTCATTGTCCACTGAAAGTTGTATTTCTCTATTGAAGTGTAAAAGAGAAACTCTCATAAATTATGTCAGAAACAAAGAAAGGCACCACCCAAATATGTGGGATAATTAATTTAATAATGTTATTACCGGGACTTGAAAAAAGCAATCATATGTAATGGGTGGGGAAAAAAATACTTTTTAATCGCGCTTCTATAGTTCGACAATGCTGACTATTCAGAGTTTTGCCTGACAGGGTGAGCTACCATAAATTCCTTGAAGTCCTAGTTATTACTGAAGCCAAATGTGTGTCTCTTGTCAAGAGTCCATTTTATTTATACTTGTTAAGACATCATTCATAGACTAGTTACTGCTTTCAGTTTTGATACTACATACACTGAAATTAATTTATTATTATTCGTCCTATTTATACATTTATATTGAATGATTCGGTCTACCTTCATAACACATCTCATCAACAATACTCGATAAGAGTTGAATTAGCTTCCATGCTGCGTTGTATTTATTTTGTCATGTTCCTATAGCAGGAATATTAAATAGGAATTCCTTAAAACAGATTTATATTCACTCCTATGCCTTTATATAGAATACCAGTACATATACTGTATTTCTTAAGATTTGGTTACTTTATAAACAGTATGTTAGTGCAAGAACTCTTTTTTTCATATTTAATAATTCTGGCATGTGTCAATAAATATGCTTGAGACCTCTGTCTCTCTGAATTACTCTTTACTAACTGGAAACATATTCCAAATTTATACTTTAAAAAAGTATTAAAATATCCTCACAATTTAGAGCATAACAATTCCCGAAATAATCATCCTACATTAAATTATTAAGATAAAAATGATTCAATCTATCGCTTGTAACAATACCTTTATGGTCCTAATAAATTAAGAAATAATTTACATCCAACAGATTTATTTTAAAATGGCCTGCAGTTATTATTTTGAATTTTATTTTACCTTAATAAATTGAGTTAAGGTACAATAAAATTTCATCAAGTTTCAAACAAAGTAATTCCATCTTTCCAACAGGGGGACAATAAATACTTAAAGTAATGCTAAACTCGAAAAACTTATTGATGCAACTTAATTTCATATTCTATACCACTAACACCAAAAAAAAGTGTCCTATTATTCATACTGATACAAGATGAATAGTTTCTTAGTGTTTGTCCATTCCACTTTTTTTATTGCCCTTCCCATTTCTGTTTCTCTCATATTTAGTAGGTACTTCACATGTAGTATATGTTTTATTTTAATACATATAATAACCATGAAGATATTTGGATATGTCTTACAAAATTCTTGCTGAAGACCATTGTGGTAATATTCTGCCGCATCTGTAGTTTGTACATTTCGAAATTTTCGTGCTTCAGCCCAGAATTCAGGCGGGGGGAGGGGAGGTTGATGTGCCAATGTAGTTTTCCAGAATATAATTATATTCAAAACATTCTCTAATAGGAGGGGCCTCTGATATTAGCTCTGCAAAAAATCTGATACCGGTACTTCTGTTGCTGGTAAATAAGAAAGAACGAAATATAAACATTTTTAACCACTTTCGAATTTCAGGTGCTTTGTGTCTCAGCTGCTGGTTTGATATACTGTTTGTTTCCTTTAATTTTCCAGAGAAAAAACTGTCCTAAGCGAAATTTACACTCTGTAATTTTAACACTGGGAACATTTATTTTGGGAGCATTGTGTGATGCTATTTCATAATATAACAAGAGCTTTGAAATGATTAACTGCTAACTACTTACCTGGGTGAAGCGGTTCCTGTGATTTCTGAAGTGAAAACCGTTCAATTTATAAGGAATTTTTTTGTGGAGATGCATTTGATTGTATATGCAAGGTGTAAAAGTGCCTAAACTAACTGACCCCAGTGCTGTCATGGAGGCCACACCAGGCCATATATCGTATGGAACCTACAATTTTTTTTAATTAATCGTATGGGGAAATTAAAATTTTGTCTGTAAGGAGCCATACGGCATATGGGTGCCTAAGTTTTGTACGTGGAGATCTATACAGATCTTAGATGATCTCTTCCTGTTCCTACTGTACCTACCGCCTATTTTGTTTGATGTTCATAAACAAAAATTATCCACCTCTTCAGCACTGGAATCCAGAATTATATAAAATAATGGTTGAAAAACAAGAAGTGCTGCAAATATACACTCCAAGATTCATCGAGACAAGTGTGCATCTATGGTGGTGCTACATGGTGTATTCTTTAAATCAAACTTGTACAATTAAATTGTAAAGCAAAACAATTTCTTTACTTCTTCTTTAATATTAAAAAAAATAATTAAATGACAATTGGAGAAATAGAGAGGAGAGTAAAATATATTTCAAGGGAGAAAACAAGGGGTGGAGTGTATCACCAAGAAAAAAATTACCATGACAGCACTGACCAAACCTAACCTGTTACAGACTCATGTATGTAAGGTGAATAAGCTGAGTATGAAGGAAACTACCTCAGCGCTAATTTAACTCTTATAGATGAACTATATAAAGAACTTCAAGTGTCAATATTGTCTCAAAGGTTTCTGTGTAACAAACTTCATTTAGAAATGCCCATCTGCGATTATGTTAACTGTAGAAGAAGGAAGAAATATTGTCGTCATATGAAGTTACTCAAATTTCCAATTAAGGACAAGGAAAGGCTACAAAAGTTATTTTTGATTTCACCCTTATAAATTGAACGATTTTCACTTCAGAAATCACCGTAACTACCTCAGCACTAGTTTCAGTAATTTAAGGACCAGTATAAAGTAAATTTGATTAAAGTGAGAAAGAAATTCGTAAGGGAGGCGGTCAGGAGGGATTGAGGTTGTCTACTAATTCGTTGCAAACAACTATTATAGGCTATTTCATTTGACTAACGATGATTTGTAGAGAGCAAAATACCTACAGTAGGGTAAAGAATCTAAATCAGTACGTTTGAGAACGGATATAAAAGTGTCAGGAAAATAACAGAATTACCGTATATTGCAATTAACTCTGCATTGGCAGAGAAACTGCACAGGGTATCGTAAATCTGCTGAAAATTGTGTAAAAAAAAATGCATTCAGAGCGAATTTTCCAGCCTGACAATATCTCGCCCACGTTATGGACATAATTCAATACCGTAAGACTGATATAAAACGAATACTAGAACAATTTGTTAACCAAAGACGATGTTCAGTAGTTATTTAACAACATACAGGGCAAATAAAAACACAAACGCATATTCTAGCAATAGTTCAGATGAAAAGAAAATGATTAGTACGACCGCTTATTCGTAAAAAGAACACTGCCGGCTGTGTAGCCTACATGAAGCAATATATCAGGTCTACGTTATGAACACGTTGAATTTAATGTGGACGAGAAACGTACAGTTATTATTTATCTGCTTCCATATCGCATCATATAATACACCTGTAAAATGAAAACATATAGGCCTAGAAAAGAGGAAACATGTTTGGGGATAGGGAGTTGTAATTCTTCCCCTTTCGGATAAATTTCAGAAGAGGGATACCTGCTTTTCCTTCATATTCAAAAATTGTAATCTTGTTCACACAAAATAAATTAGTGCCTTTTCGTGAGCATCATGATGTGCATTCAACAAACGCAGACAAATCTGCTCTTTTTAGTATTTCGTGATAATTGTTGCTAGGGAGGTATTGTATACTGAAAATTAAAAACAATTAGATTTCGTACATCAAATGATGACAGATTATATATTGAACGCAAACAACATTATATCAGCCATATACCAAAATGTCATCTATGTGTGTTGATGAATTTGGGTAAAGCAAACTTCTGTATACTACAATTTAGCGACACATCAAAGTCTTATTGTAACATAACCTCACATTACAATGAGAAAGAAATTTGGAGGTGGCATGACGTAAAAAAGTCATCCCACAGTCGTATTACTCTATGTACTGTTCAGGTACTCTGCCATCTAGTGTTTGTTATTGCAAGCTCATTTCTCGACACTAGCGACGCATAGCGTCCGTTATTTTCCAGTTGCGTCTAAATTTAATATAAGCTTGAGCAATCTGTTTTATATATGATCTAGGCGGTTACCATGGTGACACTCGGACACAAGTGCACAGGGTGATCGCGACACGGGGCCAGTCAGTTGCAATAGCCTTTCTTTCTCTTCTCGTCTTGTCAAGAGTTAAGGCGAGACGTCAGAAACTTGAGACGCATGGGTCCCCCGTGGCAGAGTTGATACATGATATCCATGGCAACCGTGACTTGCTGCAGAGCAAACTCGATAACTGATAATAGAGGAAGCAAATTAATCGATCACAGTCACCAACGCCCTCCGCACAGAATTACATTTCCGATTTCTGAACTGTGAACAAATCATCTGGAAAAACGATCTCTACGTGAATTACCAATGCACATAAAAGCGATTTGTGTATGACTCAGCATGGGTATTTGCATTGGTCATAGACATATCCAACGTTTCGGATGTCAGTTCAATCATCAAGGAAGACAGAAAAAGGAAATCTGTAACTTCAATCCAGTACCAAGTCATTCTTCAGGATATACATAATACAGCTGGGCTACTGCCGAGGCCATACATTTGAACTCTATTCTGCGCATGCTATGTTCCTATCTTAGATGCGTCGCGGAGTGTTCGATTCTCAGCTATATTTTCAAAACGTCGCTACGGGCATGCGCAGTAGCCCACTGGACAGCTTTCTTTCTTTCACACCAAGTGCAGAACTCGCATTCAGGTTGCAACAATCATCTTCACAACTTGTGTTTTCTGCGTATTTTCAGTTCAATAAACGGGTAATATGGTGAATGCGAACTGTTGATTGAAGAATTTAGGAAGTGTACATGCATGTGAAACAAAGCTCTAGATCATATTTCTATACTTTTATTGCATCTAAATCCCCATAATAATATGTAAATTTATTCTCACCTTTCATGTGAGCCCAAGATTAAACTATAATATGAATGATTATAATCGGAGATAGTTTGATCGAAGAAAGTGGTGCACACGATTTTTCGAAAATTTCTTAATTTAATATCTGCAGAAATAGTGACTTTTATAGAGAAAAATATAAATATACATGGGTTACATTTATTTCAGTGTTAAACATGTTTAACAAAAGAAAAGGAGTTAGGAAAATCAAACCCTGACCTTTTGGAGTGGAATGGCTCTTCTGCTTAAACAAGGAAATGAAACAGGACAGTTTCATTCCATAAAATAATAATAATAATAATAATAATAATAATAATAATCAATTTAAACACCACTATGATATTCTTTTCATTTTTCTGATTTTCAAAGTAAGTCATAGTAGTGTTCAATCAGCGTGACGTTATATTTTATGTAATATAAATACTTGTAATCTAATTTATAAACTCACGATTAACTTAAATACCTTAAGCGACGATAATATTTTGTAAACATATTTGAAATTACCGTAGTTATAGGGGCTTTCAAGTTAAGAAAAAAGCATTGAATATATGGGGCTGTTCCCATCAACTATTTATAAATTTTTCCTTCAGAATTAGTAATTAATTAGTTCCTTTTAACTAATGGAACACAATTTCATTGAGAACTAGAGCTATTTTCCAGAACCTCCTGTGCACCTACGCTGTGCCATCCCATTTATTTCCCCTCAATGAACTGTCTCCCTCGTTTCAAATGGATCTCCTAAATATTACACGCACTTTGAAAAGTTTCCTCCGAACTGACGTCATTTCCTCAATTTCCTGGATGTTAAAAGATGAGAAGAGAAGAGAGAAGATTGCGCATGCTTTCAAATTCCCAACTGATCAAGACAGTGCGCGTCTAGCGGCGGAGCAGAGGTTCGAGTCTGCGAAATTATAGGCAGACGAATTTATCCATCGTGTACTGTAGAGCCCAGCGCTGCGGGCACGCAACATAAAATCTTCCATTAATTTATCGGTAGGTTTATCGGAAGCGTGAGTTCGAATACTTGGTTGGTTCCACTCCCCGACTGACGATATCTCGCTATGGACGCTAAGAAGCCTACTAGTTGATACAACGTCGTTAAATAATCGAATTAAGAAAAAGTACTATAACTATATTGCAGTGCAGCGTAAAGCGTTTCAGGACAAAGCACGTGATACAAGGCGCTGTAGTTCATCTGTGTGTCGGTTCAGACAATGTTCGATGCGTTTCCATGGTGACTGCAGACAAGATCTCTTCTTTATTCGCTTTACGGCCTCGCCGCTCATATGCTCTTTATGACGTCATAAACATTGCATACCATTACAGACAACCTTTCTCGGGACATTTCATTCCATTAACATACTCGGAAGGTCGCCTCGTGCTGCCACTGTCTTCACACGAACTGTGTAGCCTCCTCGAAAACAAAAAAAAACTAAAGCTCATCAGAAATTATCACGTGATCCACAGTGAGAGTTTAAAGCGAGCTAGAGAAAGTTATTCCAAGGTCGAAGCAATGGAGCACCATGCCATGGGGTGAACGCTCGTTGGAGTCCCTTCCCACGCAAATCAGCTGCGCGGTGACTTCATCCAGTGCCAATGTCACCCGCAGTAGTGGAACAAGTACAAATGCAAATTAATAAAGATTAACAATAACTGTCGTCAGCAACTTTGTCATAAGATATCATGTACAAAATAAAGAAATAATTTAATGAGTGGGCCATGTTTAGAAATCAGAAGGCTTTGTCAGTTTGTAAAACATGATGAACATTAGGTTTTAACTTAGCAACAATATGATGTTCTTTTGCTTTGCTGATTTCTAAACATTAAGGTTTCTTACGGCAACGTTAGTATATCAGACTGAGGCGTTTCAACTGCGCCACGGTAGACAATTGATTGTCAATGTAACGAATTTTCCAGTTCAAACGGAAACATTCTAATCCTCGCCTTTTCTTTGTGTGTACTGTCCTTAATTCAAGGAGTGGGTTGTTCCCACTAGCAGCATTTCCTAGCAGTGCCCGTTGCCTTGGCTAGGCATGTGCGATGCTGTCCTACGCTTGCATGTGGACCAGGTCGGAGCTCTCAGCCCTTTCTGCATCCCAGCCTGTTCTATTGTAGATTATACATGCAATGAATGGTAGAGGGAAACGAGAAAAATCCGTCTCCAACGTCCACTACAAAATCCATCACGACCTGGCCTCGAATCGAACCCGTGCCGCGTGTATGGAAGGACCAGCACACAGGCGCGGCGAAAAATATTTTGTCACGAATGGAATCCAGCACAGGTATGTGTTTTGTCCATCAGCTGAAGAGGATCAAATGACATTAAGGGTGTACGTCGTGATCGGCTTTCTTATTTCAAATACAGTGCACTCGCTTTTGGACAAGGTCAGTTCCCCACATCCCGACCAATCTCCCTGAGCGAAGGAAGCTGTTACAGGGACGACAGGGGTTGTGTGTTCGAAACTTGGATACTCGGCGAACTTCAATGTAGTCAGCCGGTGTAGGTTTGGGCTGAATTTAGGTCATGCGCCCTACAGTACATGTGTGTAAAGCTCGAAAGGGACCGGAACGCTCCGTTATTTCCGTGGTTAAATGACGGCGAATATTAATATTGTAACAATTTCGGACATGTCTTCGGAAATTTAAATCTCTTTATCCAATTCACACAGAAAGCAGAAACGGTAGTCGCTTCAATTAACAAAATCTGTTGAATAAAATGCACTCTCCTGGATCATTTGCTTAGACGCTTTTTTTTTAATAAACTTAAGCTAAGCAAATGAAAAATACTGTCACATACATATTTTGAATAATGATTACCTATGAATATCTATTTAATTGAAATGAATCGGATTGTAACATAGTCACTTCTTACGAGACGAAACGGAAAGGTTCCTGAAATTCACGAACCGGAACGCCATTTCGAACCCTGCGAAACAATGCTTTGCTTGAAACGTACCAACTTTGATAACACAGACAATCATAACTGAAATTAACGGTAACAAAAAGGCATCAACTTCAATCATTGCAATCTAATGCGATGCACCGGATATCCTACTCTCAGAGATTCAATTTCTGACCCAGGAAATGAGATAAAATAATTGAACAAACTGTACGGTTTTTAAAGAAGCCGTCCACGAATGTGCAACACGTTTGGATTCAGGAAAGGAACGAGGCTAACCGTGCGCAATTAGTAATACACGAAAAAATGAACTGAACGTTCAGCCATTTTGTATGAATTTTATTTGTAGTAGTTCCAAACCTCGCTAAGCCCAACATCTTCATATCTAGGTCGTCCTGCTCCTGCAAATGAGGCCATCAGACCTTCTTGGTTGCTCATCAGTCCACATTGACCGACAACTCGTCCTTGGAATGTTTTCGATCTTGTGCATACAAAGGTCCCATTCTTTCTTTGTTTTTTCTTCTTTCTTGTTTTTCTTGTTTTGCTTCACGTCCCTTGTCAGATGTATCCCAACTCACTCAGAAGTATCTTTGTTTCGATACCACACGATGCTCTCTCTACTTTTCCTGCGTTCACTCTAGTAATACAGATCAAATTCTACAACAGTTTAGCTGAGTTTTCTGTAAATTTCTTACAGATGTGCAAGCCTTCTATTATCCTGAACATCTCTGTCCATGGAAGTGTTCAGGGTTTCGACAACTTTATGCACCCTGACAAAAAGGCCTTATGCTGGGTTTCGTATAAACATTTATTATTATTATTATTATTATTATCATTATTATTATTATTATTATTTCGGATATATTGTACCCCGGCCTCACGTCTGTCAGAGGTCCCTCAGCTCAGAGAGGCGTTCTGCACTGACTCGCATTGGAGGAGGAAAGGCGGCTGTGAACTCTGCCCACAGTCCGCTCATGCAGGGCAATTCTATGATACTGGATGTTAGTTTTTAATTTCCTTCCGTGACAAAATGAATATCGTACCTTTAAAAAATAATGTCGTCGATGGAGCGTGAACCCAGGAACTACACACCAAATCGGAAATAATTGTGAATTCCTTTGAATACGTTCTCATTATAACGCCGCACCCCACCTGCAGTTAGAACTTACAAACATTCTCATGGGGGCAGATAAAAAAGTTATTTTTTTTCTTCCACCATGTTAATAATGTCAAAAAAGTGCTTATACAAATTTTGGCCACTCGACCGCAATTACGAGGGCCGTAAAAAATAAGTAAGCCAGGGGTCGTTAACACAAAGAAAAGAATTTCATTGGAAAAATTTATTGCAACAGACACAGCAATTGTTGAGCTATTTTTCAACATATCCCCACCAGAATTGAGATATTTTTCATATCATGGGATCGACAGAGAGATGCAGACGGCTGTCAAACGCTGGTTCCGATCCCAGGCGGCTGACTTCTACGACACAGGGATACAAAAATTGATTCCATGGTATGACAAATGTCTCAATTCCAGTGGGGGATATGTTGACAAATAGCGCAACAATTGCTGTATCTGTTTCAATAAATCTTTCCGTGCAATTGTGCTTTTTTTCTGTAAACGGCCCCAGGGAAAATAACGTCCTCGTAATTAAGGTCGAGAGGTCAAAATTTGTATAAGCACTTCTTTTGACATTATTAACATGGTGGAAGAAAAATAAACTAACTTTTTTATCTACCCCCATCAGAATGTTAGATTATTCGGTAGACGTAGTAATGAATTCAACCAGTTTTCTTCGGGAAAATTAATTTTCACTAGGACAGCAGGCCCATACAGTACGTACAGCGTGCTCATAAGATCACTACAGAAGATCGGTTCTTAATGTTACCCATTTATTTTCGCTTGCTTGTATTGATTTATTTTTGAGCTACCTGTTACAAATGCACTGCAGGAATTAATCCAGAGATCCATTGTCATCCGTGGATTGAAAAAAACACGTGCAAGGTTTAAAATGAAAAGGCAAGGATTTGTTAGGAGTGTTGTGGTGATGAATAAGTGACGTCATTTGACATTAGTTCAGATTTTCATAAATACGAGAGACAAAGGCAATTCATGAACCAACTATCCCTTATTACAAAACATCATATAAACTCAGGGATTAATGGTGGGCGCCAGAGGGACCACAACAAACAATTCATGTCATTCCGTCATAAATTTGGAGTCCCAACAACAACAATTAAGGAAATTTCTATGAGAGCTTTGAAGGGTTCTCTGCACATTTTACGGCGACACTTGTACTTCAATTCAAATTACAGTTGAATTTTCGCATTCTATTTTTACCTGTTCTTTATTTTACTGCAAATTTTAATTATTGTAAAACATTATCTACTGTAAATTTCAGTTTATTGTATATAAACTACTTGTAAGACATTTTTAATGTCACATCTTAAATGCTACTGTTGAACATTCTTTGTCTCTGGCAACCTCACCAAGTTGAGGAAGATTAAAAATTAAAGTTAGTACGTTTATTGTTTTCATGCATTATCAGTCAAGTACTGAAAGTGTCTGTGAAGTGTAACATGGATTAAAACAATATTGTGTGTTTTACGCTGTTTGGTAAACATGGAAAGGAACTACATCTATGACGTAGTGCACAGGGCGGCCACTAGAGGGAACCCAAGAGTTGGAACTTAATCTGAGACGATTCTGTCCGACGCCGGGGTGGGTATCCGGTGTGGCTTAGTGGATAAAGCATCAGCACGTAGAGCTGAAAACCCGGGTTCAAATCCCGGCGCCGGAGAGAGTTTTTCTCCGTTCCATTACTCTTTCGTCGTATGATGACGCAGAATATCTGCATGGAAATATCATATATACTTTGGCACATTAAAATAATATGTAATTTTTCCTGTTTAAAACACTCCGTGCGAAGACAGGCTTTCGCGACTTTCAGTGTTATCGATCAAAAGGCTCCATTGAACAAAATTCAAAGCCAAAGACATTTTTACGATGACGTCATAGAAAAATTTGCCCGAAAAGGAGAGAGGAGGATTCCACTGATGTATATATAAAGATATTTATTTATTTATTTATTTATTTATTTATTTTATTTATTTATTTATTTAACTTATTTATTTACTTAACTTATTTAATTAACTTATTTATTTATTTATTTATTTATTTATATTTTTCACTTCTTAATTTATTAATTTATTCAATCATTTATTTATTCACTTATTTATTCATGTATTTATTTATTCATTCATTTACTTACTTATTGACTTATTCATTCATTTATTGATGTATTTATTTATATTTAAAAAATACCAACATATTGCAAAATATGAACAATATTGAGACCATATGAAATTAAAATACAATAAAATATAATATCTATAGTTTGGAATTCCTATAACATAAGTAACTCAATTAGTACAGATAGTTAAGAGGGGAAACGTAAGGAAAGATACAACAAATACAATGTAATGAAATGATGAAAAAGGAAATTTAAATAAAAGCAAACAAAAAGTAATTCACACTGTAGCTGCTAACAAAGAACCTCTCTGCTCATACTCCGATTCCCGGACCTGCACTTCGTTCCATAAAGCCTTTTAGGAGATGTAAACATTGCCGGCAGAGGAGGAGGGAAGTATAATTGCTATCCAACCAATGGCAGAGGTCTCATTCCAAGGCTGTCTTGAAGCTGGGCTGTCTGAAGCGTTCCAGTCTCTATCATCGTATCCCACGTCCCTGAAATCCATTTCAATATTATCCTCCCATCTACGTCTCGGCCTCCCCAAAGATCTTTTTCCCTCCAGTCTCCCAACTAACACATTATATGCATTTCTTGATTCGCCCATACGTGCTACGTGCCCTGCCCATCTCAAACGTCTGGATTTAATGTTCCTAATTATGTCAGGTGAAGAATATAATGCGTGCAGTTCTGTGTTGTGTAACTTTCTCCATTCTCCTGCGACTTCATCCCTCTTAGCCCCTTCTCAAACACTCTTAATCTCTGTTCCTCTCTCAAAGTGAGAGTCCTAGTTTCACACCATACAGAACAACCAGTAATATTTTTTGACAGCAGACTGGATGATAAGAGCTTCTCAACCGAATAATAACACGCATTTCCCATATTTATTCTTCGTTTAATTTCCTCCCGAGTGCCATTTATATTTGTTACTGTTGCTCCAAGATATTTGAATTTTTCCACCTCTTCGAAGGATAAACCTCCAATTTTTATGTTTCCATTTCGTACAATATTCTGGTCACGAGACATAACTATATTCTTTGTATTTTCGGGATTTACTTCCAAACCCATTGCTTTACTTGCTTCAAGTAAAATTCCCGTGTTTTCCCTAATCGTTTGTGGATTTTCTCCTAACATATTCACGTCATCCGCATAGATAAGCAGCTGATGTAACCCGTTCAATTCCAAACCCTCTCTGTTATCCTGAACTTTCCTAATGGCATATTCTAGAGCAAAGTTAAAAAGTAAAGGTGATAGTGCATCTCCCTGCTTCAGCCCGCAGTGAATTGGAAAAGCGTCAGATGGAATAAGAGTGTACCATGTAGAAGTAAAAAAAGGACTAATGATGGTAGACTATGTTCCTATCATTTACGACTGATATTTCAACTCGTTCTGCAATTAAGTTACATTATTGAGGGAAAGCCTGTCTATTAACCGACAAGCCCGCATTTTTCTCTAGTTTATCTGGATTTTGTATAGGCTACAGTTGTATACATTTTGGTGAGTTTAGTAATAATAGCAATATTGTCACTGTTTATTCCTAGGCACTGAATGTTTATGAGCCGCGTTATCTTGTGATCATGCGCAGTGTCCTGTATCTCAGATTGAATATTAAAAAGAAAGTCTAATTTCCTAATTCCGTCCATATGAAATGATCTCCTTGTCTTTTGAATAACACTTACACGATAGAATAAAAGGAATCCAAGTGTTCGGCGTGGCATCCGCTCCATGTAGGGGAGATAACGCTCCATATTATTTCAGTAATTAACCAAAACGTAACAAATTTTAATCGGAGTTCGCTTGAAAAGGGTGCGGCTGGAACAAGGAAGCCTGTGTTGGAGCTAAAAAAATTAATATCCGGTGTTTCACGAAATGTACAAAGTTTACTACTGCAGAACAGCAGGGGTGCCAACATACAAAATCCAATAACTTACAGGAAGAGGAGCTGGATTAACTAATCTATGTTTCAAAGGTTTGTCACGTAACACTGAAAGTCCTAGATGAAGAAAAGCAGCTTGAGGTGCACATTATTACTGAAACTAGAGGAGCCATTACATAATGGGAAGGAAAACGTAGGACATTGGAACATTAGTCCAATTCTGTCTACCATCCTCCTGCGAAATGCTGCTGACCGCTTTAATTCTTCAGCATCATAAGAAATTCCTTCTCTCTGAGATAATGTGAAAGGTTTATTTTAGCTGCTATCTCGGCTTATGCAATTTTTACCATCACGAGGACGGGACAATTGCAGCCTACCTGCTACAGAATAGGAGTCCTGAAATTTTCCAAATAGACAAAAAGAGCCCATAATGAAAATTACATTGAAACTTAATCATTTCCTTTCCTTTTCCTTGATATTTTCTTCTTCGTGTGCGGTTTTATAAAACAATTCGTAAGTTTTGTTATATTATTTTATTGCATTTCCTGGAACAGAAACAATATTCATACGTGTAGGCCCAAAATCAAACAATGACTGGCCTAGGCCCACTTTTTTTTATTTTTAAATTCAGCTATGATTGTCGGTCGCACCGCTGTTGTTTCGCTTCAAGAAAAGCTTCAAGTTCCGTAAATCAGAAGTCATCTCACTTAGAAAGCATCTACCGGTACTTAATAAAATCGTTTTTCACAAAATATGACGAAAAATTGATTTTGGTACCTAGTTTCAGAGTCTTGTGTGGCGTGCAACCTCCTTACAATTCATGAGCTTGTGAAATTATTTTTTTTAAATGCGTCAGTACTTTAAAGGAAATGTGCTTGTAAATAAGTCAATGTTGAGTGAAACTGAACACCGGCTACGTTCCATATCCGAAGCCATTATTCGGAACGTCAAACCAACTTTGCGAAGCAGGTGTTCCTGGTGTAGGTCTACATTATTCCGAAAGAAAATTTTATCGTTAATCATTATTTTCGCGTGATAACTTGTGACAGCATAACAAAGCTTAGCCATTGTAAAACAATGCTTAGGCGTACATTGCATTATATTTAGTGGTAAATTATAAATACTTACAAGGAAAAAGTGCAACAGTTGCATTAAAAAGGGGCGGGATGGAATTGATATCAAACGAATTTGACTTACAACATCTGGAAGGCAGGGAACGCACGCGACTTCGAACAAAGGAATGTTCTGCAAGAGCCATGAGCGCCTTCTTGGAGTGCTTAAGGGTGACGAACAGAAAAGAGGCAGAACAAATAAAAATATGAAGCTTGGGACCCAAGACCATCAGGAACTCCCATCACAAATATTACGCAATCAACTACGGGTATCTTTTCAGTGATCAAAGGGAAAATTTAAAGAAATCAATTGGAAGGGAAGGAAGATGTGATCAATTTCCAAATCTGACTTAACTAAAAGATTCCCAAAGCGCTTCAGGGTGGAGCTTTCTATTATTCGACTCATACTTGAAGACATTTACCTCTGATTGAGGTTCTAGCCTATAATGTACGTGTATGCTTTTCTATATTATTATTATTATTATTATTATTATTATTATTATTATTATTACTACTACTATTGCTTTGGGGAGGCCGAGACGTAGATGGGAGAATAATTTTAAAATGGATTTGAGGGAGGTGAGATATGATGGCAGGGACTGGATTAATCTTGCTCAGGATAGGGACCGATGGCGGGCTTATGTGAGGGTGGCAATGAACCTCCGGGTTCCTTAAAAGTCATATGTAAGCTACTACTACTACTACTACTACTACTACTACTACTACTACTACTACTACTACTACTACTACACTACTACTGCTGCGGCTGCTGCTGCTACTACTACTACTGCTGCTGCTGCTACTAACAGTTTCATCATTCGGAATTAATGAATTTCGAAATTTGGTTTTCGGAAACTTGAAAACAGAACTGAAGAGCGTAATCCCCAAACTCGCTCAGTCCATCTGGCCATTTTTATTAATCATCCTACATAGAGTGCATGACTCTTGCAGACCTCTATCATTATATTTCAAGCTTCTCTTCTTCCAAAACAACCCCAATCTTTTTCTAAAAGTTTGCGTCACTTGAAGACTCGCTCAGTTCGTAGACCGGGGGATAAAAAAAAACTAGTCCAGTTCCTTTCACAAAAATGCACCGAACGCGCGTTTTGGGATCACACTCTTCAATTACAGGGTTTCGGAAAATGAACGGAGCCTGTAGACTAATGAGTCCAGAAGTTTATGTCAAGGATATTCGTGGGATTTGCTTGCTGGGATTAATTGGCATGAATTACGGGAGGAGTTTCATTTAAGCAAAACAAAATCCATGGTAAATGTAAAGAAGAATCGTCGCTTCTCGCTCGCTACACGCTTGGTGTCTCCAAGTTCTTAAAGGAAGTTGTGACGTTGTGTTCATTACTTTAAGAGTAAAATGTATCACGAGTGGTTGGACGGAGAGAAAGAGTTACTAGAACTTTCTCACATAACAACATAGTCTACCATTTGGATGAGGGTTAGTCCGGGTCCGCTTACTTCATACAGTAAGGGTGAAACCTAACCATTTTCCCCCCATTACTGCATATGCTAATGGATTGTGGTGATTTTCTAGTTTGCAGGTTGAATTTTGTTTTGTCAACTTCGTTTCGAATTTCTATTCTGACAAATGCTACAAATGATAGTGATTTTGTTACTAGCATGTTGGCAGCTAAGAGAAATATCGACAATATTTGTCGGTACTGGAGTTACATGAAATTGAAATTGTACTAGATTTCTGAGCCTGTTACTGGAAATTAGTGAAATTTGAACATACTAATAATTAATTAATATCAGTATTAATATTAATACATAATAGTTATTTTGTGTTGCGTTGCGGTTATAATTCAAGAGTATAGTCAGGTAAGTTTTCATAGTACTAATAATAGTGGTCAAACAAAACACGTTTTAGGTTAGGTCTCGCGAGCCAATTGTTAAGTCAAGCCAATGAATTTCGAATTGCCAGACAAAATACTTGACATGTTGATCCCTTTCTCGTATAGTTTGCCTTCCAACATAAAGTACGGTAAGTAAATAAGTAATTTAGTACACAGGATCGTGTGATATCTGGTAACAGTTGGTAACACTGACAAGACGGCAATATTTGCTGTGACCCTCAGTATAACTCTTAGTAAAGGTACTCAGTTATCTAGGACGGCAGCATTCTCACAAGGGAAGTGTGCGGTTCGCAGAAGCTCGATCATTATGTCAGGCACCAGGCAGAGATGGACATGGAGCTGGTTCCTGGACTTCTCTCTCCATAGTTCATTTCCACCATAAACCCCATTTCACAAGAGTAACATGAACTTGTCAAATTATCGTCAGTGCGTCCGCAAATCATCGCTCGGCTCTGTCCTTCATAGTACACAGAGTTGAGAGTGATTCTCCAACTTTCACACAGGAATTCGTGTTGTTTGTTGTGTGCCTAAATGTTGGAGGACTGTGGTAAAATTTGTCATTTTGTTTTCTTCAATGTACGCCATGATGTGTAAACACCACTAAATTCATGCGAATAGGTACAGAATCTTGTTTACAGTGTTCATTAAAATAATCATTTGGCATCGAACTCATGACCTATGCACTGAAATGTCATCTCAGTTTAAATGTAGCTGTTCTTGTATTACATTAAGCATATTTGTGTTAAGTACAGACAATAATGTTGGTTTCTTACCACAGAAAAATCCACATTAAGCGAACTTTCTGATATGCATTTCACTTACGAAAGATGCAAAAAACAGCAGCAAGGTTTTATGAATTACGATGTCAACTAACCTCTACAGGAATAGAGTGTTTGTAATCAAACTTCAGAAAGGTAGCCTGAGTTCAAAACTAGTTGGCTATACATATCAAAGCCTGTACATGGGTTCCATATGAAAATTGAACGTAGGCCTACTGATCATTCTTTCACCCTTAGAAGTGACAATCATCCAGTATTCATTTACAGTATCTGTGCAGCATAATTAATTGTACTTTCACACTTAATTCTGGCCTTCTCTTCTACACCACAACTAGTATGGTCGATGATGGCTTCGTGATACAAGATGAGGGAAATTAAAGGCATTCTACTCACCAACGACGGAAAGCAAAATAAGTGACTATCATTGCTTAATCGACGACCCATAATTAGCCATTTATGCAATTTTCATTAGAATCGAACTCTTCCCTCGTCAGTCCAAGATAATAGTTGGACAATGTTAATACTACAAGGCTTCGGAGTTCAACCAGAAGACTTTCACGATCACAAGAGAACGCCATCGTTCGGTTCTTCTCGCAAGGAATTAACGATTCTACCAAGATGTCTTCAAAATTCTCAAGCCGAATTTTCGAAAATTATATTCGTCAGCGCTTCTTTCTTAATCATTATCAATATTATGGCAAAGCAAACGTGATAATGGGTTGTTTTCGAGTCAGTAGTGACAAAGCCTCAAAGGTTGTGACTTGTGACTTTGCTCTCGAAACTGTAGCGACAATTTGATTAGACAAACATTTTCCGAAAAAATATAGAAGATAATTTTTCCTTTCCCACAACATTAGTTGCACTGCACTTATATAGTTCAGAGTTGCGAGGGAAACCGCAGATAGTTCCTGGTGGAGTTGCATTTGCCGCGAAGTAACTTTCAGTGTTCAGTGTTCACTGAATGCATTGCGAACGGAAGTCTGACCATTGTTGGTCGAACTTTCATTAATATTGACAATTTTTCGTATGTAAGGAAGGCATATATTGTCTTCCAATTTGGCATGTAGCACACTCTTGCATGCATTACTGCAAGAGGCGTGCAAGAACACACGCCTGACATGGGTGTCAAATTAGGATGCTTGTGACATTAACAAAGGGATTTGTGAGGTGTGGCACTTTAAAGAGCAAGCCTTCATTTCCCGTTTCTCCTTCAGCGAGCGATTAGAAGAGAAAGTGCTAGCAAGGCATGGTGAGCATCTGCAACCAATTAAAAACAATGAGCGCTTCTACGTGCCATCCGCAGAGAAACGAGATGTGCCCAACTTTACTACAGGAACTGCCGGGATTTGAATCTGAGCATCTAACATGGAATACCGAACTTTTGAATGATTAGTAATGTCCCATGAACCACATTCGTCGTGGTACTTGCTTCATCTCACCATAGCCACCTGTTCGTTGACCTGACCAAAAAATGAATTAAATTTCGGTACGTCACAACGGCAGGTCTTAAGTGAGCACACTTGTGATGATGATGATGATGATTATGATGATGATGATTATTATTATTATTATTAACTGAAATCAAATTGGTTTATTGAACATAATTTTGAACACAGTTCGTGCAATTGGATGTAAGGAAGTGGAAGCATGCTCATCGAAAGGAAGAATGCCACAGAAGCTCGAGGTCCAGGAGGCATACATACGGAAATGTTGAAGTATGGGGGAAGAAATATTATTGCTGTGCTGACAAAATTATGTAACAAAATTGTACAAGAAGGAAAGGTCCCATATGAGATGAGACTGGGATATCTAACCTCCATTTATATCAAGGGAGATAAACTTCGCTCTAATTAAAGAGGAATTTGGTCACAAAATAGTAATATGCGTTACAAGAGCGGTTTGTTGAAGTTTTCATGTTCGAGGAAAAGTTTGAAAAAGCGAAACGTACTTGAGCTTTTTTAATTTCCGAGAATTGAAAGAAAACATACCGCTCGTGTATCGTACATTATTTTGTGCGAAGATCATTTATTACATACCTGAAAGAGGAATTTCTAATTAGTTGCAATGAAATCTCCATCTTGGTTTCTGTTCAATGACGGCAAACTCTGGAAAACAAAAATATCTATCTTCAACATTGTTGCTTTAAAATGTTTTCTGTGTTTACTATACTCCAGGAGGCCGTGATATACGTCTGTCTTTTTTTCCCCCCAGTCTTTAAATGCGAACTTAAAACAAACGGTAAGGTTATGTAATGATTTATTTTTCATTTTAATATTTTAACAATATTATTCATATAACATATTGCAGTAATAACATCGGCATCTGGAATCTTGTTGATTTTTTCACGGCTTCCTTAATGTTACTTGCATCACGAATACAGTAACTTTAGTGGAGTTGTAGAGTTTACTTAATTTTTGCAAATATTTAAAAACAATATTTAACAGTGCAATTTAGGTGAAATTGCAGTGGTAAGTTTCCAATTTATAATTATTACTATATTGAATGTCTCTAAGAATAATATGTTAAAAGCCTGAAGCAGTAAAATCAATATGTCACTTAAGCGGTAAGAAGAGGGGAATTGTTATGTATGTTAGGTTAGGAATACTGAATGTGGAATTTTAGACTTACCGCGGATTGGTTTTGTGCGGAAACCAAGCAAATACGCACGATCTCGCACAAAACATTTTGCAGAATAAGCAATAACAAGTTGGATGGGGAATAGAAGATGAAAGCGGATTTACAGCAGGCAGATACTGCGTGGACCACATATTCATCTTGAGACAAATTTTGCAGGCCTGTCGGGAAAGATCCAAGGATGTAGGTTTGATATTAATTGATATTGGAAAGGCATATGAAAGAAAATTATTAGTCTATGGCAGGCTCTGCAACAGACTTCAATACCAGAAGGATTAACAGATATCCTGCGATTATTTTATTCAGGAAAAATATGCCAAGTCAAAAATTAATCCATTTTCATTTAAGGAATTGTATACTTTCAAAGGACTTCTTCAAGGATCTTGTTTAGCTATCACCACACCTTTAAAAAATGTATATAGATATATGTTTAAGGAACTGGTGACGTCAATGTCACACCATGAGAATCGTATTGATCAAAATTAGTTCCTTCATAGTTTGCTGTTTGACGAGGATCCAGTAGGTACGCATTCATTACACAGGATGTTGAAGAGAGAACTAGCCGAATATCCAACTTCAGACACACAGGAACGTTTAATTATAGAAGACAAAGCAGTTAAAAAGAAGTCAAGAAATTGGGATCTAATTTGGACAATGAGGGGTCAACTGAATTTGAAATTGAAAAAAGAATCAGTGACGCAAGAAGAGTGACTGGTACGCTAAATTCAGTGCTCTGGAACAATAATATTCCCTACAAGACAAATATCAACTACGATGCCAACTAACCCATATTATGTTTACAAGAGTAATGTACTTCAAACCATCCCTTGCTTGATCGTGAATACTAAATCGACCGTTCTGTTCGAGATCACGATTCGGCTCACGTTCACATTCAGCGTACCGGTACCCACAATGCAACGGGCACACCGACCGAAGCATTCCCCTGTCGATCAAAAATTAAATTTCATTCGCATGAGGAACTTTCAAACCAATTACTGTTCAATGACAACGTCCGCGGGTACATAATGCCGTTGAAAGGCCCAGAGCGCACTCTGTGGTTCGCGAGCTTCCGCGGCAGTAACTTTACACAAAAATACGGCGGGATTCCTCGGTCTGTCTGCTTGCTCATTATTGTCCAGTACTCATTTACGTTTTTTTAAAATGGCTGCGGTATTACTTTTCAGTTATTGCACAGAATACAGAGACGCAGCTGCTACATGGGATCAGTAAATTGAACCCGAGGCCAAGGAAGAGAATTAGCGTGTAATTTAGAGAGTATAATCGGCCAAAAATCACTCGATAACTAATTGCTCAATTTTCATAAAATTTGGTAGCCTATCTATCTTCATTGACAGTGAATAAATTTTCAATAATGTTAATGAACATAGTAAATAATGTTACAAAAAATAAAATTAGCAATATTGTTTTTTTTTTATTTCAGTGAAAAAATAATTTAATATTCATAACATGGCATGAGCTTAAAACTGAAAGTGTGAGACGAAGGAATATTGTTACATATCATACTCTTCAGACGTCAGCTGCATCTCCATCAGAATCTGTATCGTCTCTATATTACACTATCAAATTTCTGTGTCACAAAATGATACAATTGTTTTTCAAATATGTATGATCAAATGTAAAATTTTGACTATATCACACTACGTCAAAACTTTGATCACATCTTTCACCACAGTTCCAATAATGGATCCACAATAATTCTATGCTTGTTGTAACTGTAGTGCATTAATACTAAAGAAGAAATAAAAGAAAAAAATGTATTTCGCCGGCTTAGAGTGTAAACCTGCTAACCAACAAAAAGGAAATTTTACAGGAGAAACAAAAACTGAGTATAAATGAACTCCGGAACTTTAGGACCAAATCCAAAGTACAGGCGGTGAAGTTTCAGAGTTAATTTATACTCGGTTTTTTGTTTTCCCTGTAAAATTTCCTTCATGTTGGTTAGCAGGTTTACACTCTATTCCGACGATTTGGGTTAGAGATTGGCGTAGGGAGAAAAGATACAAAAGGAATCCATCAAACTCTCGGAGAGAACTTCAGTGTGAAGACGTGAAATCCTATATATTACACTAACAGGTATTTAATAATGGATGATGAAACATTTCATGCGAAGCATAATGTGATATTAAAAGTTTCGTGGTTTTCACAGACCATATGTACTTAATGTCCGCCATTTTCTTTCTTCTCAGTCACAGATTTTATCAAAGGTATGACGATGACCATATCAACTTCTCTCCATGAGCGAAGAGTTTATGAAAGGTTGTGTGGAAATACAACACTATTTGTACATGCATAAATACAATTCTCTTTTCTCCCTTGCCCGTTTATCAATCGCAAACCCACAAGAATGGAGTTCTAATATTATTTATAAGACGACTTATTACTTGCGTAATATCTTCGGAAATGGAAACCTCCTTAAAAAAAATTTCTTGCGGAATTTTCATCGTTTTTATTGCGACTGCTTTGCTTTGGCATGTCAACAAATAGTCCCAATTCCTGTCTGAACCTATCCTATCTTTAATTTTTCGCATTAAATGATACGGTGGATATAAATTAACTTTTAAATAACTTTGCATTTTCTCTTAATTCTTTACATTGGTTAAAGGTCAGCTGTAAATCAGTAATCAAAGCGAGATCCATATTAGGTGACATTGTTGGTCGTTCTTGCAAAACCAATTTTCACGGATTTTTTTTTTTTATATTTTGTCGCACGTTGAAGTGAAGGCTCTCCTGCAATATTGGCCACATCTCTGAAACTGAACTGGACAGCAGAACGCTTTTCTTCTGGCGACCTTTCTTTTATCTCTCTCCCAAAAAGTGACTACTTTTTCTTCGTTTTGAACTATCGTTCAGTTCTCCGAAAAGTTTACATGGATGTCCTCGAATGCTTGTACTGGCAGATTCAAACAGGAATTGTTTTGTAGTAGATGGCAAAACATTGTATATTTTATTCTCAGATTTTGCATTTTGGTTCAAACATAGCGCATTCTATTTTAAGATTTATTTTTATTTCTGCAGTATTTTTCCCGCCGTAATCGAATTTTCGAACATATAAATCTAATTGACTCTTTATTGACTGTAAAAATGTCTTCAGATTACGGGTTACATCAGCTTCTCGTCTATGCGGATGACGTGAATATGTTAGGAGAAAATACACAAACGATTAGGGAAAACACGGAAATTTTACTTGAAGCAAGTAGAGCGATCGGTTTGGAAGTAAATCCCGAAAAGACAAAGTATATGATTATGTCTCGTGACCAGAATATTGTACGAAATGGAAATATAAAAATTGGAGATTTATCCTTCGAAGAGGTGGAAAAATTCAAATATCTTGGAGCAACAGTAACAAATATAAATGATACTCGGGAGGAAATTAAACGCAGAATAAATATGGGAAATGCCTGTTATTATTCGGTTGAGAAGCTCTTATCATCCAGTCTGCTGTCCAAAAATCTGAAAGTTAGAATTTATAAAACAGTTATATTACCGGTTCTTCTGTATGGTTGTGAAACTTGGACTCTCACTCTGAGAGAGGAACATAGGTTCAGGGTGTTTGAGAATAAGGTGCTAAGGAAAATATTTGGGGCTAAGCGGGATGAAGTTACAGGAGAATGGAGAAAGTTACACAACACAGAACTGCACGCATTGTATTCTTCACCTGACATAATTAGGAACATAAAATCGATACGTTTGAGATGGGCAGGGTATGTAGCACGTATGGGCGAATCCAGAAATGCATATAGAGTGTTAGTTGGGAGACCGGAGGGAAAAAGACCTTTAGGGAGGCCGAGACGTAGATGGGAGGATAATATTAAAATGGATTTGAGGGAGGTGGGATATGATGATAGAGACTGGATTAATCTTGCACAGGATAGGGACCGCTGGCGGGCTTATGTGAGGGCGGCAATGAACCTTCGGGTTCCTTAAAAGCCATTTGTAAGTAAGTAAGTAAGTAAGGGCAATCTTGAGACCAACATGTTCAATGATATATCTGAGAATTTCACTTTTCCCTCGCTCTTGCTCCACACCTCACAAAGAGCTCTCCGGGTTACGAAGCGCAAGGTAGGCCTAACTGAAAATAATTCTGTATGCGCCTGTTCGCAGAAAAAGTCACGACTTCTTATTCAGAAAAGCACAATGAATATCCTTACAAAATTTTATCGAGATGATGGAGGGCTACACATTTTAAAATTAATCTCAAAATAATGTAATAAGGTAACACTTCGACTCTTGGCATATGTTCGTTCAGACACTTATTTTACACAATAAGATCATTTTAGCAACAAAAAATAGTTTATATGTAAGAACATACCTTCTTATAATATAGGGTAAGAGGGGGTGATATGACCACTAAATGGAAAATTGTCTGCAACGCGAACCAGTTAAGTTACTCAGTTTCAACTATACTCTAGTTATTGCTTGCTCTATCTCCCATATTAAACTTAAATTCGTTGCTTTCAAATATTAAACGCTGTTTTGAACCAAGTCAACACACTGTATGGTCCTATTCGGGTGAATAATGACAAAACACGCTACCAGACATATTTAGTATACTTTACAACTTGTTTAATTAATTTTACAATCATTAACATTATTACAAACTGTGCGGCGGCTACGGCTGTTTTCAGATATTTAAGAAACTTCGAATCTCAACATAGAGAAACTGGTTCTAAGTATTATGGACGATAAAGAAATAACTGGACAATCTGCTCCAACACCAAAAATTCCGCTTGGATTTGCCGTGCAGAATTTGCATTGAGGCCAGCGTGAAAAACCGCTTAATGCAAACAGACAGCTACACTGAAGGGGATCTTAGCCAGAATGTTATCGATGGAGCCACAGCAAAGAAGCAATAATAATAATAATAATAATAATAATAATAATAATAATAATAATAATAATAATAATAATAGCAATAATAATAATAATAATAATAATAATAATAATAACAGAACACTCCCGATTCTAAGAATTATTATTAATATCATTTACTTCTGCTCACTGGTTACTTGCTCTTACGTAGTCTATATGAAGTAGTAAAGTAGGCTTAGTGCAATCACTGACCACCTACTGTGGACTTTGCAATAATTACAAGTTAAATTAAACTTTGTGCAAAACACACCCTATGTACTTCTTATAAAAGCGTAATCAGAGTTTGTATGCAAATAATATATGATGCCGGTACTTGTAAATTCCGCACAGAGTTTCATAAGAATCTGCTAGATAGAGGGCAAGTATTAATTTTAACTACAATTCCATTCTGACCCGCTGTGGCGTCATCATGTTTGTATTTAAATGACCTGAAACACGTAGAGGCATGTGGAAATTGCACAAACACGAACTCAAGACCTCCCTCTATACCAGAGGTCGTCAGCACTCGTTGAAATGGGTAAAGAGTAATGAGTGTATCATAATATGCACCGTCGTGCAGAAGGGAGAGGCAGAAAGCATACCCGCCAGCAGCCACGGATGCACGCCAGGGTATCTCTTATCCGCGGGTAAGCGACGCTAACCCGAGAGTGCACTGTGCTGATGACCGCTGCTCTATGCTGTACTATACTATCTAATATAATGCGAACAAAAACCGAATAAAAATACAACGCAAATTCTCAATATGGATAAATCATGTAACGTGTCTTTTTTCTTTCAATTCTAACGTTAAAATTAGAAATTTACAAATGCAGCAAGCTGTGAAAATGTATATCCTGAGGATCAGTTTCCATTATAAGAAATTCACAACACACTTCTGTAACACAAGCACAACTACTCCAACAGAGCATACAAATTGATTGGCAACAACTTTACTGCGTTCTACATTGCTTTCTCACTGAAGCAGCGACTTTGGTTTTTCGATTTTGGCCCACTATGCCATGCCTAACTATTCGTTCTCATAGACACCCCTTGTGGGTCCCCGGAAGCTCATCCTCGAAACATTGCCTTGCTCCGAGGTGCATGGTAGCAAAAAACACAATTTATTGCGAAGTTATAAATACGTTCCTTAGCACCATGCCGAGCAGCTCGCTCATAGTAATACTGACGAGCGCCGGAGAGCGAAGTAAGTAAACGAGGAAGAAGGGTAATTGCCACTCCCTCACTTTAAACTTATAAAAATTAAGAATTGAGTAGTGGCACTAAAAGATGCGAGAACTGCATTCGTAGTGCTAAAATATTTCACTTTTATAAACACTTAAGAAATAAAAGACAAGCTAGTTAATGACTTTAATCAAATGAAACCAAGGCGTTACCCTTTGTTTTTTTTTTTTTAGTTGGTTATTTAACAATGCTGTATCAACTGCTAGGTTATTCAGCGTCGATGAGATTGGTGATAGCGAGATGGTATTTGGCGAGATGAGGCCGAGGATTCGCCATAGATTACCTGGCATTCACCTTACGGTTGGGGAAAACCTCAGGAAAAACCCAACCAAGTAATCAGCCCAAGCGGGAATCGAACCCGCGTCCGAGTAGTTGTTACCAACTGAAATAATAGTAGGTACAGTATTTTTGTTGATTAAAATTTAACTTTCTTCACCAGCCTCTAGCCTTGGTACTATACAAGGCTACTAACCCGACCCATGATAGACAGGGCAGGCTTGTTTATACATGGATAATTCTCGGCAGACGCATCCATGTCGCGGGGGTGGCCAAGTTCTGTCGAGGCCCCCTGCAGAGGATACGTGTGAAGACTGTAACGGTCAACCATGTGAGAGTCACAACGCACAATGTGTAATTTAGCGAGTCTAGCCGGCCAAAAATCATTTCTCGAAAACTAATCGCTCAATTTTCATAAAATTTGTTATGTACCTTCAATTATTGAAGTGGATAAGATTTTAATAATGAAAATGAAAGTAGCAACTATTTTTACTGAAAATAAAATTAGTAATATTGTAAAAAATATTCGATTTGAGTGAAAAAAAAAATTACTGTTCATAATGTGGAATGCCCTTAAAATTGAAAGCGTAAGACGAAGAAATATTGCTACATATCTCACTCGTTCACACGTTAGCTCCATCCCCATCAGAATCTGTATCCTCGCTGCTAGTCTCTCCTTCGGCAGCACCGAGTAATGGAGGCTCGGAGGCAACTGCAGCACTACTACTGTATTAAAATCGACCGCGATTTTCTCTTCTTAATTTCTTTAAGCTGGTGATCTAAGGGTCCAAAGAAATAAGTAGCCTGAGTAAAACATCGGTATTTGTGTCTTTCTTGATGTTTTTCATGCGAAGACTTCTCTTAAAAGTCTTAGGCCGGGTGCACACAGAATCAGACGCGGCGCGACGGTCGCGGGCAGACACAAGGAGACACGAAGAGACAACATCGAATGACTGCTAGAAGTTCGATGCGGATAAATTTGTTGTTTTAGTACAGGAAAGATACATTCTGTACAATCTTTGAAACAATATCACGAGAATAATGTGGTTTCTGAAAATACTGTATGTGAAAAATTGCAAATGAGATGAAAGCACCAGGTGAATAATAATTTATAATAATAACACTGCGTAACAAATGTTAACTTTTTTTTGCGCTAGGCATGTGATATATGTTTTCTATATAATTTGAGCCTCCTGAATACGAATATGACAATAAAAACAGTTGTTGGTTTCGGTTTTTGGAAAATTTTGGAATTTATATCTATTCAAAATATTGTTTTATATAATGACAATAAGGCTAAATATTCGCTGTTCAGAAGAGTACAGCTTTCTTTTTCTGCATTTTCTTTTACACTGGGCATCAGGTACATCACGAGCTAAAGTCCAACAATAGTCTGCTAGCATATTGGTACTCCACTGTCCTTGGTATCTTTTTTCCATAGTTGAAATTTCTTGATGGAAGCGCTCATCATGCTCATCACTGAAATCGCACAATTCTCGGGGAAAAAAAGTCAAGATGTGAGTGAAGGAAGTGAATTTTCAGGGAAATTTTACAACCCCTAGTTTAATACGCCAACAGTAAATTTTTCACTAGTTCTTCATAGTTCTCACTTCTACAGTTATCCAGTAAATTAATTCAACCTCCTTGAATGCAATCCAGACGGCTGTCTCTTTTCCTTCCAGCAAAGATTCGAAGTGATTGTCCTTAATTATTTCTCTAATTTGTGGTCCATTGAGAACTCCCTCTTTTATTTTTGAATCACTAATAGCAGGAAACGTTGAGGAATGCGCGCTGGTCCGAGTCCTCATGGGGAAAGAAATTTTCTCATGCAATTTCGGCCAGTGTACGGGACCGGTGCCCACCTAGCATCGTGATGCACTTGGAGAGCTACGATAGGTAGCGAAAGCCGGTTGCGAAAGCCAGATATAACGACTGGGGAGATCATCGTGCTAATCACACGATACCTCCATTCTAGTTGGATGATCGTCCACCTCTGTTTTGGCATGTGGACGTGAGGCCAGCAGCCGGCTGGTCGGTCTGGGCTCTTCACGGGGTGTAGCGCCACGGTGTATTAATAGCAGGAAATTTTTCCTGGATATTTTTTATTGCTTCAGTTTTATAATTTATCCCTTTAACAAAATTCTTCATTAACCCTAACTTATTGTGTAAAAGGGGTAAAATTACTTCGCTTTGAGAACAAGGGGTTGATGTATAATATTTTTCTTCCTTGGCTCTAGTGATTTTCGTTTTATTTTATAATGCTTATCTCGAGCGCGAGTCCACACCTGTGGAGTAACGGTCAGCGCGTCTGGCCACGAAACCAGGTGGCCCGGGTTCGAATCCCGGTCAGGGTAATTTAGCTGGTTGAGGTTTTTTCCGGGGTTTTTCCTCAACCCAATACGAGCAAATGCTGGGTAACTTTCGGTGCTGGACCCCGGACTCACTTCACCGGCATTATCACCTTCATTTCATTCAGACGCTAAATAACCTAGATGTTGATACAGCGTCGTTAAATAACCCAATAAAATGAAATAAAAATAAAATATTTCGAGCGCGATTGTCCAATTCGTACAGAAAGCAGCAAAATTTTGTGTAGCCTAATTGCATTCCAAAAAGCAATGCTACAACCTTCAAATTCGCACATATAAACCATTCGTACTTTGAATATTATCATTAAAGAAATACACGTCTTACACAGAATACTAACACCACAGAAATATCCTGGTAAACTGAAGCGTTTTCATACGGCGAACCTGTTTCTTCCCCTCCAAATGGAAACAAAAAGGGCAATAAAACAATTTCCGCTTCTAGAAGTGGTTTTGACATGGTGATATATTGCAAAATATAAACTACAGTAATGTAATTAAAGCTCATCGTGAAAGAAATTCACATCTCAAGTAAAATCAGGTAAACTCAAGTGAATTTATACCGCGAACCTGTTTCACTCCCTCGAAATAGACTCGTACACGGGCAATAAAATAATTTCCCTTTCTATAAGTGCTTCTAACATGGTGCCCTACTAATACTAATATTGTTTTCACATACTGGGTCTTCACATTTGTAAAACAAAATAGTTACACACGAAATACGGTGATTTTTTTAATAAAATGCATAGAAAATTAATTATATTGTGCATCTCGAAACCCGAAGTGATGGAACATTTTGCTTGTTATTTTTTAATTCAGGAGGTCGAAATTAGTAAGAATTTGTTAGTTTTATGTCTGGCGCAAAATGACTGTTGAGCAGTGTAATTTGTAGTAAGCCTAATTCTCTGCTCTATACTATCACTCATTATTGATGTAATATATTATTTCTCTTTCTTGTGAGTCGTGAAGTAGTCATAAGCCTAATAAATAACGTTTGTGCAGTACATTTTAATTTTAAGACTCTTTCAATCGTATAGATTTTTAGGACCTTGCGTCCTTAGGAAATAATAAGCAAATACAATAGAATTTTTCATATAGACAGTCCTCTATTATTGACGCCATTTTCTAGCCTAGGCCAGTTTTCCAACCCACACAGCCAGCAAATCAGTTGTCGCGAGCAGACAGTTTTAAGCTGTCGCGCCGCGCCGTGTCGCGCCGCGTCTGATTCTGTGTGCACCCGACCTAATATAGTTTTGTTCCTCGTTTCCTGGGCTTCCTCAGATAATTTGCCAGTAGAATAATAGTGTCCTGTGACCTGCCCATGAGCTAAGAGTCTGAAGGGTTGTAGGCATATAATACTATTTGTGCAAGCATAAATATAATTCCCTTGTCTCCCTTCCATACATGTCAAGTGCCCGTTCATCAGTATTGCAAAACCGCAAGAAAAAGGTTTCTGATATTATGTGTGTAAACGACTTATTAGAATTCCATCTATTCCCGTAATATATGCGAAAGTGGAAACCTCCCTGAAAAATATTCTTGCGGTATTTGCATCGTTTTTATTGCGACTCCTTTGTTTTATCATGTCAACAAGGTGGTCCCCTTTCCTGCCTGAACCTATCCTATCTTCAATTTTTCGCAATAAATAATACGGTGGATCTAAATTAACTGTTACAAGATTTTACATTCCCTTAATTCTTTATATTGATTAGAGGTCAACTGTAAATCAGTAATGAAAGAGAGATCCTTATTAGGTGTCAATTGTTGGTCGTTCCTGCAAAATCAATTTTCACGTTCTTTTTCTCCATTTTGTCGCACGTTGAAGTGATGCAAATGAAAGCTCTCCTACAATATCGGCCGCATCTCTTTTTCCAGAAGTTCTGAAACTCATATGGGCAGCAGAAAGCTTTTCTTCTGGCTATCTTTCTTTAAAAAGTGGACTAGTTCTTTTTTCCGTTTTGATCTTTCGTTCAGTTCTCCGAAAAGTTTACGTGGACGTCCTCGAATGCTTGTACTGGCAGACTCAAATTGGAATTGTTTTGTACTAGATGGCAAAGTATTATATATTTTATTCTCAGACTTTCATCTTGGTTCAAACATAGCGCATTATATTTTAAGAAATTTTTCTGATTTATGCTGATTTTTTTCACTGTAATCGAATTTTCGAGCATAGAAATTTAATTAGTTTTTTTTTTATTGACTGTAAAATATCTTCAGAGTAATCTTTGAGACCAAAATGTTCAATTATATTTGAGAATTTCACTTTTCTCTCGCTCTTGTTCCACATCTGGAAAACAGCGCTCCGGATTGCGTAGCGCAAGGTGTCTGAAAATAATTAATAGCTACTCTGTCTGCACCTGTTTGCAGAAAAAAATCACGACGTCGTATTCAGAAAAGTATAATGAATATCTCTACAAAATTTTATCGAGGTGATGGAGGGCTATACCTTTTAAAAGTCAATTCGAAGTCATATAATAAGGTAAAACTCAAACTCTTTGCACATGTTTATCCAGACAGTTATTCTAGACAATAAGATAATAATTTTTGTCACGAAAATCAGCTTATATGCAAGTACATACCTTCTTATAATATATCCATACTCTTTATTAGAAAAAAATACTGTACCAACTTCACCACTTTGCACCATCCAAATACAAACTGCACGCCTGCTTCTGCAGCGTAAATGATCTTATCGGAGACATGCAACTTTCGCTCTGTCTTGAGGGTCCCCTAATAGATGTAAGCGTCTGTCTACACTTGCGTAGTATACTTTGGAGTGTTATAAACACGTCTACATAAGAATTTAGTATTAAAGATAGGGGTGTGAAAATTGATTTTTGGTCGGCTAGCTGCTTGAAATTACACACTGTGCAACGGCTGGAAGAGCGGAAGCAGCAGCCCTCTGGACATATGCTTGAAGGTGGCAGCCCCATCATTGTCCTTACCCTGCGCGGCCAGGGGACATTTTACTTACTGCATTGCCCCATCAAAGAATAAGCCGGACTGATACTCATAAGACGAAACAGCAAGGATTTGAGGAAAATCTTAAAATAGGAGTTTGGAATGTGAGGGGCTTGTTTAATAAAGAATCCAAATTAGAAGCTGAATTAAAATCAAGAGACATACGTAGACATAGCAGCTATATCAGAAACTAAAAGGCTCAAAGGAATTAACAGATTATATACTAATTTATAGTGGAGTAACTCAAGAGAAAAGAGCAAGCGATGGAGTAGCCCTTATGGTGAATAAATTGAAGAATAGAATTCAAAGTTACAACTGGGTAAGTGAAAGATTGTAAGCGTGAGGCTTCACATACATCGAGGATACTTGACAGTAATTTCCATTTATGCACCTGAAGAAGGTAGAAGTAAAGAGACGGAGGAATTCTACTCTGAACTACAAGAATACTAAATAAAAGCAGCCGGGGACTATAATGCTCGGATTGAAAATAATCCAATACAGGATATAACGGGGCCACACGGAGAAAGAGTTGAAAATCAAAATGGGAAAGCATTAAAAGATTTCTGTGCTCATAATGAAATGAGAATAACGAACTACTATTTCAATCATCGAGACATACATAAATTTACCTGGTCTCATGAGGACTTCGAAGCATAATAGATTGTCAATAGAAAACTAGTATCTTCAATACAAGACACACGAGTATTTCTCCTTGTTGCAAAATTCGTTCTCTTTAAAAGATGGTAGAGAACAAGAACAAAAGGAAAAGGAAAACCCACAGAAACATATAAAGTCAATTTATTTAGAGAAGAGAGCATTCGGGAAGTATATAGTAAACGAATGAAACAATATATGGAAGATATAGAATTCAACGACAACATAAATCAGAACAGGGACAAATTGGAAAATATCCTACATAAAACAGCAACAGAGGTTTTAGGAAAAAGAAAAAAAAGAAGACAGAAAAGAGGACTTAAAGTATGGAAGAAGATATAGAAGATAAAATACATCAAAAGAAACAAGCATACCTAAAATACTTACAAACTAAATCGACTGAAGATAGAACTAATTACAAACTAAAATGTGAGACAGTTAAAAGAGAGGTAAGGAAAATAAACAGACAACACTGGGAGAAATACATAGCAGGTATAGAACATGATGTACATGGACAACAACGAAAGGCATATAAAATTCTTAAACAAAAATGAAAAAGATACACTCCAAACGAACCCAATAACATTGAATGATTGGGAGCAATACTATATTGAATTATGGACAGATAAAAACTATCCTCCTTGGAGTTTAGAAGAGAATGATTCAGATATAGATCCCATTACTTTAGAGGAATTAAAAGAAGCCCTAAAAACAATTAGAAACAGAAAATCCCCAGGCACAGACGAAATAAACAATGAATTACTGAAATATGCAAATGAAACATTTTAGACAAGTTTTTAGAATTGATAGATATGTGTTGGAAAAATGGATTTATTCCGGATAAATGGAAAGAAGCCTTAATAATACCACTACATAAAAAGGAGATAGGAATAACTGCTCGAACTGTAGAGGAATAAGCCTCCTGAATTCCTCGTACAAAGCATATGCAAAGATTTTAACGAAAAGGTTCAGCATAATATCAGAAGATATATTACTAGAACAACAGCATGGATTCAGGAAAGGCCGTTCATGTATAGATTGTGTATTTACAATTTCCCAGCTGGTAGAAAAGAGAAGAGATATAATCTTCCAATGTATATTGGCTTTATAGATTACGTAAAAGTCTTCGATAATGTACAAAGGAACCTATTATGGGATCTACTAAAGGGCAAAGGTTTTCCTCTACATCTCATAAGAGTTATTCAGAGCCTTTACACATAAACAAAAATACAAATAACAAGTGGTACAAGAAGAAGTAAAGAAAACATTTTAACAAACCTAGGAGTAAGACAAGGGTGTCCGCTGTCACCCGCATTGTTTAATTTATATATTGACCAAGTAACGTAAGACTGGATAGAATCAACAAAGAAATTGTACAAAACAGTTTTAACAACTCTTTTATTTGCATATGATCAATTAGTAATAGCTGCTTCAGAGGATGGTCTTCGGAAACTAATATATCAATTACAAATCACAGCCTCAAACTATAATTTAACAATATCTCCGACAAAAACAAAAATTTTTGCTTTCCAAGGGAAAACACAGGTACGATGTAAAATTTTAATTAACGACAATATAGTAGAGCAAGTAAGAGATTTTAAATACCTGGGCTGTGAAATTGGACACACAAGAGAATTAGATCAACAAAGAAAATTACAAAATTTTAATCAAATATGTGGAACGATTAAAAGAACCCTATTAAACAAAACAAGGAAGGAAACCATTTTGAAGTTTTACAAAGTCTTGGCAGTCCCATCTCTCTTGTATGGCTCAGAATGCCGGACTCTAACAGAAAACCAAAAACACAAAATAGAAGTATCAGAAATGAGATTTTTGAGATCGGTAGCTGGATACAGAAGAACAGATAGACAATATAATGAAACGATAAGAGACGAACTGAACATATTCAACTTAAGTCATAAAATAAAAGAATACCAAGAAAAATATTATGAACACGTACAAAGAATGCCAGAATACCGTAGAGTACAAACCCAAAGGCAAGAGAGACAGAGGAAGGCCTGCGAAGAGATGGAGAGATCAATTTCTTTGAGAGGACGGAACAGGTCGAAAGGCCTAATCCCTGTGGATGATGATGATGATGATGATGATGATGACTTTCTTCACCAATAAAACTCTGTGCGTTCATTCGTTCGCATCTACATCATATTAACAGCAAGTGCGTACAAGTTACCTATTGTATAAGTAGGGTAACAGTTAAAACTAGGCCTATGTGTTGGCTTACTAGAAATGTATTGTAAAGTAGGGCTGCCACCTTTTGACTGTCAAAATTTGGGACTTGAAATGGATTGTGAAAACCGACTTCTGGAAATGTGATAAAAACAGAGTTTATTTATAAGTTGAAATTTTTTCGTTATACGAACGTATCGGTTTTAATTCCTGTAGGGCTCTATAATAATGACTGTACATTAATTCACAAATTCAATATTACAGCTCTTCTTGTCACTATAGACTATTATGTCTGTTCATAAGCAATTCATACTGAAATAGTTGCGCTAACAAATTTGAGGCACAAAGGTGGGTCTTTATAATTTTAATATACACACGATAGGCCTCTGCACTCTTGAAAACGCCCGACCGAGCTCGCCGATCAGTCCTCGGTTGTGAAGAAGGCAGCCGGGAAATGATATGCTTGAGCGCATGCAGTCGAGAATTTATAACCGATCGGTTGAAACGTTTACTCGGTCGGTCGCACCTCTTAATGCCTGATATCGAAAACAGCCTACCTAAGAAGGTCACCATTTGTTTTTATTTCAAACAGCACCAAAATTAGGAAGTATTTGAACATTTAAACAAGGAAACATAATTTTTAAATAACACAATTCTTTAAATGAAATAATGCTTTATATTACCAATAATGTCATTCAGCATACATCTTGTGCAAATCATTATATCAGTAACGAAAATGTTTAATGTAGCTTAGTAAATATATGATTGCATAGAAATAATTAGATTTTGTAATTCGTCTCAAATGTCTTCAAAAGCAAACATAATCTATTTCAGTCACAGTATTTAATAAAAACAAATCAAATCTACATATTCACTTTGCTTAACGTTTTCACAATAGTGTATATTAAGAGATTTTTATTTTATTTTATTGGGTTATTTTACGACGCTGTATCAACATCTAGGTTATTTAGCGTCTGAATGAAATGAAAGTGATAATGCCGGTGAAATGAGTCCCGGGTCCAGCACCGAAAGTTACCCAGCATTTTCTCGTATTGGGTTGAGGGAAAACCCCAGAAAAAACCTCAACCAGGTAACTTGCCCCGACCGGGATTCGAACCCGGGGGACACCTGGTTTCGCGGCCAGACGCGCTGATCGTTACTCCACAGGTGTGGACTATATTAAGAGATGCTTGGAGCAACTTATGGTAAGGTGTATGCAGAGTCTATTATTCCATATTCAACGACCATATATCACTAAATATCAAGGATGGAGCAAAACAAAATCGTGCCTAAGTTATTTGAAGATTAAAAGAATCAATGGAAAAATCACCATTTCGTTTTAAAATTAATGTTTGTTCAATATTATCTAGAATTTCCTCCTTGGTTTCTTTACTGTATTTACCTTTGTCCTATGGCATTATGAATACAACAGTGCTACGAAATATAAGTTAATTAATCAGTTCAACATATATATATATATATATATATATATATATATATATATATATATATATATATACACACACACACAATCATTATTATCAACATTCTTCTTCTTCCTCCTCCTCTGCCCTTCATCGTCATCATCATCATCACTGCTGGTGTCGTCTAGACGTATTATAATATCCATAAATTATATATATATATATATATATATATATATATATATATATATATACTTACTTACAAATGGCTTTTAAGGAACCCGAAGGTTCATTGCCGCCCTCACATAAGCCCGCCATCGGTCCCTATCCTGTGCAAGATTAATCCAGTCTCTATCATCATACCCCACCTCCCTCAAATCCATTTTAATATTATCCTCCCATCTACGTCTCGGCCTCCCTAAAGGTCTTTTTCCCTCCGGTATCCCAACTAACACTCTATATGCATTTCTGGATTCGCCCATACGTGCTACATGCCCTGCCCATATATATATATATAATTTTTGCTACTTATACTTTGTATTTATATTCTTATAGACAACGTAGTTTGTTACCATTTTATTTTAGTTTACTGATTTATTAATTTATTGTTAACTAAATATTTTATTGTAATTTTTATTCAATCTGATAGCCTGTATACCTACTATGTTCACTAACAGGGCTTCAGACAGTTTAACATTCATGTCTATGATATGACCGGTCGGTCACGGGTGTTTCGCTTTGTGCGAGCAGCACACGCTGCTGTGTGCAATACGGATTTCCTCTTGAGCTGTCTAGCTTCATCAGCTGGTGGGAAGAAGGTAAGACGCGACTTAACATTGTCAAGATGGACAATTCCATATCCCTGGAATGTAGGCTTTCACGGCCGGCGTTGATAGTATGCGTATTTTCCAGGCTAGAGGGCCGTGGTCTGTTAATTCCATATCCCTTGAAACAAAGAACCCGTTGTATTTCAGGCCTACCGACACAAAGGCACTCTTTTCCGAGGCCGACTTGCACCGGGGAACTTTGATTTTCATATTATTTGTCAACAAATTTTGCATTTATAAGAAGTAATATTTTATTCATATTTAAACAATTTCATAGAGAAATCTACTCTTCAGAATTAACAACTTCTTCAACCATGAAGTTGCTCCAATTTTGTTTTCCATTTGGCTATATGCAACCAACTGTTTCCATTCAAACAGAATGACCCAGTATATTCTGCTTCGAAATCCCACAGCCAACGTAAAGAAAAAACTGAAACACAACTGCAAGAAGTTCATAAATAAATAATAATCGTTTAAAACCATTTATAAATAAGCAAAAAATCCTTTGAACTCGAAGACTTTGTGGTAGTGTGGCTTAATTGTTCTTTTCCAGATTGGTCACCCCTTTTTTGCAGATCACTGCAATTAGATGCGTGCTATAACATATCAAAAAAACGAAACAAATGCGGGTTGGATATGATACTTTTTGCACGATATTTTTTCCCCCCCTCTGGGTGGTTGAAATGCAAAGCATTTTTACACACCATTGGTCAATGAATATGGGTGAAATAGTGACTGCTGCACATTTAACTGTAACAATCAATTCCGGGACGTAATAACAGAACTAGAAAGGTTTTATACAGGAAGAGCCGGACAGCCACCACTTATAAACGACGAATCTCACACACATCTTAATTAGTGCAACAATGTTATCTGGAATAGGCTCCTATTATTGCAGCATGATATAAAAATAATTTAATTGTTGCGGAAATTACGAACAATGCAGGACAGTAACAGCAGGCCTACATGAATGATGATGTGAAGATATTCACGAACAGCAAAGCAGCACAACAAGGAGTACAACTTCTAGACCAGGGGTGTCCATGACTTATACACCAGCTGAAGCATGCCACCTGACGGAAAAGTCAATGCACTGAGTTATCTGCAGGTGGAGTAGGAACGGCCTTGTCGAGAAATACACACTTGAGTAGCCTATCTCAGCAATTAAGTATTTCGATCCTAAGTGGGGAGAACTATTTGTGACAAAATTATGGCGAACAACTGCTACAGGTCTTGCCGTTAACAAAATACCAATAAACATAGCAGTCCACCGCTGTGGAGTGATGGTTAGCAGTCTGTCATGAAACGAGCGAGTCCACGTTCAAAATCCTCGTTGGGGTTTCTTTCCAGGGTTTTCCTTCAACCAATTGAAGCAGAATTGTTGGGCAACTTTCGGCGTGGAACTCGGACTCATTTCGCCATCATTAATTCACATATCATCATCCATACCATAGTCCGGGTTAACTTCACGGTGCGATGTGCTGTACTTGTACAAGAGTGCGGCTGTTCGGCTACTCAATCTCACAGGATAGAAGTGATCAACACAATAAGCCTCAGGCTGCAGTGCAAGCCTTCGGGTCCCTGCTCCGTATAAGAAAGAAAAAAATACCAATACACATAGTAAGGGCCTTGAAAATATCGTAGGCAACAAAGGGACTGCTCTATTAGGACGACTGACGGAAAACCTGTTTTAACGTACACACGTAACCATTATATCGGATACTAACAACAGCACAAATCATGACATGCCATAGCTTACGTAGTAGCGTCTGAATGTCGTGCATAACTAAAAGGGTATTAGTAATGCCTTCAAAGTTCCACTGAATCTGCAGAACGCGAGTACTGAATGCTTCTGTTTCCGCTCACAGCATTATAAACAGAAATAAGCAATGGTTTACCGACGTAAAATAATATTTATCTTATATTACGCTCAGAATAGTCGTAGTTTGTAAAATATCAAACCGAAGATCTTATTATCTTAGGCGGCTTACTATCTTAGGAAAGTAATGTGTAATATGGTGCTAATATTCCAAAAGTAGATTATAAGCATGTTCGTTAATACTACATAAACACCTACTTATCAATTTATTAAATTTAAATATATGCTGCCAGGGTAAAGTATAATGCAACAGTTGCACTCCATCACAATTTTGAAACCTAAAGGTTAATGGATAGAAAATCTCTCCAAGATATATTCTATCACCTTGTTGCGTAGTTAAACTTGTTTGAAACAAGCCAGCTTCTTAATTGTACCAGTCAAGTCGCTCAAAACAAACGTTTTTCAAGATAATGATAATGGAAAGAAACGATTTCGTTCATTCGCACACAGCCAAAACTTGGACTGTGATAGTCGCATGTTGGCCACGTTTTTCTCCAATTTCTTTTGTGCTACGAAACCAACCAAACTCATAACGTTCCTTTTGAAACCCCTGTTCTACTGTACACTAACAGTTTGGAAGCTGGTGATACAGTAAATAATTTCTGTGGTATAAGAAGGAAACGAACTTAGAGTTACAGAAATGAGAGCATAAGTGTTGTCAAGAACTGGTTACATGAATTCTAATTCTTTTCAAAGTCGCGAAACCGAAGTTGATTCCTGTTTCATAACACGTAACCCCTATTTAAAACGGTTGTGCATTCAAATTTCAGTCTCAAGATAAAATACACAACTTGTGTTGTTCGTTATTAATGAGAATTCCGATGCAGTAACTCCAGCAGAAAAGCTATTCTCTTTTCAAAAGTGAAAATTAATAAAACTTATCCATGAACATGTGAGAACTTATTACAGCTAACCAATCTGTCTACTAAAACGGACTTGGCTTCAAAACCAGTTTATCCCTCAATTACAGTGGGATTTACATACTAAATATAACTAAAATATCAATTATGTAATAGCTGAGTAGGCCATCCTTCGCTTACCTCGAGACACTTGGAATCATACATGGCGACCTTCGACTACCTCACAGTATCATAACGCTATTTTGTAACAATTCTTCCACAGCCATTTTTGCTAGGAGTATTTCTCTCAAATCACAGATCGCCTTATCGCAATGAAAAGGGCTTACAAGTCACAGAATCAGCAAAATTTCACTCACATTCACTTCTTAACCCGCCTACCCCATCAGCTTCCAACCGGCACCCACAATGCAGCAGGTACTTACAGGGGGGGAAACACGCTCACCGAAACATTCCCTTTCGATTAGAAATAAAATTTCACTTGGAGCAGTGCTCGTCAGCACTCGCTGCAATATGCAATGGGTACTCGGTGCCGTCTCGTGCGCAGCTATGAGAGCGTTTCCAGCGGGTAGAGAGGCTAGCCCCAGCGTGCTCTGTGCTGACGATCCCTGTTCTAGAGCAAATTAATTTTCATGACAACGTCCTTGAGTACGTTATGGCTTCAACAATCCGCAAAGCGCAAACCAACCTGTGGTCCGCAAGCACCCCGCCCATAGTATGTGTTTGGGTACGTACACGTTGGAGCGACGATAAACGATAAAAGAAACAGCGATGCTATATCAGGGAGAATTGAAGCATGCATTGTCATTGAGGTGTGCATATTGGAGTAACGATAAAAGCGAAGATACACGATAAAAGCGACGAAAAAGAAAAGTACCATTTTCTTCGCTCTTGTCGTTCATATGATCTCTGATTAAGATAATATTAATCTGTATAATTACCGGTGGTTGTCAATATATCCGAATATTAATCGATTTATTATTATTGCGGCATGTTAAATTAATTAGTGTAGATATTGACAAATTGATCAGTTGTGTATTTATTCGTCATATGTTATGTGATCACAAGAACCAATCACAGCACAACGAATTTATACTATCTTTGGGATGAGAAACGGGTTTAATTTTGTACGTATTTAAGTTACATTAACCTTGAACTTAGCAGCTGATATTTCCTATATATCTTATTTCATTAAGTGAATGCATAGAATATCTTCTACTGATAAATCAAAATGTTCGCTTCCCGCGTCCTCGTTGCTCCGATATGAACACTCGATTCTTTGGTAATACCAAAGCGTCGCTAGATCGTTTCTTTTATCGTTAATCGTTGCTCCAACGTGTACGTAGCCTTACACAAAAATACGGCGCAAAGGTGGAGTGGCGCTGTTTTGAGACACGTAGCAGAGCGGGTAGAAGAGAAAGTGACGTTACTTCCCCTAGTTCAGTGGTTCGTCGCCGAGTGGCGCTAGTTCTGTTTTCCGTCCGCAGTTTCAGGATCGCTATTCGAGCGAATGCAAAAGGTTTTTAAAAATAACCCATTAGATAAGAATGTATTGTAGAGTACTTTGTTACAATATTTTACTTGTTTAAAAATGTAATATTACTACATTAACGAATTGTGAGTTATAACACAACCCTGAACAGTAAATATAATAATTAACCGAAAAATGGAACGTTGTGCCGGCTTCAGCCAGAAATACGCAAAAGAAAAGTCCAGGTTGCAAAACTGAACATTTTTATGTCATTATAAAGTACGCATTGACATGAAATTATAGAAGGAATGTAATATAATAAAGGAGACACTTTATCTTCACCAATAGTTTTATCTACTACTGTATTTAGTCATTAGTTGCAGTTGTATCTGGTTTATACGTAATTCAGAGGAACAAGAAATATTACGTGCAACCCAGACTCGTAAATTAAACTTTGATATTTTATCTATGCTAATGTAAGTTTTGACCTTATGAAATACCTAGGTTATTTTGTGTTTTGTAAAATTAAAACAATTTAGTAGCACTGTATTAACTAGTTGTATGCTACTTATTGGAGAATATTAAATTAACGACTTTTCCATGAGATCTATTATTTTCTCATATGCTCGATTAGAAATCTCTTATGATGTGGAAACGTAATAAACAAATGTAATTAAATTGTAAACCAGGTTAAGTTGTAGCCTAGATGCAAAGTAGAATTATACTGTACTTTTGTTACCGAAATAACTTTTACGTTAATTACGACTAAAGTGCTAATATTAAAAATAAAATAATTAAAAATTAAACATGTATATTTAATGAAGAAGCTAGGTACTTGGATTCAATTAGGAGTTCACAATTAGCACTTGAATACAACACATTTTTTAACCGGCACATAAATTGAAAAATGTTCAGATGTAAAAAGTCTATGGTGATCATCACAAGATAATCATTTTCTAATTCCAAAATGTCGCTCTAGAAATCCTGGTTAAATTTTTTCTGTCAGAATATATTTAAATCTGCTATCCCACAAGGATTAATATATTTCGTGAGTGTTCTGAATTGTCACTCTAAATAATTCAAGGGTTTTTCTTAGACAAACATGTTCTTTGTGTTGGCAATTACGTGTAATATATTTTCTAAAATCGTGTCATCCTTTGTACAGGGCAGAGAGGGAGTCTTTGAGTTCAGCGCATCTGCAAGGTCTTCATTCACCTTGTAAATTCTTTTGTATTTTCACTTACCTCGAACACATCACAGTTTATGACTCTAAAAAATGTATCGATTTTGAAAAACTCACACTAAACAGCTGAAATGCTGGTTTGGGGTTCATTCGCTGGAAGGAATTACGGTCAATGTAACTAGACATAATTTTGGGCATTCAGGTGTGGAGTAATGGCACATAAATGTATACAAATGCAAGATTTGCTAAGGGGTTCTTCTGATTTTCGAATATCACATCCAATTAATTTTTTACTCGGATATTTAACGATGCTGTAGCAAGTACTGAGTTATTTAGCGTCAATAGAATTGGTCATAGCCAGATGGTATGTGGATCATTTGCGGACTCCTGACTATTAACTCAAAGGACCACAAAGCATTGCTGCTCTAGTAACATCCCTACGTCTGAATCATTAGACCATGCATCGGAAATGTAATTTTCTTTAGACTATAATATGGCAGAATTCGCTGGCTGCTTTGCACTCTTACGTTTGTACATTTATTTTAAGTAGCAACCGCTCATGCTTTAATTCGTGTCACACCCGACGGAGGCGAGGGCTGTAAGCCCCATCCCATCTAGTAGATTTACAACACAGGCAGCGATTTTGGCAGATGACCGCAATGACATTTCCAGTAGGCGAGCCAATGTTTTGTGAGAACTGCGAGAATGAATTGCGATAAGGCAGTCTGTCGTTTATATGTTCACACTCGTCATTATTAATTAATAAACACACCACGGTACAGTCCGATTCATGGAGTGCCGTAAATGACTTTCGTTCGCTTCCTGCATTTTCTAAATTAAGGGGAAGAAAGCATTGCATAACCAGAACCAAGAAATTATTACAAATGTTCATTACTTCATGAAGCGACAGGCGAAAAATAGATATGAGTTGTGTGGAATTGTCTTCATTAATAACAAACTTTCATGAAGTACGAGAATGAGTTGCGGAATCGACACGTTGGATAAATAACCGAAAGAATAGGTATGCTGAAATAAGGAAACACGTAATTCGATAATCTACGAGATTCGATCCGATACTGTGGATTGAGTCTCGGCGTAGCTCAGTGGTTAGAGATCCTAGTGCGTGTAACTGGGAGTCACGAGTTCGATACCCGGCCCCGGAGCGAATTTTCTCAATTAATAACCTGTGGTAATTCGATAAACCAAGCAAGAAGCCTCATGTTCCAAAAGTCTTAATGGAAGCAGATGAATATGAGAGCTTAATTTAATGATTTAAATCTCGCGTAGCATGTGTTTACAAGGAATGACAATAGGTCACGAGAAAAGCCGTCGATTCGTTTCTTGTGTTTTTTAGTCTGAGCTTGATGGATGAATTTTTTATACCGCAATAATTCGTATACCTGTCGCATCTCGCCATTAACCGATTTAAATCTTTATTTATTAAGACGCTCCCATTATCAATTACGTAACGCAAAAAATGTTTAATTTTTTCACTATCTCCATAGTATGTGTCAGCAATTTCGCTTCTTCTCCAATAACAAACAGAGTCCTTTTTCTTTGTTGCGGTCTTCTGAAAAGAAGGGCCAGGATTTTGGATTTTTGACTCGTAGACTTCAGCACCACAAAGAAAGGGATGGATAAAATTTGGTAATTTTTGAGGGAATTTTTTTTTAAGGAAATGAATCTATGCTGACTACTTAGACCTTGCACTTTGACGAAGTTTTAGAATCCTACGGCGGTTGTGTCATTAATTGTACTATCTTAAAAGACAGCGACCATGAAGTTTAAAATACATGCAAACTTTTAAACTATTTTCCCATACTTTTTTCCCCTACTTCTCTGCATTCATGTTGCTAAGAATTTCGCAATTTTTACTGCATGTTCTTTAAAATATACTTAACAAAGTTATGTTCACACTTTTTCAAAAAAGAAAATAATTTTTGAATAAAAATAAATTGTCTGTTAGTATTATGTAAATTATATAAATTTGAATATCAATAGCTTTATTTTTTTCTCTTACTTTAACAAGGTAAAACTAAAAATATGAGAACATAGCAAAGATATTGTAAAAACAAATCAAAGCTTAAAATTTGGGAGTGGGCGAGAAATTTAGAAAATATGCAAATTATTATTATTATTATTATCATTATTATTACTATTACTACTACTACTACTACTATTATTTTAATTGCTGTAGCTTATTTATCAGACGTCAAGATCTTAATTATTTATTTTTTGTAAAGTCATTAATGGTGATATTGATTGTGAATATTTTGTAAGCAACATCAGTCTTCGCATTCCAGCTAAGAGTTTAAGATTTCATAATTTTTTTATTATAGAAATTCTAAATCTCTCTCTCTGGTCTGCATGTATAAAATATGCTAATTTGCATGGATTGGGACCTATTTAATGCGTAGTATATACTTTTTTATTTTTATGTCAGTTATTATTTTATGCCTTTTGTTTAGATGGTATTTAAAAAATCGGAAAATATTTAATTAAGATTGTAGAGAGTAACCTTCATTTTAAATGTTATGTCTCTACGTCGGGTAGTTGAAAATACTTGACTGAATTTTTTTAACCGTCAACTCCTTTCTCTCTCCTCTCTGCTCCTTTGGGGGATAAAAAATCCTCAAAAGTTATTTGAATGCAGTACCTGAAGTTGAATATTTTTACATTCCTTATACATTTTAGAAACAATTCTAATAGATGAGGTGAATAGTCTAAGTCAATTTTATAAAGGAGCTTTTGTTTTAAATTTAAGGGCTGAATGTATGCTGGTTCAAAAAACAAACCAGTATATTTTAATCATTATTACCTCCCATTTTCTTGCTTAATGTTCGTACTTCGCAAAACTGAGTCTTATCTCCAAGATAAAAAGTCATAGTTAATTGTAGATAGCCTAATGGTTTTCAAACTCTATTATATAATAATAATAATAATAATAATAATAATAATAATAATAATAATAATAAACAGTAGTGAGAAATTTAAAACACACTTTACAGCTACATAACTTCAGAATAAACTAGTAACGCAGAAAATGACATTGAGGTTTCGATTGCATAGATATAACTTCAGAATAAAGAGGCGAATAATATGACGTAGAAAGCATAATCCATTGAATTCTTGAAACTATTCATCTCCTAAATTCATTTCAGGCCTTAAACGTTACTTTATCCTAGTAAACAATTGTCTCATTAGTTCCTAGGCAAATTATAACACTAATTAATTGAGGCAGCTACAAAGTTCGTCTTCACGTATCTCACTATGCGCCGTAAATTACGATTGAAGTGTCCCGAGTTGTGATTCCGAATGCAAATTCTGCCTATTGAAGTCGGATGTAAGTAACAGTGAAGTTGAAGTGACATTCCTGAATACGAAATACAAACCCAACTCTACTACGCAAATAGCCTAAAACAAACAACTGCCAACATAATTATGTAAGATAAATATTTTGCTATGATTAACCCAGTAATATACATTATTTTAAAGTAATATAAACATTAATATACCTGAGAGTTCTCCTTTCTCGTCTATACATCTTGATGGCAGAGGATGACCACTATCTTTGTTTTCATTCACATTGAAACGTTTTTAAAACAAGATTTAAATCTGATATATTGTATAAGGAATTACACAACTATACGTATACACGTTTGTTAGAAATACAGAAACGAATTAGATTGTCATCAATCTCGCGAAACTTTAACCGATTCCGCAAAAATAATAAAATATTACAACCGGACGTTCTATTACCTTCACTGTGACAACCATATTGTCATACTAAATACGTCGTACTTCAGCAACCAATCAGATTTCGGCATTATTTCTTACTTTCTGTAGAACTTGAGGAGAAGGGATTGAAGATATAAAAAATATTGACAGGGTGATCAGAAAGTTGCCAACGAGTGCAGAGAGTACAGAAGAACATACCGGCTTTAGTTAAAACAGTGCCGCCCCCTTAGAGCCTCGGAGAACAATTAATGCGCGCCTGCGAATAATAATAATAATAATAATAATAATAATAATAATAATAATAATAATAATAATAATAATAATAAAAAATTGTATGGAAATTTAAACATTCGAATATTTTAAGTGTAATAAATACATGATTAAATTGCTGTCTTTCAAAGTTTCTCATTGCTATATTCTACAGACGCCCACACTAGAATAATGTGAGGAAAATGGGGGTCTCATCTAGGGTAGCCAGATTGCACGTCGTCTTCACATTCTTACGTTTTTTTACTTTTAATTGTGTATTGCGTAATTTTAGAGATTACACTGTTTTCTCGCAATATAATTATTTTCAACATAGGATTGTAGAGGTGTATTTTTTTTATAATCTTACGAAGTTTGTGATCACATGCAAGGAAGTAAGTGTTCTGTGGACTTAATAAAGTTTGAATTACAAGTATTTTCCTATTTCAATCAGTCATGCAGAAAATTTATCCTGGACAATAAAAATAATGTATTACTTCAGACCGCCAAATCATCTCTTAAATATGACTAATGTCAGCAATGCTTCATGTTTTCTAGGCATGAATGGTTTCATTACACGTAGATATACTGCAAATATACAGGCTAACATAAGGTTCTGTAAATGTACTATTTTATAAATAAATAGAGTTAGGAATCATAATGAATCTTTTGACTAAGGATTAACAGAAACCTACACACAGGGTTTAAGGAGATTTAAGATGATTAGTCAGTCCTTTGATTATTATAGAACCGTTTTTTTTTTGTATGTATATGTCTTTATTGCTTTATAGTAACGAGGAAAAGATTATGCAGCGACAACTAGATTTATCTCGAAAACTGTGTGCCGGGAATTGGTCCCTTTTCTTACGCATGCACACATACTGTATAGACTACTGCAGTTCCATAAAAGTGGTTATATGTGCATTGTTTTTGGAGGTGACTGTCCATCCGAGTCCACTAAGATAATCGGGAATGTATGTTTACTCTTATGTCTCACCCATCCCAGCTGCGACGAAGATAACAACCGACCTTGCCGCTATGAGTAACTCGCTCTGGTGTTCTGATTAACAAAATCCATATGCCTAAATCGATGGCGCCCACTATGCACTATGCTGCTCTCGCACACTCACTTTCCATTGCCATGCTTATTATTCATCTCTGCAATAACCAATTACTTTATTTTATCCGTCTAGTTTCTGCTCCATTTTAACAATTAGCCTATGTAACTGACAATACAAAACTCTAAAGTTGAAAAAGTTGTTAAGCAACCCCATAGAAGTGCATCCACATTGAAAGAAACAAAGAAGGCCGCATTACACGCACATAGCAACAGCCGTGTCTGCCACTATTCGTCAAATGCAGGATAAGCGTTATCTGAGCGGCAGTTGTTTCTCTCGGCCAATGTTTCTTTGTTCTATCAATTCGTATGGTCCGATAGACATTTTGTTCTCTGTCAATTTGCACAAGTACCTCTGTGGTTGCCATGGATACCTGTCCGCCACGCACCAACTGGCTGCGAGGCAAATTAATCCCCACTCGTAAATGTATCCGCGTTTTTAGATTCCTCAGGGAGAACACAGGCCTCACATGCGTTGCAGAAGTGGCCATTAGGCCAGAAGTTGCGAACTTCGACATGCCGCCCCTCTTCACCTCACCCCGATATCGGAGGAGGTGTGCGCCATCCCATTATAGACAATTCTAACTTCAAAAATAAAGTTTGCACGTACTGAAGTGGAAAAAAAAAAGGGCGGAATTTACAAGTAATTACTAAAATATCAATTACGCGCAGTGTAAGACGCCCACAAAGCAGCGTCACAAGCAACTGATGCGGAAATTTGTCAAGATGTACAAACATGCCGCAGCCAAAACCCTTTGCTAGCGTGAATTGTTATCGGTTTGACTTGCAGCCCAGCTAGCTCTCAGTATGCTGGTACGTTCTGTTCCCATAATTAATGTATAAAATGCGGTCTAATATGGAAATAAAGCGTTTGCGGAACCATGTCCATGTAACATAAACGTTTGGCCGTATCTTTTTGTTACACCCTGTATATCCATATGGATTTAAATGAATTCCTGCAGCTAGCTGCGCCACCTATTCTGTCCACCTCTAACGGACGGACCAATACAGCGAATTTTCGCCATCTGTGGCTCAACTTGATGGATTTTTAGTATATTTACAAAATTCCATTCGTCTATGAGGCAGGCCGCAAAAGATTAGCCTACAGCTCTGCCCCTGTGGTCCTGCATGACAGTCTAATTTGAATGCATTGGACACAAATGTGAGCAGTTATTTCTACGGCCCTCATATCACTGTCTTCAGAGTTCGGTTTATTAGTAGTGACCAGGAAATTTCGCAACTCGCGAACAAATTTAAAGAGACAGTGATTCATGTGTTTTTACCTAGCGAATTTAAAAAAAAATCTGTCGTAATTCACTACTTCTACATGCGAATGTGCAAGACATTTTGTAATATAAATTTCGTGTTTTATTTATTATCTTTAAATAATTATAATAAAATATGAAATGTCACCTAGCGGAGCAACTTCACATCTCACGAGATGAGGCAGCTCTCTTCTTTAAATCATCCTCGCTTGGAAACAACGTCCAAACCAGCTGTTGACGAACTTGAGGACAGAGCCCAAACTCCAGGTACTTTCAACAAAACTCCCACTCTGGAGGACATTTCTACGGACCCAGAACACGCATGCTGGCAAATGAAACACACTAATTCCAGTTAATTAATTGATGAACTAGTGGACTTACTCGTGTTAAATATGTTACATATTTAACACGAATAAGTCCACTAGTTCATCAATTAATTATATTCAAGTGTTAAAAGTGGTGTACGCAAGATTCAAAATGAATTCCAGTTATGTTTTCCTTTCTCATTTTCAGAATACAATAATGAGAATTAGTAAGTTCTAGACCACGTTAATTTGTGTAGTTTAGTCGGCTACAAGTAAATAATTTTACTCAAGAAAATTTATTTTTTAACATATTTACACAAGAACGTAGGGGCAGTCCCCATTCATTAGGTATAACTCCCCCGGGAGAACCAAGAACTTTAAAGTGCTCCACCCAGCATGGCACGCTCAAAGCAGTGCATTCCATTGTTGGAATAGCGTCATAGCAACCATACCGCACTGCAGGTGCTACCAACATAACATTCTTTATTGAACTGCGCAACACGGTCGAGGCATTCATAATGCAGCAGCACAACACCCAGTAACAATCGCCCCGTTCCCATGGCAGCGATCAAAGTCCGTTGTCTCGACGTCTACGTTGGGAGCACGGGGCCGTGCGCAGTTCATCACAATCTTCTCTTTTTCTCCTCTAATATTAATTGTCAATATTTCAGATATTATTCTGTAGGACAAATTAATAAATCCATAATACAGTCTTCAAGTCAGGCTCCTTCGTGATAGGTGCCATCTTACATTACTATCATGTCATAGGCGGCGGCACTGCCCCCCCCCCCGAACTTGTCTCAATTCTTTTTTTTTTCGATTAACGTTAGAAAATAGTGAATTCAAAAGATTTTTTTTTTTTTGCTTTTGTTTATGATTAAGTTCCTATGCTTAAATTAGCGAATTAATGTCTTCAGATCATGTGTCTGGACTATAATATTTATTTTAAATTTCTGAACATATAAGAATTTCTATGCCTCCTTTGAGGAATGGAAGCACTGTAATGTTTCTTTTGTAACAGCCTGTACTCATGTGTTAGAAGTCTGCAGGTGTTCAGGCCGTCACTTGGAGAAATATGAATAACATACTGCACAACAATGCAGGGGAAAAAAAAATGATCCCCATATAACGTGTAAACTTAAAGATGAGATTAAATAAAATGAGGTTTACATTTAAATATATTCAGGAACATAGGCTTCGTACAAAAAAGTTTCTGTTAGCACTGTTAAGTAGTTTTATTGACGCATGCATGTTTGTGTACGAGAGACAAAAATGAGATTGTTTTAAGTTACGCCCTATTATAATTTAAAGTAGACCTACAGTTCAAGCCCTACACAACTGGGCCCGAAACATCGCGGATATGGATGTACAGTAACTCTGTAAGAAACATGCCCCCGAAAATACCTTTATTAAAGGATCATATTCCGATATACTGTACCACGGTTAAGGTCTAATGGGGGAGGAGGTAAATAATGTCCCCCATAACCCTGTTATATGAGGATTCTATGGTTTTGCGTTGCCTCCCCAAGGAAACGGTTCTCTCTCCGCCCATGATTACTGGACTACATGAAATGGCTCTAGCCCGAAAACGCGTCATCTACTAGCAGGGTTGCCAAATGTCCCCGACAACCCGCATTAAGATTGTGCAAGCTTGTCCCTTATTAACGTCATACTGGGCGTGCAAAATCTCGCACTTACAGATAGTAAAAAACGATCATTTTTTCATAATTATCTTTTAATATTCCATGTCTTTTCTGCTAGACTATCATGTCATAAATGTCAAATCATCGCATTACAAATAAAATGAAAGAATCACGAGTGACAAGTAATCCACCGCGCAGCTGATGTGACGAATAACAATAAACAAAGCGCGCAACATTTCTAATTCAAAGTGACAGCCTATTATAGTATAAATATAATACGAGATAATATTAATTTTCAGAATGATTGCAATGATTTCAATTTTCATATGATGTAATGCTTGTAATTCTGTTTTTCACTTGAAACAACTAAACACATATTTCAACTACTTTGCTAACTAATGCAAACAAAAAAATAATAATTGCCAATAATCACAATATACTTTGTGCCATACATTAATGGGATAAATTTTTAAATCACTAGAAATCAGTCTGGTTTCGATAATTTAAGCAGCACAAAACCATTTCAATTGTTTTTAACCAAATCCCATTAATAGGCTCAAAATTAAAATAAGATTCTAACCAATAATAGTGTGACTTTTTTCATGTACAAAACTATAGCAATGACACAACATGGCGTGCATCTGGGGTTTTCTCAAATTCTGCGAACTTTTCTTCCCACAACTACGGGTACATTCTGTCCACTGCAACCCAGTCCCCACAACTACAGGTACATTCTGTACCACTGCAACCCAGTCCCCACAACTACAGATACATTCTGTACCACTGCAACCCAGTTCCCACAACTACAGGTACATTCTGTACCACTGCAACCCAGTCCCCACAACTACAGGTACATTCTGTACCACTGCAACCCAGTCCCCACAACTACAGGTACATTCTGTACCACTGCAATCCAGTCCCCACAACTACAGGTACATTCTGTACCACTGCAACCCAGTCCCCACAACTACAGGTACATTCTGTACCACTGCAACCCAGTCCCCACAACTACAGGTACATTCTGTACCACTGCAACCCAGTCCCCACAACTACAGGTACATTCTGTACCACTGCAACCCAGTCCCCACAACTACAGGTACATTCTGTACCACTGCAACCCAGTTCCCACAACTACAGGTACATTCTGTACCACTGCAACCCAGTCCCCACAACTACAGGTACATTCTGTAACACTGCAACCCAGTCCCCACAACTACAGGTACATTCTGTACCACTCCAAGCCAGTCCCCACAACTACAGGTACATTCTGTACCACTGCAACCCAGTCCCCACAACTACAGGTACATCCTGTACCACTGCAACCCAGTCCCCACAACTACAGGTACATTCTGTACCACTGCAACCCAGTCCCCACAACTACAGGTACATTCTGTACCACTCCAACCCAGTCCCCACAACTACAGGTACATTCTGTACCACTCCAAGCCAGTCCCCACAACTACAGGTACATTCTGTACCACTGCAACCCAGTCCCCACAACTACAGGTACATTCTGTACCACTGCAACCCAGTCCCCACAACTACAGGTACATCCTGTACCACTGCAACCCAGTCCCCACAACTACAGGTACATTCTGTACCACTGCAACCCAGTCCCCACAACTACAGGTACATTCTGTACCACTCCAACTCAGTCCCCACAACTACAGGTACATTCTGTACCACTCCAAGCCAGTCCCCACAACTACAGGTACATTCTGTACCACTGCAACCCAGTCCCCACAACTACAGGTACATTCTGTACCACTGCAACCCAGTCCCCACAACTACAGGTACATTCTGTACCACTGCAACCCAGTCCCCGCAACTACAGGTACATTCTGTACCACTGCAACCCAGTCCCCACAACTACAGGTACATTCTGTACCACTGCAACCCAGTCCCCACAACTACAGGTACATTCTGTATTACTCCAAGCCAGTCCCCACAACTACAGTGCATTCTGTACCAGTGAAAACTAGCTCCTCTCAATTACATCATCTTACTACTCAACATGTTATGTCATGCCTTTTGTAAGGATGAAAATCCTCTTGAAGATGCTGAATCCAGACGTCCCGTGTCATCCGGCTTAGGCAAAATTATCGGCCAGCTATTTCTAGCGCCGCCATGTTCGTGGCTTCCACAGCTCCAATGTCTGGACTGAAACTACAGAATGAAATGCAATAGTCTGCAGTGTATTCAGATCTGTCAGCAAGTGCTGGCCAGCTGCAGGATAAAGACGTGCACCTGCTGAGGAAACCCAAGGATTAGTAGGGGGAGGGGTAAATGACAAGTCGACAGCTTCTTCATTCTGTTTATTTACTATTTCCATCACAGCGCTCTTAGCACCGTCTGGTGGCACAAACTTGTATGAAAAGAAAAAAAAAAAAAAACTTTGTGATATGTGGAAATCCACAGGAAGGGAAGGATGATATGCTCGGAGCCTACAGCGCCGCGTAGCGAGTACTTCAAAAACTTCTATATTTAAAAATATATACCATGAACATTATTATTGTTATTATTATTATTATTCCTACTACTACTAGCTACCATTATTGTAACGCTTATCCTCGACACTGTTTCAATCCACACTGCATGCAGAATGTGCCCAGAAGATCCAATTTAGCAGCGTGAACATACAGGGTATTCCTCCACCACCAAAGTAGCTTGCTTTTCGACCTGACAAGACGAAGCACTGTGTGATGGTCAGATGTTTCGTGTCTACTGAAATAATCTTCGGCACGGGAGTCGAAGTATTGTCGTTCCGAGCAAATGATGCTTTAACATCCCATTGAAATTGTCTTCCGCTGCGCCAGCCGGAAGCACAGTCTCGTTTGCGCAGTTCCTGGGCACACTCTGCGTAGCTTACAGGTATTGGAAATTATAAATTTACAAACAGAAAGTTATGCAGAATCAGCACTGAGGTATCGGAGGAGAGCAGCCAACATTCCCACAATAAATCACTCGCGTTTGATTTGAAGCACACATACAAATCCTTTAACTTTATTAGCCGAGAGATAAATGTCATTAATTTCTGAGTTCTGTCGTCATGGAAACCGACTCTGAAAAGTGTGACGCTCATTTTTTGTAATGAAATAGTGTCAAGCGTGAATTGCAGTAATGAATAGGCAATTGTCATTTGCTAGGGGTAGGGAGAACTGCCAGAAAACAAGCCGAATAGATTCGAAAACTATATTTCGGATTGTTCTCGTCGAGTATTTTAACGCATTCTGGCAGTTTTCGCTGCTTCTCATCACAGCCAAAAAAGAAAAAAAAAAAAAAAAAAAACATTTTTAGGGTCTACTACAAATAACAATTTGAATTCAAATAATTTAGCTCTTTCCCCAATTATCCCGGGTGAACATTTTCGCAAGAATTTGATGTTCAACAGATTTCAAAGCTCTGATATGAGAGACAAGGGAAAGTTGCACAAATGTAGTGTTCTATATTGTTACACTCTTTTGTTCACGGCGAAGTACTTTAGTCTAGATTGTTACCTGGACAATAATAATCACTTGGAATGTTCAACATCAGGTTTCCGTTCCTCGAACTGCCTTGAAGTGTTTTGGTTTCCTTCTTAAATTGAAAAGGGAGATGTTTGAAAGCTTCTAAGACATAGTACCCACAATGCACTGCGTCTAGAAAAGTAAAACATGCTGGAAAACAAATGAATTGTTCACTGTATGCTCCCCCCCTCCTCAGCGCTAATATCAAGAAGTTACAGCTGTTTGACGTCACTTATTGTGTATTTACAAAATAAACACATCCATCACATGAGGTGGGTTAGTACACAAAACAAACGTTAGACTTGTATAAAAATTATATAAAACCAGGGTAGACTGTTGGACCCTCCAGCAACGAACTCATTACATACTCTGAGTGGTCCTAGGGATTTTCGTGTTCACAAGATGGTACTATTCATGATGCTAATGATGATGATGATGATCATTATTATAACGGTTCCCTGGGCGGTGTCCGCCATGTGAACTTAGGGGCTACTTTCTCTCAACTAACTATGTCACTATGGTGCCATTTACGGCAGAGATTCATTTCCTCAATTGAACAGGTCAAAGGAAAATCAACCCTCCACAACATGACGCCATTTCTGCGGTTGTTCTCAACAGTAAAAACTCTTTACAGAAGGAAAACCATCGTAGCATGGCATGTAACAAGATTATCACCGCAACAAGCATAGATTTCCCCACCCCATTATCAAGTAACAAACCCGGTACAACGACATTATTTTCTCACTCAAACACTTGCAACATGGATAAACCCGCTACTCGCTTGTTGTGGAAAGGAATTCTCCTTCGCTTCAGAAGACATTTGTTCATTACCAGACTGTCAATATTTACTCAAGAAAGAGCGACATTTGGTCTCATTCATCCATTTCTCTTTTTCCGGTAAAAAAGAGAAAGAAACTTGGTTTATTCTGGGGAACAAATGACGACGAGTCCTTTCAGACGAAGATGTAGTCGGGCCCCTTCTTGCAGGCGGGGCAGGGGGCCTCCTGGCTGCTGTCGGGGTCCGCCGCCACGCGGATCCACTTGCCGTGGCAGTGGGGGGCCGACAGGGCTGTCCAGCGCGTGGGCCGCTCCTCCACGCCGTGGCCAGCGCAGCGGTAGCCCAGGTTCTTGCGCAGCGCCTGCGTCTCGCACCGCACGCACACGCGCTCACCTGTCAACAATCAAGACGCACCCTCACCGATGTGCATATTTCTATTCCAACAACGATGCTATGAAAACATTTTTCACAGCGTGCGTGCGTGTGTGTGTGTGTGTGTGTGTGCAGCAAAATATATACAGGGTATCTCAGGAGGAATGTAAAATACTTCAGGACAATGTAGTTTGGGTTAACCTACATTGATTTAACCTGATATATCTATGTCCATAGTCCAACGGTTGGGGAGACATGCTGGAACGTCTTGCGGTTCGGTGTACTATGCTTGATGTGTTACGCCAGATCTTCTGCACACTGCAGCATCTGAGCACCGCAACGCCAGCGCAACACACAACTACATACACGTTCACTTGACATTTAATTCGTGGAATAGTTAATTGCAATCGCATAGTGAATATGTAGGCATGCTTTTTGTTTATGGCTGCTGTTGAGGGTTCCATCTAGCTTTACCGGATGTTATCTGAAACTGGCAAGCTACCAAGTGTTTCACTGAACCGGTATTTACAATTTCATAACAAGGGCAACCTTAATAATCTGTCTTGTATAATTATTTTATTTCCTTACTCAGCTTGCACTTGATTATGAGATAAACTCATCGAAACATTCTCAGTAATGTTCCTATCACAATGTAGAAATACGTCTATTATGCCTCCCTCAATTTAAAAGTTCGCCCATCAATAACTTCACAATCCTTACATTTCGGACATGGGTATATCAGTTTAGCCCAAACTACATTATCCTGAAGTATTTTACATTTCTCCTGAGATACCAATCAAACAAGATACAGTAATCATATGCGTGACAAGTTCACAGAGTGGAACAAGCAACATCTTCACACACAATAAATGTTTACATTGCTATCCACAAAATATGCAAGGCAATTCGAAAGCCACTCAGATTTCAAAGCAATCTGCAATGCGTGGGAAAAGTGGCGCAAGTCAATTTCCACAGACATTAACTTACGGAACATCTGCTCGCTTGGGAAAAAAGACATAGGCTAAGTATTTCTCTCATTACAATAATTGATACAGAAGAAAATCAAATCGACATAAACCAGTGTGAAGGCAGTTTTTTTTCCTTCTCCTGTAAAATTAACATTTTTCACTTGTGCCATTTTTCCCAAGCACTACAGATATCTCAAGCAAAAAAAAAAAAAATCTGTTTTGGTCAAACAATGCTGCGTATCCTTGTTACTTTTGCATTTCTATAATTACTATGTTGTTAATGATTTTATTCCTATGGCTACAAGAACTTCGAAACTGCAAGCCATGGTTACGAATACGGCTGGTCCAAGGCAATGGCAGTCCTTCTCACGGTCCGAGAAAATTGAAAAAAAAAAACTTATAAAATAAGAATTTAAGAGAAGACACATGTTGGGGATTAAGTTATCAGGCTTGAGGAAATTGGTCCTGTTTCTGATAACAAGAAATCTGGAAGAGCCAAGGTAACAAATGACGTCACTGTGAAGTAAGTAGAAATAGCCCCAAGTGTTATGGAATTAGAAATGCGTTACAGCACAGCTTGGACAAAGCGTTTGAACTCAAAGAAAATAGCAAGCAGAAAAATACATCTTTATTTATTTATGATAGCAAACATTTCGACAAACGAAGTACAATTCTTTCTTAATAAATTAACATTAACATTTCTCTATCGAGTTAAATGTTGAACTATTCCGAGCACCTGTATCGTCAGTTATTCATATGGGAAGGATTAAAAATCTACGGGCTCGTAGCTTGTCGTCTGTCTGTCCCGCGGAATTTATCGGTGAGTGCATGAACTGCATTACGATGTGGGAGATGCGTCACAGAATTTCCAACTCCATATCCTATCGCCTTCCGGAATCAAGCAGGCAAGGGGAACACGTAGAGGACCGTGACATCTACTGACAGAACGCAGCAATTGTTCAAACGTGGGGTAAAAAAAGAAAACAATCCCTATAATTTTATGACCTCGGATTTGTAGCAATTCGATATAAAAAAAAGTCCCCTGGCGATGTAGAGAAATGCACAGTGGCTCTCCTTCGTGTAACGACGTGAAAAGCCTAGATGTATATACTTGCACATGCTCACCTTCCCTGAGGGATGAGAAATTGGGTTCCTTCCTGCATGCCTTGGAAGCCTTCATCACCTGGAACTCCACGCAGTACCTGCAATGGAAATCACCATTAAAACCTGTGAATTGTTTTCGGTGATTGTTGACAGCTTGACACGCAGCAATCTATGTAAGCCCCAAGCCTGATGGGCATTTGTCTCACTCCGCAATGCACTCAATGGATCTGCACGTAGATCCTTCTTCGACCCTGTGAAGCACAAAAACCTCAACCGACATTCCTTCCCTCTTTTACTTCAGGATTGCTGGCCACGTTTTATTGAAATGAAATCGGAGGAAGTATTTTATTGCGCAGTCTCGATTTATAAGCAGGATCTGTTTGTTTAACAAACGGTCATTGCTTTCTATATCTACATGCAGGCTGCGTTTTATTTATCGCTGCCAGTAATAAATATTCATAAAACAGTCGACCAGGCAACCCGCACTACACTTGCACTTCCTTCGCCACTCTGTATCCTAGCAACCACTCGCACAGCATTTACTGCGCAACCGCAGAATGCAGCCTGCATATTAATCTATTCGTATGAAACTTCCACAATGTGATAAAACGATTTTATTATGAAATGCCGAACGGAATGAGATTTGAGGATTACGTAGAAGCAACACAATGATCAGGCAGCTAGACCATTTCACGAATATGATTCACCCATTCATAGGATTCTACCCAAATGCAGGTCTTTCATCGCAAACCCAGCATTATCCAATCTTCCCTCCTTTCCGCCTTCCTCTTAGCCTCCCCATACCATCCGTATATCTTAGTGTTGTCAATCATCTGATATCTTCCTCTCCCCAAACTTTTTTCCCGTTCACCATTCCTTCCAGTGCATCCTTCAGTAGGCAGTTTCTTCTCAGCCAGTGACCAGCCAATTTCTTTTCCTCTTCCTGACCAGATTCAGCATTAGGTATTCTTTCTTCACCCACTCTTTCCAACACAGTTTAATTTCTTATTTTGTCTGTTAATTTCACACATTCCATTCTTTCCTATAACTACATTTCAAATGTTTCCAGTCGTTTCTCTTCACTTTGTCGTAATGCCCATGTTTCTGCCCTATTCAATGCCACACTCCACACAAAGCACTTCACTAGTCTCTTCCTTGGTCATTTTTCCAAAGGTCCGCAGAAGATGCTCCTTTTTTCAATTAAAAACTTCCTTGGCCATTGCTATCCTCCTTTTGACTTCCTGGCAGCAGCTCATGTTACTGCTATAGTACACCCCAAGTATTTGAAGCTGTCCACTTGCTCTACTGCCTCATTTAGTATTCGCAAGTTTGCCTTCTTTATTTTTCTTCCTATGACTAAGATCTTCGTCTTATTTGCATTTATCTTCATTCCATAGTGCTCACAGCTGTCATTTAGCTCCAGTAGCAAATCCCTTAGTATCATCTCTTCTGCTAACAACGCCACATCATCAGCAAATCTTATGCACTTTATTCTTCCTCCTACTATCACTCCTTCCATATTCTGGAAAGAGTTATTCACTAAATTCTCCAGGTATATGTTGAACAGTCTAGGTGATAAAGGGCATCCTTGTCGTACTCCTCTCCCTAGTTCACTTCCTTCTGACATTTCTTCTCCTATCCTGACTTTGACTCGTTTCATGTAAAGGTTACTGAACAGCCTCCTCTCTTTCCAATCGACACCAATTTTCTTCAGGACCCTCTTAAGTTTATTCCAATCCACTCTGTCAAAAGACTTTTGCAGGTCCACAAATACTGTAGGTATACACTTCTTTATTTTTCTCTGGGCATTTTTCGTAGTCCAATAATTGCATCTCTCGTACTTGTTCCCTTCCCGAAACAAAACTGCTCTTCTGTCCGCAACGAATACGATATAATAAGCTAGGCAAATAAATAATAAAATTCGATGAAAGCAATAAATTAAGAACAATAACCTACGATCGTCAATTCATGACACGTGCTTCATGTCCAGTGACGTAGCAACATCGTCAGATGTAAACAGATTGAATTACGCAGCTTACTCTTTCATCGTTACCCGACAATTGAACGGGTCTGTCGAAAGTGCCTCTAATGCCTACCCACTTCATTTTATGTGATTCGGGTTTCGCATAGTGCGGATAGATGGCAGGACTGTGATCCATTTTTCAAATTGCACACCACTTCGGCGGGCCAAGTTATGTAAGATATGTATCTGTGAAAAGTTATGTCGTGTACTAGGGTGAGTGTATGTTAAGTGTTCGTGTAAGTGTAATGTAGGGAATGGGGAGGATGATGTTGCACTATTAAAACTGTACTACACCAGCTGACCTTGAGAACTGAAAATTAATAACAGCAACACCGTCAAATAATGAACTTGAAGTTACTGAGGACCATCCTTAAATAAACAACAAATCATTATTTAAACCATTCACAAGTAAGCAAAAAATAATTTAAAGTCACAAGACTGCACTGGTAATTGACCTTCTGCAGGTCGGACAGCTTGTTTGTCCCATATAAGGAACAACTGCGGTTAGACTCTGACTGGTCCAAATGCAGAGGATTTTACACACCATTGAGTGAATTAGTATTCTAGCATGGAATAGGTTTTTCATGTTACATAGCCTAATAATAATAATAATAATAATAATAATAATAATAATAATAATAATAATGATGATGCAAAGTATCAAGCTTACATAATACCACCTGTATCGTCTCTAATTCTTACACATTTTTTATGACCCACCATCTTTCCTCCAACCCAAAGTTCTCCACTCCCCCACACATTTGCACTGTTGCTGTTGCTTTTCTTATTACCTTTACTCTCCAATCGAGCCGCACGTTATTAGTGTCATGTATGGAATCAACATTGGAAGCCATTGTCCATCTTTTAACAACAGCGTTTCACAGGGACATTAATGTAGGAATAGTTAAACTCGCTCTTATGGAAATCTGCTAGCATATGCTTGGGAAAACCGGGACCTGGGTTCGTTCATGTAGGCACCGCTATCTGATAACCGACTTCGCTCACTGTCAATTAAAAAAGAATAGGCTAATTTCTCAAATAAAGCAATATCCATTGCTGCCTGAGACGCGGACCACATAGGCCTAATTTAAAAGTTCATCCAACAAAGAACTTCTCGCTGGTTGAACAGTGCGACACGGCATCGACAGCTGCAGCACGAAAATTTACTGCGCCATAAATTCGTCCCCGGCAGGGCAGGGCGGCAGGCTTTAATGTAGTTGACATGTAGGATTATATATTGGGGTTGTCATAAACCGATTTACGGTAGGGCTGCAAGGAAGGGGGTGAACTCTCTCCCCTGAAAATCGATTTAACTTTTTATGTGGAATGCACAACAGAAAAACACCAGCACTGTTTCGATGACGGCACATTTCGCGCCAGGGCTGCACAAAATCCACGCGCAGGTCTGGTTAACAAGACAGCCATATGGAAACCAAAGCAGCACAACACAAGCAAACGAAGCAGAGGCAATCCTGAGTGGCACTGTTACAGTACTGCAGTATACTTTTAATACTAAAATATTCCACCTTGATAAACTCTTAAGAAATAAAAGACAAGCTAGTTAATGAGTTTACTCAAGTGAAACCCAGGCGTTAGTCTCTGTTACATTAGCTATTGTCCATAAACGTACAATCGTTTTTTAAATTGAAATTAAAATTTCTTTATTAATGAAATGCATGTTCATTTGTTCGTACCTACGTCATATTAACAACAAGTGCATGTAAATTACGTATCGAATAAGATAAGAAGTGAAAGCTAGGCCTATGTGGGAATGAACTGTAACCCGGAGTACACTTGACCATAAAAACATGATATCAACCCTATTCGTGACTTCAATAATAATAATAAAAAGAAATACTTAAGAAATGGAGAGAAAAAATAATTAATTTTAATAACATGTTTGTGCATCTCGTATCATGGTTCATTTTTTCTTTCTTTGTGGTAAAATTTATCCCAACAACGGTCAAATTTACCCCAGTTTGCGGGATTCAAAACAGTTCATTTCAGAGGAAATAGGGAGGCAGTGCGCCACGCTATATACCGTGTAAAATCTTGCCAAGAAAAACTGAATGACGACCGACCCTGAAACGGAGACTCTGCTATCATGACGACTGCGGACCACTCGGGACAATTTCAAGTGATTTCACCCGCAAACGAACCACTGCCAGCCAGACTGCTGCATCAGCTCGTCACAAATCACGCCTGAACAGAAAACATTGCCCGCTTGCTATTTAAACTGATTAATTTGTTAAATATTGATAACAATAACACCGACCAGTGCCTGAACTAGTAACGTCAGCAGGTGGCGAACCAAAAATAAAAATACAATTAAAATGGGGTTTCATGAAGTGCTTATTATTTAATTCTGTAACTCAAAAAGATTCCGCACAGCATCAGTAAGTTTCGATATGTGCGCAATTAACAGCGACATTCAGTTTCAGTCTGCAGCAAGACTTCCACCGCTCTGATTTGCAAAGTAGGGCAGATGTGAAACACAGCGGTCTCCATTTGAGGATCTCTATCATGTCAGTGTGGCTGATGTTGGTTTCAGCAAAGTAAAAGGGCTCAAAAATCTGGTTGTACATTAGGCCACGTCAAACGTTGACCTTAGAACAGCGAGTGATTTGAAAAGGGTGGGTTTTCTAACGGCATCACGTTCTCGGATTTTTATCTCAGACACAGAGTTTAACAGAATGAGTTCGCCTCACGAAGTTTCTTACTTGCATACCTCTCCGATATATTTTAATGCTAGTCTTCAGAGTCCAACTTTTACTATGTTCATCGATCACGAAGTGTAATTCAACTCGTGGTCTCTCTGAGCTATCCACTCTCAGCGACTTACTAGAAACGCTTTATATCAGGGCTGGGCACCAAGAGCGGATTCTACTCTCACGGGGAGCCATACGACTTCTCTTCAACCCCTTTCTCCTGCGCCGAACACCGCGCAGCGTTGATGTTGTAACGGATGAATATTAAGCGTCCTCGTTTAGAGATTTGATTCGCTCCCGGTGCCCAGCCCTGCATTGTATAAATCTGAGAGTGGAAGAACAGTAGGTCTCCATGTCAAATATACTTGTTCTGAGATACAGAGGGAAATAACTTTAGATATTTGACGGTACAAAAGATTTAAGACTTTTTGGTAAATTCCTCTTCACATTTGCAGTTTGCAGCTGAACGCCCTAATATAATTCATATTTTAATTCAACATTTCAGGGAAAAATAAGAGAGGAATAAGACGAACTAGTACTGTTTACTGAATAAAATTAGTATATAGGCTGCCTAATCTGCTGAAAACTCCAGAAATAGGATCGAATAGCATTCTTCTGGACATGTCACTTTTAAGCTATTCATCTAAAACATAATAACGAAATAAAAACATGATTGCTTTGAGCAATAAATTTGCATTAACTGAAAAATAATTACAAACTTGAATCACCTTCGTTTTGTGGAGATGGCATTTAATCCACTAACTTTATTACGTTCTTAATAAGCCGATTCTACTGCCAATCTCGAGTGACGTGTACGCAATCTGTAACGACGGATCTTCCCAACAATGCCCGACAGCTCTGTTAGGAGCGACCTTCTTTTGTCTCGTTCCAGGTACGGGCAACTTCACCGAGTCTTTACCATGGCAACGAGATTCCTGCCGACCGCAGCCATTGATCAGGGGCAGCGGAGCGCGGCCATGTTAGAATTAATTAACAAGTTTTGAAGTCGAGCGTGGCATTGCGTAGTGCTCACACACAATCCAGTGCGACAGCTCAGACTTGCATCACGGAAATGAAATCTCGGGCTTTTTCACTGGGTTGAAATTCGACAGATCCGACATTTCGGAGCCGCTTGCAGGCTCGCTTTGCTAACATTCAAAGATACGCATGAGCTCCACGTCTGTGGGCAGTTTTCTCAATGCGCACAACTAAGCAAAGCTATCCTGTCGTCAAAGACGTCTCATTTTTTTTTTCGGATTTTTTTTGCCGCAGTAATGTTTAGTTGTCTCTGTACTTCTTTTCTAAGCAGAATGTTTTCATTTATAAAGTGACGAAAAACGCTGATGAATTATGAATCTCAAAATGTTATTGAAATTCTAAGCGGTAGACTATCGTGATTTCTGTACGAGTAATTTAAGAAAACGCTCATTACCCGAAGTTAGCAGTTCTCGAGTCCTCAGTGCGTCATCCTGTGCTGCTAACATCCAGCTTGACTTAATAAAATGTTTGATGGAATAGAATCGTATTTACAGGGTGTTCTAGGCATGCACTAGGGTTGTGCAGACTATTAACTTCCCCGCGCACAGTAATGACTCTACCTTCAATGCTAATGTCATCATAATCGGGAGTTACTATCGAGTAGGAGATGCTACAGTTCTTGGCAGCAGCATTTTCTTAAGCTATTAGCATTCTGTGACTTGGGGAGTTTATATTCACTAATAGAACATATGAAATTAGAGTTCGGTTGCCACAGAAATGCTTACGTCATCTATTATATGTGGACATGTTCCTAGTTGGAAGAGTTTATGATAATAAGTGTTAGGGGGCTACAATATATTTAAATAATTTATTCAGTTGCGCTTTGACATGGACGCGTGCGCAACTACAGAAGTGAATGCAAGCTTGGCATTACTCACAGCCAGGGTTGCCAGATGTCCCGATTTGTCGGGACATGTCCCGATTTTCATATAAAAATCCCGGGTCCCGCTTCGATTCGAGGCGAGACGCAATCCTTTAGAGAATTAACATCACTTGAATAATTTTATCGTTACGTAGTAACTTTTTTCTTCTAGGCCTAATTAATTACATTACATTTGAATTAATTTTCTTAACAATGTAAGTTTGCACTTACTTACTTACTTACAAATGGCTTTTAAGGAACCCGAAGGTTCATTGCCGCCCTCACATAAGCCCGCCATCGGTCCCTATCCTGTGCAAGATTAATCCAGTCTCTACCATCATATCCCACCTCCCTCAAATCCATTTTAATATTATCCTCCCATCTACGTCTCGGCCTCCCTAAAGGTCTTTTTCCCTCCGGTCTCCCAACTAACACACTATATGCATTTCTGGATTCGCCCATACGTGCTACATGCCCTGCCCATCTTAAACGTCTGGATTTAATGTTCCTAATTATGTCAGGTGAAGAATACAATGCGTGCAGTTCTGTGTTGTGTAACTTTCTCCATTCTCCTGTAACTTCATCCCGCTTAGCCCCAAATATTTTCCTAAGCACCTTATTCTCAAACACCCTTAACCTATGTTCCTCTCTCAGAGTGAGAGTCCAAGTTTCACAACCATACAGAACAACCGGTAATATAACTGTTTTATAAATTCTAACTTTCACATTTTTGGACAGCAGACTGGATGATAAGAGCTTCTCAACCGAATAATAACACGCATTTTCCATATTTATTCTGCGTTTAATTTCATCCCGAGTGCCATTTATATTTGTTACTGTTGCTCCAAGGTATTTGAATTTTTCCACCTTTTCGAAGGATAAATCTCCAATTTTTATATTTCCATTTCGTACAATATTCTGGTCACGGGACATAATCATATACTTAGTCTTTTCGGGATTTACTTCCAAACCGATCGCTTTACTTGCTTCAAGTAAAATTTCCGCGTTTTCCCTAATCGTTTGTGGATTTTCTCCTAACATATTCACGTCATCTGCATAGACAAGCAGCTGATGTAACCCGTTCAATTCCTGCCTGTTATCCTGAACTTTCCTAATGTAAGTTTGCACACTGGAAAAAAAAAAACGAATATTTTGGCAAGTGTAAGGTTTGTAGCAGCGAATTCAGTGGTGAATATGATATTTGTAACATTTAAAACGAGAGATTCATCAGAAATGCAAGGCACAGAGAATGAACAGAAGCTTGTTGAAAATGCTAAAGTTCGGTGATAAATAGGCTATGTGGGAAGCTCTAAAAATGTGTACTGTGTGTTAAATTATGGGTTTGGAGCAGTAATATGCTAAGGCACTAGGCCTCATGGCCGTATCTCCACCAGGTTAAATAAATAAATAAATAAATATTAATTTAGGTATAAATAATTTTATCATTGCTATCAATTAATAAACATTGAAATTTAAATATTTTATCGCATGTGATGCCAGACAGAGCTACTATTAAGTCATTTAAGTTAATAATTTCACTTAACATAGTATTGCCACAAGCCCTTCAGAAAGACCAGAGAAACGTGATGCAACTTACAGCCAGATAAATATTGTTTGCATCTACAATATGTCTTTTATTCAAATTGCAATTCTGAGATTCATATTACTTTCTTCAGCTGCGGGATATTTTTATTTATTTATTTATTTATTTTATATAGTCATGAAAATGTTAACTTTGCCCAAATTCATATCACTCTTTAAGACAAAACATAAATTTGATTTGTGGGATATGACAGTAGGGACTGGATTAATCTTGTTCAAAATAGGGACCGATGGCGGGCTTATGTGAGGGCGGCAATGAACCTCCGGGTTCTCTGAAAGCCATTTGTAAGTATTATTATTATTATTATTATTATTATTATTATTATTATTATTATTATTATTATTAGCAGATTAACTATTGTCCATTGCCCATTTCGTTCCGTTCATTAGAAAATGGTATTTATTTCCTAATTCCTGTATAGACATTACACGCAATAATAGGGATGTCCTCAAATCCATGACACTTTTTTGCTAGGAATATAAAAGCACTGTTACAGCAAAGAAAATAATTTTAACTCCCCCATAATTCTCACAAATCTGTAATGCTGAAACTCTGGACCACTTTCAAGGTAATACCATCTGTAATGTTGGGCTTTATACAATTTATGAACGAGGAAATTTTACTTTGTGGAATTCTTGCAAAATATATCAGTCTGGCCGAATACAGGCAATGGATTCTCAAGTCTCCCTCACTGCGCCTCGGCTGTGGACACCTGGTGAAAATCGTTTGTGCGCACGAAAATTACTAACACAGGCCAATGAATGGAGAAGTGGAAATCCACGCTGGAGTGCCTCTCAATCAATCAATCAATCAAATAGGGATGCAGTCATAAGGAGTGGGCTTTCAATACAGCGGCAGAGTATCTTCCTACGTCCACAAGCTAATTTTCAGAGACCAGTGCACTCATTTTGTCAGGTGCCCAGCTGCGAAGCCGGTAGCCCTTACTAACTTTCTGTTCATTAGATCCCCTATGCATAATTAACTTCGGATAGACAAATGAACTTTTACAATTTATAATGGCTCAAACTGAAAGCTACAGCAGCAGAGCAGTCCGCGTATGCAAGATTCATAGCATGACTTACAACTGCAATACAGATTATGACAAAGCCAATTACCAGCACTGCGAACAAAACAATAACAATAATATAATATAAATTCAATCATAGTTCTCTGCTAAGGGCAGGTCTCTCTCTGCAAACCCAACATTCTCCAATCTTTCATATTTTCCGTCTTCCTCTTTGTCTCCGCAGATGACCCCATATTTTAATATCGTCTATCATGTGATATCTTCTTCTGATCCGAAATTTTCTCCCGTTCACAATTTCTTCAGTAGGCAGTTTCTTCTCAGCAGTGACCCAGCCAATTTCTTTTGCTCTTCCTGATAGTTTCTTTCTTCATCCACTCTCTCTAGCACAGCTTCGTTTCCTATTCTGTCTGTCCAATTCACACGCTCCATTCTTCTCCATAGCCACATTTAAAATGTTCCTAGTCTCTTCTCTTCACTTCGTCGTAATGTTCATGTTTCTGCTCCATTCAGTACCACACTCCACACAAAGCACTTCGCCAGTCTCTTCCTTAGTTCTATTTGCCGATGTAAAACATCCCTTAGCGCCGTGTAGCACAGCAGTTCAGTGGCGGAATGGCAAGTGTTCAGAGCCGGGAAAACGGAAATGTTCTCGCCTACAATTTTTCAGAGTGAAAGGATCTGTGCACTATCAAGTGCTGTCTACAGATGTAGCCTATTGTTACTTTTCTTCGGCCGAAAACTTCACATATAGCCTATACGGACTACTTCGTGAAATGAAACGGCCCTAACCCCTTTCAAAGTAGAGCAAGGTAAGAAATAGTTCGCGAAATTTTTTTTCCGCAGAATATTCCACAAAAGATTAGAGCGACGCATACAGCACATCATTCATATCGCTACTGACGTCTACGATGGCTCATCACATCACGTTGGTTTAGATTAAATGAACCCCGATCTTATTTACGCGATTGTAAAACTTGTCTTTATGTACAAACTACATCTTCTTATTTGGGTGCAAGCAAACGATTTCAGATCACTCACGACACAGAAGTGTCTGAAACACGATAAAGCCGTGAGCTGCATGCGTCATCCCCAAGAGATCGATATTCTATGATCCAACCATCTCCTTCTTCTGACATCGGCTTCTTTCTCACCCGCGATTGTCTTCAATATGGCTACAGTTAATAATTGGAGTCGGGTTAGGTAAAGAGGTGAGCACTCTACAAAACTTTCCGAGAGAAAACTGCAAAGTTGTCGAAGGTAAGTCGCAACACGAGCTGCCAACCTTGGGCCGTACAAATACGTCAGTGTTTCTCAGAGTTTTTTTGAAGTGGGGACCACTTTTTTAAGTCAGAACAATTCCGCGGACCACCTTACTCTTGTTCCCTTCGAAAGCAAATTTATCATTTTTGTAGCATATTTTAATACCAGCACATTTATATTTTAAAATAGAATTAATTAATTAAAATTGATTTATTTCAATTAATTTTATATTCGTATTAACTAATTAATTTAATGTTAATAGAAGAAAATTCATTAGAGTTTGGATAATCTTTCACTTATTAATTACCTTCAAAATAAATGTTGGTACTCAAATTAATAATTCGACAGGTTTACTTTTTACACTTGCGTGTTTCGTCTCCTTCAATTTCGCGGGTTTCATACACTCGTTTAAAGCACTTCGTAACAAACAACGCACCGAGGGTTTGGTTCGCCCTCATTGCCACACCAAGTAAATCCAAGTCCCAAATAACTCTTGTCATATTTACGAAATCATTTTTTTTTTTTTGAACAGCTACCACTAGGACTAGATATTTCCTTGATGGCACTAGAATAACTGATATTAATATCTTCACACACAGCTCCTAACTATTAAGTATCACTGTCTAAATGAAGCGTGTCATCACGTTCCTTTCTTTTCAAAGATCCGGATCGAAGCCAGTTTTCCATTATGTGTAATGGGCACTATTTAACAGAGACATGGACAACTACTAGCGTGTACCACATAAGAAGGATTTCAAACAACTGACTGCTAACAGGCAAGCGACGAATCAACGATGCACAGAATTTGTCATAAGTTACTTATCCTATGAAGTGCTATATTTGTTTACATCGGTTCGTATCTTTGATGGGGGGTAGTGAGAATAGACTTAACTATAGCGCTTTAAAGAAGTTACACGAATAAAATAAAGCAATAAACCCACCAAACTTATCATTATTATTTATAAATGTGACGTAAGTATCTTATGTCTGCCTGTATAATCCGATCGGACTTGTTATATCTTGAAAGATATACACAATAAATTGTATCACCTTTAATTTTTCGCACCTAATACAATTGGTGATAATCCTATAAAACTGTCTTATCATTAGTAACGCCTATACAGTAACTTTTAATTCATCTTTAAATTCAGGCAAATTCTCCCAGGCTTTGCGATATTGTTTCTCATATTTGCAGTGTTTTCCCATTATCTTATTATTATTATTATTATTATTATTATTATTATCGGCGGCTATCACTAGCAGAGCAGTAGTACCGCAATAAAAATGCGCAAAACAAAGAAGGAACCGCGGACGATAATGACGTATTATGCGATATTAGACGTCACGATGGAAGGCAGAATACACAGCTGGGGATAATTGAACGATACTGTCAACAATAACACGATTTTATAAACTGAACTGAAAACATAATACCTATACAAAGATACAACATGTACCCTAATTACGTCCTTTCGATTTTTGAGGTAGTCTAAAGGGTGACTTAACAATTCCATTATAATTCAAACAGTTTCTTCTTCCTTTTTAAGCTTTGGGAATAATTTAGAAATGTCAACAGCATTCGTGAGGTGAAAATGGTTTCATTATTTCATTTCCGTGAACATAATTACAACATGTTTCCGTTGGTTGAGGGGCTATGCCAGTTATCTGTACTTCGCCGGTTCGAGTTTCATACAGGTAAGTTGTAAAAAGTAATTAATTAAATTAAATATAAGACAGATAGAAATGGAACCGAGCTGGCCGGCTCTCGGGGAGTTGTGGGAGCTATCAGAGGCAGGGATGACGTAAGCTGATCAACGTCTGGAACATCATGAATGAAAATCTTGCGTTGTCTTGATTTTGGACACGCTAATACTTGTACAAAATGTTACAGGATATCACTGACTTGCTGGAAAATCGAACTCAGATAATTTACAACTGATCAGTATATCATATGATAAGTTCCTACTGTGTCCAAGTGATCTGGTTTGGACTCAGCATCATTCTACAAACAAACCTTTACATTTATGCTTATCTACAAAACTTTCCATCAGATATGGCTGCAGATGGAATGAGCGCTCGCTACTGCTGAGCCACAGATGCGGCTTGAACTTCATCTAGATATTCTGCCTGACACATAAGCGATCCTGGTTCGAGTCTCGATGAGCTCTGAGAATTTTCTTTGAAAAAATCCACAGTGACACTTGTGGCAGTTCCCGTTTCCCCACGTCAGGCATCAACATCATCGCCCTTCCATTATCAATCCAGATCGCTGGCTGCTCGGATGGGCGTAGTCATAAGTACTTGGCCCATTGCGCACCTTATATGCGATTATTATTCCAATCCGACAGACAGATGCTGACAGGTGGACCATCCATCTCTACACGAGTGCATGATAAACCCCAAGACCCGGAGCCCTCGGTCTATTTTTATCTACTGCTGATGATAGATGAAAAATCCTCTACAAGCCTGCTTTGTCCTCCACAAATCTCATCACGACCAGGCTGGGAATCGAACCAGCGCGCATTAGTACTGAGGTATAGACGCAACTTATATTTTTTTGTTAACTGTGCGTGTGATGTACATACAACGAAATTTTATCATTCGTGTACTGAATGTGGTACAAATTCGTTTCATACTGTGTATGGCTCCAGTATATAATAGTCATACAGTATTATGTTTGTAATGTGACTCGAACTCTGTTACAGTTCGGAAGGTGTGGAGTGAGTAAGACTTGATACAACGTCCTGCATTCTTCTCAGACTCGTATAATAGCGTAACAAGAAATTAGGTTTTGTAGCAGTATTATAGTATATTGCGTGCTAAGAGCATTACAACAGTATCGAGGAAAAGTTACAGAAGGCGGGACGAAGTCCAGTCTTCTCTATTTCCGAGATTCTGTTACGGACTTAACACATGTACTGCATACTATTTTTTGGCCGATCTTAATAAAAAATAAATTGACATTAATCATTTTTAATTTAAATAAAAAGTCTGTTTTTGGATGATAGCATGTTTATGTGTGATCGCCGTTTGGTATTTGTCGATAGGTGTCATTCATTTGTTATTATTCGTATTTGTCGAAAGGTGTTATTCATTTGTTATTTACTTACTGTACAAGTTTAACTTACAAGGCCTACCAACAACGTCGGTAAGACTTAAAAAACACGATCGGCCAAAAATAAAATTATTTTATCTTCTTTCAGCAGTAGCCCACAAGGGTCTTGCTTTGTTATTTCAGTTCTTTCTCTGTAGTCATGGCGACCGCTAATTTGTGGCTCCGCGGGTTATTTGCAATCCAAATGTATGCAATCGGACTTGCACGACCCAAGGTACAGATGAATGGCTGTCTGATTTCATTATCGACAGAATCGCATTAGCTTCCTTCCATCTCCATGGGAACGCAGCATGAGGGGAGAAAAAAAAAAGACTGTCATGGCAACTGCATTCACGCCTTGCACTTCCTGAACCCATTCAAACAAAACAGCATCTGGCACCGCGCTTCACATGTTGATTAAACATGGAGCCGCGCGCTCGTTTTATAGATTGTTTAATCGTATTGGACATGAAAGCTATGCCCATAATTAAAAATTGTGATACGTGCGCGGAAATTAAAAGAAAGCAGAAATAATATTTACCGTTGTAACTCGCACAAAGCATTTTTATCTGGGCGCTTTAAATAATGTTAATGCTTTGGTGCGGAATGCTATTTGAAAGGGAAGCGAGTTGCGCGTCATCCGCTGTTCAAATGTGATGAAACACGAGCGAGCGAGATGCAGATTAAAATTACAAATATGTTTCACCGAATGACGTAATTAAATACCGTTGTTCGTGATGCTGACAAAACACTTCGAAGATGTTATCCTCAAGAAACAGTCGCTAATGCAGTTCTCGGCCTACAGTGTACTGAACAAATTAAATAATTCGCCACACATCACGTCCTGCAACGCAACTGACGCACGCGGATACTTACGGTTTTATTGAGATTTAAAAAAGTCGCTCTTTTAAAAAAATCGATTTTATAAGTAGTAAAATCCAACACGATACAGATATTTTCGTGCTATTCTTGAATAATTACTTTACTCGAAATCATACACAATCAAGAAACATAAGGTATAATAATAATAATAATAATTATTATTATAAATGAAAACATAGGAAAATACCATGAACGATGAAGTGAAATCAATCTTTCCACTTCACTTGGGATGTACATACTATTGTCCGTTGCATTACTGTCTGCAGACCAAGTACGAAGTTCTTCATAAAATGCCGTTTGCTCACTTGAGATGTACTGCTTCATTTTTTTCCAAGTCTTGCACTTCTCTCTGTTTTCCTGGCACTTTTCCTGCTGGGTAGACTGGGCTTGGTGGAGGAGCAGATTCTCGTAGAAGTGCCGTGAAAAATTATGGTTTATTTAACGACGCTCGCAACTGCAGAGGTTATATCAGCGTCGCCGGTGTGCTGGAATTTTGTCCCGCAGGAGTTCTTTTACATGCCAGTAAATCTATGAGCCTGTCGCACACTTCTGATCTAATCATTACATCACTTCGAAAACTGCCAAAAAAAAAACCTGAAAAATCTCTTCCATCTGATGTAAAGAGCCGCCATTTGAGAAATCTCTAGATTTTTCTTCCAGAACTGACATTATAGTAGAACGGATTCGTTTGGATTTTTATTCTTTGCATTATTTTAAATTGAGCATCGCCCACTTGGCCCTATCGCCTCTATCCGCATGACCGGATTTCCGTACGGGTCAAGATTCAAATCAGGAACGTCATGTCAATTATATCGATTGTAACATCTCCAATCGCGGCAGTATTGGAATGCATGGCGCAAAGTTTATTCTAATTAGTCCAACAGCATGAAGAGCTTTGCAATCTATCAAGAATTACAGCAATGTGATATGCAACAAGAACATATGGGTTGGGATTTGGAAAACACTAAATTAACCAGGTGTGTCCTTCAGAGTTTAAGTTGCAGAGCTATTCATTTTATTTCCAGGGCCAGTTCAAAACACAATGAAATAATGCGCTCTAGCGGTGAATAACAACATTATTCGATTATCAATTCGGAAATGCGGACAAGTGAGCGTCACTATAATAAAAACCCGAACTTAACGAACGAATTTTTACCGGTGAGTGAGCGCCTAGCTTAACGAGGACGAAGCAGCGACGTGGAATGAGTTTTAAGGCTGCTAATGACTTTATTGAAGTAGTAAAATATTTATTTTAATAGAGATAAAGTATTAAATTAAACTTTGAATTTCCACCTATATACAGGGTGATTCAGACCACGCGTAACAGTAATTTATTTCGGAAACTAGCGCATTAAAATTTTCGAGAAAAAATTATTTATTACTAAAGCACATGTGAACTTTCACTTGAGCTTAATTTCATCAATCAACTCTAACAGGAAGTAGGGTCAGTGGCGTATCACTTTAAAATTTCAAATGGGAGTATGGGTCAAATAGGGTACCATTTGATAGAGCTCTTCAAGACAAACAACTTTCATAGGAAACGTTTTTATTAATTCCTATTCTTTCAATGAGAAAACGTACAAAAAGGTAATAGGTGATCCGGGAGACCTGCCAGTCACTTGACCAGGCCAAAGTGTTACGAGTCACTGACTGTTAGAAGAAGAGTACGGGTGTGTGCTGCTCAGAACGGCAGACAGTTTGAACATGTATAAAAATTAATGGAATTATCCAGTCTTTCAGTAAAATGTCAACATTAATTGTCTTGTTTACATTTTCGTCTTGTAACATTTCTCAATATTGATGGCATTATCTTTTTGTACGTTTTCTCATTGAAAGAGTAGGAATTGGTAAAAACGTTTCCTATGAAAGTTCTTTGTTTTGAAGAGGTCTATCAAATGGTACCTTATTTGACCCGGACTCCCATTTGAAATTTTAAAGTGATACGCCACTGACCCCACTTCCTGTTAGGGCTGATTGATGAAATCAAGCTCAAGTGAAAGTTCACATGTGGTTTAGTAACAAATATTTTTGTCTCGAAAATTTTAATGCACTAGATTCCGAAATAAATGACTTACGTGTGGTCCGAATCACCTATTGCCTTTTAGTACGTTTTTTCATTGAAAGAATAGGAACTAATAAAAACGTTTCATATGAAAGTTGTTTGTTTTGAAGAGCTCTATCAAATGGTACCCTATTTGATCCATACTCCCATTTGAAATTTTAAAGTGATACGCCACTGACCCTACTTCCTGTTAGAGTTGATTGATGAAATGAAGCTCAAGTGAAAGTTCACATGTGGTTTAGTAATAAATATTTTTTTCTCGAAAATTTTAATGCATTAGTTTCCGAAATAAATTACTGTTACGGGTGGTCTGAATCACCCTGTATATAACTACGTAATGGAAATGGCAGTAATACATAGCCTACAATTACTGATAGCTATACAAGGGACAAAAAATAAACTACTTTCCGTTTAATAAGCTCTAAAAGCGTTCAAATACGATTTGCATGGGTTTACTCACTCCTTGCCCTGCGTGGGGTCCTTGGGGTAGCGCAGGCGCAGGTTGCGGCGGATGTCGTTGGTCTCGTTGACGCGTCGACTCGAGCTCAGCGTGACGGGCAGCAGCATGGCGGTTTCTGCAACGAAACAACAGAGCGCAATAAAGAATGTCTGCATGTTCAGAAATGTGGCTTCACTGCAAACAATGTGGAGACAGTGCAATTTACTAACGGCCCCTCACTTTGTGTACCCAGTCACGCGTGTTTGGAGAAGAGGTAGCCCCAAAGAAAGAAATCTGGAGCTGGCAGACAGGTCGGGGGATCTGGAGGGCCACTGGACGTCGCCAAAAAGCGTAAACAGTAGTCGCAATCTTCTCATGCTGATTCTGGCAGTGCGCCATGTAGTATCATGACGTGCTTACTTACTTATTGGCTTTTAAGGAACCCGGAGGTTCATTGCCGCCCTCACATAAGCCCGCCATTGGTCCCTATCCTGTGTAAGATTAATCCAGTCTCTACCATCATATCCCACCTCCCTCAAATCCATTTTAATATTATCCTCCCATCTACGTGTCGGCCTCCCCAAAGGTCTTTTCCCCTCTGGTCTCCCAACTAACACTCTATATGCATTTCTGGATTCGCCCATACGTGCTACATGCCCTGCCCATCTCAAACGTCTGGATTTAACGTTCCTAATTATGTCAGGTGAAGAATACAATGCGTGCAGCTCTGCGTTGTGTAACTTTCTCCATTCTCCTGTAACTTCATCCCTCTTAGCCCCAAATATTTTCCTAAGAACTTTATTCTCAAAAACCCTCAATCTCTGTTGCTCTCTCAAAGTGAGAGTCTAAGTTTCACAGCCATACAGAACAACCGGCAGCTACCCTCCAGATAAGGAGGGTAGCTGCGAATATATTGAATAAGCAGTCGTGGACAGCCGATAAGGGGTGGTCCTCCAGCTTGGGGGTTGAGCGAAGGGCTAACAACCCATCACCGTAAAAAAACAGCTTGTTACGAAACCTAACAATAAGCCTCGGAATGGGACCCACTCGGGAGGAAATTAAACGCAGAATAAATATGGGAAATGCCAGTTATTATTCGGTTGAGAAGCTTTTGTCATCTAGTCTACTGTCAAAAAATCTGAAAGCTATCATGATGTGCTATTCTTCTTAATTCGGGTACCAGGCAGTTAATTGCAGCGGTATGCCCTGGGGATGCTCGGAGAAGTGTTGGTCCATAATTCCAAATCTGCACCACAGGACTGTGCAGTGGGGTCTGTTCAATCTGTTAAATGGACATGTAATAAAGACCTCTACGGCCTGAAAGCATATCTGCACGGCCACTCATTCTTTGCAGCTGAAATGGCTGACATCCCGGAATAAACAAACAACTCCAAGCCCGCAGGATCTCATCAGGTCACGCCTGTCAAACTCGTGCGCGAACGAATATGAAGGGGATGGTTACTATCCCCTGACTGCCTACCCTGAGAAACACGAGGTTGATGAAGTTATTACAGTAATAAGTATATATCACAATGGGGGTGTAAAGTAGCCTATATGCACAGTACCAGCCGCCACTGTTACTAGTACAACAGCTCTGTTTACGTTCACGCGCCCAGTCCTACCTTACGTTGAGTCAATGCGAGCAGTCCGTGCATGACCTGGTCTAGTGCTATCGGCAGCCCTGCGATAGATCTAGCGGACACACGTACAGAGTTCAGGTACAGCTTCACCCACGCGCCGCGCACGTGGAGGGGCACGGATCGATTCCCTTGCGGACAGCGCCGCCCGATGCCGGGGAATCAAACGCAGCGATTTAAAGATCTTGACTCACAAAAGGACTTTACTGAGCTGGCACTTCCGCGATCAAACAGTAATGGACGAAAGTCATAAATACGCGAGATGGATATCGCAATTACAGATCGAGCTTAGAATAGCGCAGTCACTTGTTTCAACACTTCAGCTGGAATGGCGCAGTCATTGCATGACAACAGACAACACATCTTGTACCAATCCGAAACGTGAAGTCACTTGTTTCATGACAGTTGCTAAGGGCTGTGCAAGAAAAAAATGAATAGCATATCCTTTCTGTCTCCACAATCCTTCCATATCTCATGTGAAATGAAAACACGAACTTTCCAAGAGAAATACAAGCAATGAGTGCTCGCAATGCATTCTACACTCAAACATCGCATACAGTTGTCTATTATCATCCAAACAAAAACTCAATTCAGAAAGAAATGGAGACTGTCGGAGGATCTGAAGGAGGAACTTGCTAAGGTTCGTGTTGCTATAGTATATTTTTTGGGTGCGTTGCTCTCAATCCCGCATGCACCAAGTCCACTTTCTACACAGCAGATAATTTTGCACATCTAGGCTATTCAATTTTACGGAGTGAGTTAGGCTCGTCAAATGAAGCGCACGCTCGTCAACGTGTCCAGCATACTCTTGACACTCAACGGAAACGCCACGCTCATGAAGGACACATTACACGGAAATTTACCAGTTTCTAAGTGGAATGAAGCTGATAATGCCAGAGAAATGAGTTCGGGATCTAGCGCCAAAAAGTTGAATGAATGAAAGAGAGGGAAACTTTAAAAATATACGCGAAACGTGTCCTTGCAAGGGAGTTAAACTGATGTGAGCTCCAAGCCTGTTGGCCACTCGTCTCACTTCCAGTTTCGCTGCTCCATTGAAGGAGCTCTAGATAATTTTGAAGGGAAAAAGTCGAAAATGGACGTAACCTAACAGCAACCACATGAAGTGGGGGAGCCAAAATGCTACCGACCATTTCCTCTTAATGCATTGAGGGAAAAACTGAAAAAAAAAAAAAAAAAAAACCGTCAACCAAGTAACATGTCCCAACCAGGATTCAAACTCTGGCCCGTCCGTTTCACAGTCAGACATGCTAACCGCTATTCTGAACATTACACGAGGAATAGCCTCTAGTTTTGTAATAATATGTTTCTTGATACAATAATGGTCTTCAGCAAGACAGATTGCTTTCCATTTGAGTACACTGTGTGGCACATTTACTCTGAAGTCAAGTACACACACAATAATACAGCGTTACAAAGGAACTGCAAGGTAGTCCTCATACACTCATCATCCAGTACGTTCGCCTGAAGGACAAACGTAAATATTACGTTGGTCAGAATATAGGGTGAATCAAAAGTCCCTTAACACCCCACATAAAATATAAAGGAATTATGCTGAGTACAACTGGTCAATATAGAAACATGTTAAGCCTATGGGGTGCCATATATGTACGTTAAGAGGACGTCTGCCATATTGAATTCAACTTTGAAACCTTAAATGGAAAGAGGGATATGCGATACATAAAATAAGGCTAGAATTTTACGAGAAATGCAGTGGTTGAATTTGTACATTGCATTACTGCATCTCGGGTATAGAAATGTGATACTTTTCTTAGGCTATGAATAGTAATACAGGGCCAACACTATTTACAAAGGTACGGCCTACTTTATAACCATTTTTACAACAACAATAATAATACTTTATTAGTACTAGAATATAGGAAAACACACTATCAGGAAAAGAAGCTACATAAATACTTAATTATTATAAAATATTTATTAATCTAACCTCCGTATGAGTAACTGTCGTGTTCTGAGCAGCATGATAAATCGTTACCAAGGAGCGAAGATAATATTAAGTTAATAACTCAAGTATTATATTCATTCAGTAAGAATTCAATACTAGTAAAAAGTCAGAATGAGAGTTTCGTAGGTTAACTTGGTAACAAAATACAGTAAAGTGAGAATCAAATTAATTAAAAAAGAAAGTCCTGGTATCACATATTCACAAGATACTTATTTAAAATATAAAGTATGTTAAATATAATATATTAATACTAAATTAAATCACGTATTTTAAATATCTCATACTTGTAATTGGATTTAATTCGTTCATTCACAGTATTCTGCCCAAGGGCAGGTCTCTCACTGCAAACCCAGCATTCTCCAGTCTTTCATATTTTCCTCCTTCCTCTTGGTCTCCGCATATTATCCATGAATCTCAATGTCGTCCATCATCTGACATCTTCTTCTGCCTCGAACTTTTCTAATTTGGATTTATACGTTATTGTTTAAATACAGGTACCGCAAACTCACATTGTTTAGTCCATAATTACTATAAGGCTGTATTTTTTTGCCAGCAGTTGTGATGCATTTTGCCTTTTCAAATAAAATATAATTATTAATTTTAACATTTCTTTTTGGAAGGAATGTAAGAATGTATGCTTGAAATTTTGTTACAATTGAAATGAGTTTTCGATCACAATGACTTCAGACCTAGACGGACAGCGCAATGGATAGACCAGCCCTAGCCTGCGCTATCTACCCCGGCCGACGTGTAGTTATGAGTGCTTGGATACAATGGAAGAATTACTTCAGATCACTACATTGATATTAAATAGCGTTAACAGAAGATAAAACATTCAGGAGCAAGGCTCGGCGAAGTCGAGATTTCATTTACATCGACTAAGCAAAGATGAATGTCGACATTCTATGAACTGGGTCGGATATGCATTGTCCTTGTTCTTCATAAGAAATAATATTAATTAATTGTTCGAGTTGTCTAAATAATAGCTTACGCACATGGTGTGCTATGAAGAGGTTTGAAATGGCCAAAGCCCTGATGTGGAGTTCTTTTGTTTTTGCGAATTATAATATATGAAGTATATTTACCATTTATGATTTAAATCTATTTTCAAATCTCGGTGTCAATGATTGATATGATCCTTCACGGAAAGGCCACTGTTTTGCTATGGCCTTCGTTTATATGCAAGTAATTTGGTTAGGATTTCTACAACTTAGTGACGCATTAACAAGCATTGCTGTGTCTGCCGCGCAGCTTCCCTTCCCGAAGAGCATGTCGCTTATCCTTACGGAAACTGACGCATGCGTAGAACATATCACCTGGCGTTAGCATTTACCATAAATGCTATTATCTGTGCATTTCGAACTGGCGTCCACACCTGTGGAGTAACGGTTAGCGCGTCTGGGCGTGAAACCAGGTGGCCCGGGTTCGATTTCCGGTTGGGGCAAGTTATCTGGTTGAGCTTTTTTCCGGGGTTTTCCCTCAACCAAATATGGGCAAATGCTGGGTAATTATCGGTGCTGGACCCGGACTCATCTCACCGGCATTATCACCTTCATCTCATTCAGACGCTAAATAATCTAAGATGTTGATAAAGCGTCGTAAAATAACCTACTAAAATAAAAAAAATAAAAATCGAACTGGAGGATCAAGGTCACGTACAAACCACGCACCAATCACTGAAGCACTGGTAACTGCGGCTGTCCCAGCGGACTTTAGTTGAAGAGAATGGTCCAGGATCGGGGCAAGCACACGTGGCAAATGCTTGACCTCGAGCCGCACATGCTGCATACAGGACGAGCGGATAAACCTCACCCTCCGCTCTCTTCAGTGCGCATGACCCTGATGTTAGCATAAAATCGAGTTAACTGAAGCGTCTAAATCAGCTGTTGAAGTGTTTGCATCTTTTTGTGATCGATCATTTTACTTTGGTAGCATTCAAACGTTTGCAATAATGCTGTAGTGTGCAGTGTTTGATAGTCTTTGATTATTTGCCCAAGAAGTCGGAAACAACCAAGCTGCCGGCGGTACTTCATTATATTAATGAACTTCGACAGTAGTACATGAAATACTACGAAACGTGTTTTTTTTCCCCCTCGAAAATGACGATCGGCGCATATTACGTCATTGCTATTCAATCCAAGCACCAAGTTCTCAGCCACACGGTGGTCAAGCGAGGCGATGTTTACTCATGCAAAAAGAGGAAATATTTCTTCCTCCACTTCCAGAGGGAAGATCTCTCTCTTCATATCCGCATGAATACGTAAACATGAATGCTGTGATAAAAAAAAATATCGCCAAAATGGCTGCCCTCCCCCTCAAGGCTGACCAAACAAACTACAATCCAATCCAGGATCACTAGAGCAACAGGTCTGCTGCAGCACCCAACTGTCAACTACATTGTGGTTGCTAGGATACAAAATCTTCATGATGCAAACATTTCCGTATGCAAATCGCTGGTAAGTTTATTATTGTTAATCATAATCCAACCTTAAAGAGTTCGTCTTACTATATGGCAATAATTCAATATGTTGTTGCTAGGAGACCAAATCGTGGCAATGTAATATGTAACGGTAACACTGGCAAGAGTGAAAACTGATATCAGGGTGCGCTCAGTACGAGCAGGAGGTGCTCCGAGCCGCGGCGTCCATATTTAAACGTAACAATCAATAATGAAGCTGGGACCTCGTCGTACAAGTGTAGTACCATCTGGAGCGCTTGACCACCAACGGATGTAATGGCCACGGGTTGAATTCCAGTGTATGACAATCGCTGCCGCCTATGAAAACTGTCACGTGATCCACGTGTAGGTGATCTTGAAAGCTTAATTAAATTAAATACAACCATCGCTAGCGCCACTACGCAGGCCAGGTGGCAACATCTTGAACTGGGCGGAGTCACATTGACTACCAGCAAAGCTTTTTGATTGACCCGGGCAACTCGAAGTTTCCCTGTTAAGGAGAAAAAAACGGGGGAGAGGAAGGCAGTACGAAAATAATTACATTAGCTATTTGTACATTCCTCCAGCCAAGGGTTTCAATTTACGCTCAACATAACGTCAAGTCAACGCGGATGATTATCCAGTACACTGGGTAAAAGGAAACATTTTGGAGCAAAATTATCTACTTGTAGTACATCTTAGGTTATTTAGCGTCTGAGTGATATGAAGGTGATAATGTCGGTGAAATGTGTCCGGGGTCCAGCACCGAAAGTTACCCAGCATTTGCTCATATTGAGTTGAGGACAAACTCCGGAAAAAATCTCAACCATGTAACTTGCCCCGACCGGGAATCGAACCCGGGCCACCTGGTTTCGCGGCCAGACGCGCTAACTGTTACTCCACAGGTGGGGACTAGTTGACTAAACTACAAAATTTAACATAGGGTTTGCAGTGATAGGCCTGTCCTTGGGTAGAATATTAATACTGAATGAAACAATTTGTACATCACTGTAGAAATTGTTAATTAATAAGTCCACGTAATTTCCCATAATTGTATGCTGACAACAGCTCCAAATTCGCCATGTTGAGGTTCGTTCTACGGTCTGTCAAGACATGCAACTTTTGAAAGAAAAAAAACCGTTCACAGTCCGCGTTAGATCTGGAACCCATAACTTTCTCAGGCCCGATTGTATAAATCATTTAATCTTAGATCAGAGGTTAAATTGATCCTTGTTTCAGCTGAACTTGGAATTTTGTGTTGTATAAAGTCTAATCTGAGATTAATTTGTCTCAAACTAAAGTCAACTTTGAAGAAATTTCTCCGATTAAGTTAGATGATCCAAGTTCAGTTATTTCTTTTCTGTTTGAAATATACGAGTGACAGATTGTGCAAATAAAGTATCCATTATTATTAATATTAATAGATATGTTAGGTACATTTATATATATTTCTTTCAATTTCTTGCCTTAATACACAAACATTCTTATATTTTATAAGGCTCTATCGTGTTCAGCAGTATCAAATAACATAACCTATAATTATATTATGTTTATAACAACCATTAATTATTAATGGATATGATAGGTACATTCATAATGTTCAATTAACTGTATTATAAACGAAAATTGTCGTTTTATAAAGCTTTATTATGTTTAGCAGTATCAAACACCATAACATGATAACAACTTGGAGAACAGTCAACCTTCTTCTTATTGTCCGCCATTATTTACATTGCAAAAAAAAACCAGTGTCTCCAACAGAGTGTAATACGGAAAGTCGCGAAAAAGTAGTTGTAAAGTCGCTAGATTTCTCATTATCAACAAAGAAAGATTAAATTTTGTCACTATGGGGTGCTAAAAAGGTCACTAAATCCCTATTTAAGCAATATAAAAGTTAAAAGAAATTGTTGTTGAAAAAGAGTTAAAATCGCTAGATTGGCAACACTGAACAAACCTGTATAACATGTTCCGCGCATCACGTATTTCACCTGTTTATGCGATGTTGCCAAATCCTTTTCACGTGAACTTAGATTGCATTTGAACCAAGGTAATTTGATCGCAGAAAAGTTTTATACAATAGAAGAAGTGCCTGAACTCGGTTTACTTTTCGATCTTCGATGAAAGTTGCCCTTTAGTCAGAGAGTTTTATACAATTGGGCCTCAGAGCACTAGGCTATCTGCGAAAGATGTGTTATTTTCACGCATTCTCCATTGAAAGTTCACGGATTGTTGGGAAGTGTGTATGGTTACAAGATTTGAAATTCTTTCAATTAGGATGTCCGTTAAACGCGAAAAGCTAAGAAAACGCACATAATATCTTTGAAGGACTTACAACTAGACCGAAGATTTATATGCAATACAATTCCAAAATATGTAAGCAACTATGTAGTAAAAGCCTTAGAAATATGCACTAAAATTTAAAAACAACCTGACTATGGAGCATTCGGATAACTTTCAATTGCACTTTTACTTTCAAAAAATTCTGATGGCAAATATCAAATAATTTCACTTGCGTTAATGCTCCTTCTTTTGCCGGACTTTTAATGGTAATAAACTATAAGCTTCTTATATACGCTGGAAGTGAACGTCCAACATCACAGGGTGTAACTTAACAACAGGGACCCTTGTAACATCCCCAGGTCATCTGCCCCTTCCTCATAGACGCCACTTTCTATAAATAACTCAGATCACTTCACCGTGGCCCAAATCACGAATCTAGCGGGACAAAAATATTTTTGGTCACCCTTGAAGATGTAAGTAAAAATGGTTCACTATTACTCTAAACATACCGCCCCATCATGATTCAGTACCAGTAATATAAATGTGCAACCAGAATTTTTCCGGTAATTTTTGCTTTTTCAAAAATAATTTGTGTCAACATGTTTAATTAAGCATCCTGAGACCAAAAATAACTTTTTTTCAAATTTTTGTTTGTATATCTGTCTGGATGTTTGTTACCTTTTCACGTGATAATGGCTGAACCGATTTATATGAAAATTGGAATATAAATTAAGTTCGTTGTAACTTAGATTTCAGGCTATATGGCATTCAAAATACTTTATTTTAAAAGGGGGGTTATAAGGGGGCTTGAATTAAATAAATTGAAATATCTCCCTTATTATTGATTTTCATGAAAAATGCTACATAATAAAAGTTTCTTTAAAAATGATTTCCGATAAGTTTTATTCTAAGCAAAATTTTTATAGGACTGATATTTAATGAGATAAATGAGTTTTAAAATTAAAAAAACAAATCTACCTAATGGTCTGTAATGAAATAAAAACAAATGACTTCGTCTATATGGGGCCTTAGACAACAAACGGAAGCTATTAAACATAGCCTACAGAGAATATTTCTGTGTTTGTATGAAGTAATCTCGGAAGCTAATTAATCGATTTGTATAATTATTATTTCACCATTGGAAAGTGTAGTTTCATCTTATTACATTAACTTCTGAGTGAATCGAGGACAGGTAAGATTAAAATAGCTTCTTATGCACAGAAAACTTGATAGGCTATTCTGTAAATTCGTTTCCTGCATTTCTTAAAATAATGTTTATGTACACATTCATTTTCATCTCAGAGAATTAACGAACAACGAGAGTGTATTGATTTAGTATGTAGCAACAGTACAGGGACATCATTTTATTTTTACTAACATTTTTAATATTAACTTGGCTACACATCTGGATCAACGCCGTTTGCTACCCCCTTCCATGACTGGAGTTTGATGATACTGCCGTAATATACAAACAAATCACTTTACTAGGTATAGGAGGGAACAAAAGTAGTTCATCCATTTACGTAAACTAGGAAATATAGCGCTTTTGAGTTTAAACATTTCCATTAGGTTTTTATTTAATCAAAATACAGTACAGTATTAACAATGAGTGTTTTTACTCACGAACTGAGCTGTCCATGCGGACGTATTCATTATGCAGTGTATATTATACTGCCTACAGCACATTAGCGTACAATATAGAGAATGAAGTTAAATTGAGAAATAATCATAATAATATTTAAGACATTTTTAAAATGTGTGACCATTCATTTCGATACAGGCTTCAGTTCTAATATGCATATTATCGCACTATAGACTATTGTACCTAATCCCAATTACCAGTTTCGTCTTTCGTACTAGTAACTCATGTTGAAATAATTCACATTATAAAAGAGTACCTTACGTACTGTAAATTCAATCTTCACTTCTGCCCGATCCGAAAAGATGAAATTACTCAGACATAATATCTACGTGTCCGTCCAAATGGTTATGTCGTAGGGTCGTAGAAAGGGAGGAAATCACGTGGTAGTTAATTACTTAACGAGGCCCTTTCATTTAAGTTATTTTAAACAGTTGTATAATATTACGTAGACGTCCAATTCCTAACAGAAATTAATGTTCTCAGAAAAGAGCTAAGACAGCCCAGCCACTAGCTGGCGAATAAAAGCTGGTGGGGGAAACCGGGATGCGACATAGGCAAACGGACGACAGTACCTGTGCGAAAATGATTTAATATTAAAGCTCTTTCATCACTGGAAAATGCGAACATATTTTTGGAACGTACTGTTTACTATGACCGTAAGGCTACTATGACTGTATATGCGGTCTTGGATCTGTGTGGAGGACGGTTGAACTTCATTAGTAGAAGGGGTGGGAGTGAAGTACATTCAAAAACTCAAGTACAATAAAAATTGAAGTAAAAATAAAATGATGTCCCTGTATGTTAGCTTAGCATTCCATTATTTTGAAGTTCCATCGTAAAAATGGCAAAATACGTAATTATATGCAATATCATATTATAGGTAAAATATTCATTTTTCACCAAAATTGTTGAAATAGGTATGCACAATATGTAAAATAACATTGACCTTATTCCATTATTACTCGTTCGAAGCGCAAATATACACGCACTTCTTGAGTATGACGCATCAGTACAAATGTACTTTCATGCAAATTCTCCATCTACTCATAACCAAAATTTTCGTTTAAAGATTATTATCCAAACATAATAAATAAAACATGAAATGAAAAATATAAAAAGTCATATAAATGAGTAGAAATAGAAAATCGTGCATGAAGACAGTTTAAAAAAAATTGCGAAGTGATTCCTGAGAGAAAATGGTAGAAAACTGCTCACCCTTGATGGCGCTGCGGGGGTTGTGCGGACAGTGCGTGCCCTGGCACCCCCTCTTCTGCACCAGGGAGGGGCAGTGCCGGCCGCCGTTCTCCGGCTGGTGCTCCACGGTGCGCGCCCGGGTCATCATGCCAGTGCCGCACTCCGCGTCGCACTCCGACCACGGCCCCCAGGCCGACACCGCGCAGTCCACCACTGGAACAGAAATTATGAAGTTGCCTACAGCATACGGCATTGCTTGAATACTACTTACTATCAGCTGAAGCGCTGCCACGCTCCGGTTCCGGAAAAGTCCATAAGTAAACGCATCAACTGCGTCTGTCTCAGTGGAAGCCAAGATATGGTTACATTTATTCAAAATGACACACAGTGATAGTGAGAGGGCGAGAGAGACAGATAAAGAGTGACAGAGAATAGACAGAGACACGAGAGAAACAGAGCGAGAGAAAGACGAGAGAAACGGAGAGCGAGAGAAAGACGACAGAAACGGAGAGCGAGAGAAAGACGACAGAAACGGAAAGCGAGAGAAAGACGACAGAAACGGAGAGCGAGAGAAAGACGACAGAAACGGAGAGCGAGAGAAAGAAGAGAGAAACGGAGAGCGAGAGAAAGACGACAGAAACGGAGAGCGAGAGAAAGACGAGAGAAACGGAGAGCGAGAGAAAGACGACAGAAACGGAGAGCGAGAGAAAGACGAGAGAAACGGAGAGCGAGAGAAAGACGACAGAAACGAAGAGCGAGACAAAGACGAGAGAAACGGAGAGCGAGAGAAAGACGACAGAAACGGAGAGCGAGAGAAAGACGAGAGAAACGAAGAGCGAGACAAAGACGAGAGAAACGGAGAGCGAGAGAAAGACGACAGAAACGGAGAGCGAGAGAAAGACGAGAGAAACGGGGAGCGAGAGAAAGACGACAGAAACGGGGAGCGAGAGAAAGACGACAGAAACGGAGAGCGAGACAAAGACGAGAGAAACGAAGAGCGAGACAAAGACGAGAGAAACGGAGAGCGAAAGACAAGAGAAACGGAGAGCGAGAGAAAGACGACAGAAACGGAGAGCGAGAGAAACGAAGAGCGATACAAAGACGAGAGAAAAAACAGAGAGAGATGAGAGAAAAAACAGAGAGAGATGAGAGAAAGAGAGAGAATAAGAGAAATTGTGAAAGAAGTAGAAGCTAATAAATGTAGAGGGCGAAGTGAAGCAGGAAGCACTCCAGAGCACGGTCACGTGATTAAAACTGAGAACGAATTAAATTCATCGACCTGGCAAATTGAATTTGCAATAAGGGCAATAGGCAGCCCTCATTAATACGACCAGTTTTTGATGCAGTGTACGCAGTCGGAAATTGGATTTCTAGACTTGTTTACTCGCATCACGTGACACGCCACCAGGGATGAAATTTCGAGCTCTTCAATCGATCACGGCGATCGACGAACTTCACGCTTTAATCACTGCCATGACGTCATCTCGCGGACGATGTCGTATGGTCGCGGTTCAAACTCGGAAGGAGCAAGCCCACCCACGACAACGTCGCCGATGCCTGAAGTTAGTGCGTGTCTCCAGCAGAATAATAATAATAATAATAATAATAATAATAATAATAATAATGCAACTTCTTTATAGATTCTGAATCCCAGCATTACACAGTTCATCCATGAATGCACAGTGACAACGGGTATACACAGCCCGGGACATTTGCTCTCACCGGGGCTAGACTCCAGTGTTATTCTTCTTCTGTGGCGCTACTGTCCTCGAAAGACAAAAGCTAGTTAATAACTTTGCTCAACTGAAACCAAGGCGTTACGCTTTGCTACATTAGTGGTTGTTACTTATTGTAAATAAAATACAACTCTCTTTCTTTGTTAAAATTAAAATTTATCTATACTAATAATAAATCTGTAACCGAAATTTTTCTGGTAATTTTCGATTTTCCAAAAATAATTGGTCCTAGCATACATAATTAACCACCCTGAAACCGAAAATCGCTTTTTTGAAATGTTTGTTTGTATGTCTGTCTGTCTGTTACCTTTTCACCTTAATGGGTGAACGGATTTCCATGACAATTGGAATATAAATTAAGTTCGTTGTAACTTAGATTTTAGGCTATATGGCATTCAAAATACATTATTTAAAAGGGGGGTTATAAGGGGGCCTGAATTAAATAAATCGAAATATCTCGCTTATTATTGATTTTTGTGAAAAATGTTACATAACAAAAGTTTCTTTAAAAATAATTTGCGATAAGTTTTATTCCTTCAAAAAATTTTGATAGAACTGATATTTAATGAGATAAATGAGTTTTAAAATTAAAATAACTGTCATTTAAGGCCGTGTAATGAATTAAAAAACAAATGACTTCGTCTATAAGGGGCCTTGGACAGCAACAATCGAAAGGTATGAAAGATAGCCTACAGAGAATGTTTCTGTGTTTGTATGAAGTAATATCGGAAGCTAAATTAACCGATTTGTATACGGTAATTAATTATTATTTCACCATTAGAAAGTGTAGTTTCTCTAGATGGAACATAATGCTATAATGTTATTACAGTAACTTCTGATATAATATAATATAATATAATATAATATAATATAATATAATATAATATAATATAATATAATATAATGTAATGTAATATAATATAATATAATATAACATAATATAATATAATATAATATAATATAATATAACATAATATAATATAATATAACATAATATAATATAATATTATATAACATAATATAATATAATATTATATAACATAATATAATATAACATAATATAATATAATATAATATTATATAATACAATTTAAGTTATTTGAAGGGTTCAGAACGATAGTGGGCCAAACGCCATTTACTGAATACGTAGAAAACAAGAGTTAAAATTAAGTTATTACCATAATTCAATGGAAACCTATAACAAGTAAAATAAAGTATACACATTAAATCTAAATGACGTCAATGTTCATTGAACTATGGTTGCATGTAATAAAAATTAGAAACATGTTAAAGGAATTGTCATTGCACCAATGAGTGGTCTCTGGACCAAAATGATCGCATTTTAATTATTTAAATTAAGTAACATATTAAACGATTTATCCTTCTATCAAACACGAATGTTCCCTGGATCAAATGTCTTATTTTAATTATGTAATTACTTTATATTTATTTCTAACGGGTGCAGCGGAGCGCACGGGTACGGCTAGTTTATCAATAAAATTGTGCGTGTTCTTCTGTTACGTCACATTAACAGCCTATGTGTGCAAACTGGGTATGTACTGTAAAGTGGGTAAACTTGACCATAAAACAAACGTCATCCCTATCTGTGATAAAAAAATGCTTAAGAACTGGAAAGAAAAGTAATGAACCTTAAAAAAAAGTTCAGTCCATCTGTTATATTTAAGTCCTTTTTTGGGGCGAGGAGGGTTGAAGTTCACGGTGTGGACAACAGTCCAAGTCTCGGGCTGGGCGCGTATTTTCGTATCCCCGCTTCGCTGTTATGCCAGCAGCGCAATTAAATTGGTCGTAATGACCACCGCGCGCTGAATTTTAATGAAGCCACTTTTCAGACCGGACAAAGGTAAATTCGTGTTCGTGATGTGCGGGAAATTTGCCCTGTAGTGCCAACCCAGTCGTGAAGACGACACAGAAGTAATTGATTTCCGAAGCCCCCGAGATGCCGGTTTGCACTTAACAACTGACATTCGCAATTTGTCACAGGTCATGAAGAATTAAACAAGTAATGAACTCGAGCGACGAGCAAGTACGTGTCGAGCGTATCGGCTTCAGTTCCAGTTGGACTATGAATACACTGCAGCAGCCCACCCTGCGGTCCTACGCGAACACTTGCAGTCTCAGTGAGGAAGTCGTGAGGCGAGAAGCAGCTGACCACTGAACGTGAATCAATCACAGACAAGGACCCCTGGTGTCACTTCTATGCAAATGCATGTTGTTACAGGACAGCTGACAGCCTTGCATGTGAAGTTCATAGCGCACACTTTTACCCTCTCCTGCATATAATGGACTACTGTGCATGTATTGTTGCGTATTTTTCAAGATTTTGTTGCATGAACTTCCAAATTTGCATATTTGTAAAAAATAATAAATATAATTCTGGAATTTTGGCTGTCAGCACGTCTGAATATTTTTCGGCCCACTTAGTCGATGACTGGAAATTTCTTGCATAAAACCAAAACAAGCACTCCCATTGGACTAACGCATCCCCAAACATCCCTGCGTCAGTTATTCCCAGTTGGCACGCCAGTACTTCGAGTGTCAAGTGCGTGATTTTGTTGTATGTTGTGTGTGAATACGCCAAACTTATTGAAAGCAGCAGGACACTGGCGTCAATTAGAACTACACGTCATGAGGCTCGACGTCAAGAAGGGCGTGCATCGTGCTGACTCACAATTGTGCACTACAAAACATCCATATACAGCGTAAGTATAAATGACTTCCCTGATTACGAAAATTATTTGTGGACAAACGATTGAAGGTAGAAAATGTTTAATTATTCTAGTATACGGTGAAACTCTCCAAGTTTTTAAACATAACTTATAGGTGCTCGATATGGGCTCCCCAGCGAATAGGGATCATAAAGAATGGACACTTCGCGTCGGTACCTTTGATGTAGCCGGACTGATTTCAATGACCTCCAAGTCAGCTAGAGCGTGAGATTCTGCTTTCTCCCTAGAGTTGGCGCTGACATCACACCAGCTAGCAGTCGACACAGCGGAAATATAACACATATAATTAATACATCTAGGTACATTATGTACTCAAATAAAATAAATTGGATCCATAAAATAATAAATCCGTCATTAACTGCAATGTCTAGACTTTAGAGTTCCTTTATAATGAGAGTTGAGACGTTGACCCCAATAACAATTAAAATATGTAATGATTTGATAGCGCTGAAAATGTAAAAACAAAACTCTTACGAGAAGTAAAACCATATACATATATTATATTATAAAAAAATATTAAATGAATTCGATACTTAATTTTGTAATGTATTATATTATTTTATGATATAATGTATATCTGAAATATAAAATATTATTATTACAACTAGTTTGTCACTGAGAAATAAGGAAAAGCTGTTAACTTGAATTTATTTGAAGCAAAGCGTTACTGGATTATGCAATAAGGTAGGCGATGTTTGGATCCTGTGCCTTAACTCTATTCTCAATTATTATCTTAGCGTATGCTCGATTACACTAACCTCTAGCACTTGAAAGTGGAACTAGCCCCTGGCGCACAGAGAAACAAAACACAGGAAAATTCGCTCAGTGTCCATTCTTTATAATCCCTATTCGCTGGGCTCTCCTTGTAACCCTGCAGACATCCAGCCGATAGTTCAATTCGTCCCACACACACTTCTAAGTGTATCCATATCGATTGCAGCGATGGCGTTGATGATGCGAGCGCGTAGCTCTGACAGATTTTCCAGTAATGGAGATACAAAAAGAGAGTCTTTAACATACCCCCACAGATAGAAGTCACACGGTGTTAAGCCAGGAGAACGTGGAGACCAGGACAAGAGCTGCATGTCGTCTCTCCCCGCGCGACCAATCCATCTGTTTGGCATTCGGTCGTTCAGGAATGCCCGGACTTCGTTGTGGAAGTGAAGTGGAGAAACGACATGCAGCTCTTATCCTGGCCTCCACGTTCCCCTGACTTAAACACCGTGTGACTTCTACCTAAGGGGGTACGTTAAAGACTCTGTTTTTCTACCTTCGTTACCGGAAAATCTGCCAGAGCTATGCTCCTGCATCATCAACTCCATCACTGCACGAATGTCATGTGTGGGACGAAGTGAACTACCGGCTTCATGTCTGCAGGGGAGCCCATATCGAGCACCTGTAAGATATGTTTGAAAACTTTGAGAGTTTATCCATACACTCGTATATTTAAAATTTTTCTACGTTCAATTGTTTGTCTACAAATAATTTTCGTAATCAGGGAAGTCATTTATACTCACACTGTAGATAGCAAACTATGACAACAGAGAACCTTCAGAAGATGTTAGTTGTGTTCTGCAACCAGAAAAAAATAAGGTAAACAAAGAAATAAAGTCTACATACATATCCAACCTTAATATCTGACGTATAATTCACACTGTTTGTCAGAAAGATAGTAAACGCTACAAAAAATGGGATTTTCCATGTTTTGGGAGCTTTCTGCCATGTGACGACGTGACATCCCTTCCCCCTATTACGCTACGGCCATGTTTGACTTTTTCCTTCAACATTTCTCTAGATTCCTTCAATGGAACGGCGAAAAACAGAGAGGCAACTGGCCACCGACGTGCAAGTTCCTTGGAAGTACGTGCCTTTTGGTTGTTTTTTCCTCCGCTATTTTCAGTTCATTCGATTGGTCATTCTTTCCTTGTGTATGTGTTCAGTTTCTGACATACCTGCGCATCCTAGACATCCCCTAGATTCCGCTATATATAACACTTCTTGCGAGCGATAAAAACCAGAGGCGAGCAGAGTGAATCCTACAAGACAGACTTGCTTGTAAACGTCAATTAATTCCAAGGTTCTCCCCGTTCAAGAAGCCAAACAACTTAGGGGTTGTATAAATTACATCCCTTCTTAATTTATACCTTCTTTTATTTTCCTTATTGCACCCCGAGGTCTGTTCATAGTAGCACAAATAACGTCACGAAAAGATGGCGCCCATAAAACTTTTATTCCTTTATTATTCGGGAGGCAGTCACCACCGCTCTGAACCCGTGCCAATTCCCGGCTGTATTAATTATACGAGCCCAGGTCTGCGGCGAAGGGGAGTCTTGAGGCCGCGTTACGCTATTAAGATCATGTTGCCGAGTTCGGTGTAACATTACTTCGATCCTGTTATTTTTATTGTTAAACTTGTATTTCATTTAGTCATTTATATTAAGGATGATCGAAATATGGAAATACATTTTCCAATCTTAGTTGATAAATACGAAATGCACTGCAATGGGTCTTCCTCGCTTCAAATCTCGATTTTCTGACAAACCATGAAGCAGTAAAACTGTTATCGACTTTCAAAATAAAAATTAATATGGAAGGGAACAAATAACTTTCTAATTATTATGTCCCTATCACCACGGCATGGCGCGTCCTCAGGTTGCGGATCGAGGAGACGGCCTCCAGATATGGAGGGTAGCTGTGAATATATTGAATAAGCAGTCGCGGACAGCCGATGAGGGGTGGTCCTCCAGCTTCGGGGTTGGGCGAAGGGCTAACAACCCATCACCGTAAAAAAACAGCTTGTTACGAACCCTTCAAATAAGCCTCGGAATGGGACTGATTCTCTGGCACGACCACAGCAAAGCGGTTGAAAAGATTTTATCATCCAGTCCTGTCAAAAACTCTGAAAGTTAGAATTTATAAAACAGTTATATTACCGGTTGTTCTTTATGGTTGTGAAACTTGGACTCTCACTTTGAGAGAGGAACATAGGTTAAGGGTGTTTGAGAATAAGGTGCTTAGGAAAATATTTGGGGCTAAAAGGGATGAAGTTACAGGAGAATAGAGAAAGTTACACAACACAGAACTGCACGCATTATATTCTTCACCTAACATAATTAGGAACATTAAATCCAGACGTTTGAGATGGGCAGGGTATGTAGCACGTATGGGCGAATCCAGATATGCATATAGAGTGTTAGTTGGGAGGCCGGAGGGAAAAAGACCTTTAGGGAGGCCGAGACGTAGATGGGAAGATAATATTAAAACGGATTTGAGGGAGGTGGGATATGATGATAGAGAATGGATTAATCTCGCTCAGGATAGAGACCAATGGCGGGCTTATGTGAGGGCGGCAATGAACCTCCGGGTTCCTTAAAAGCCAGTAAGTAAGTAAGTACAGTATGTCATCATTATCATTATTATTAAAACTTCGACATCCCCCACACCACACAAGGGACTGATATTTGTTTTGCGTTCAGTTATTTTATAATCGCATCAAAGTGAGAGAAGGAATAACTTGACAAACATACACACAGCACAAACCATTAATTATTATTATTATTATTATTATTATTATTATTATTATTATTATTCCGTAAGGTACACATTTTTATCAGTTACTTACATATTTGCTTTTGTATTTCTTAAAATAATGTTGATGTGCCATGCTAATTTTTATTTGTTTTTATTTACGTAATCAACGATGCATTTCTGGATTCGCCCATACGTGCTACATGTCCTGTCCATCTCAGACACCTGGATTTAATGTTCCTAATTACGTTAGGTGAAGAATACAATGCGTTGTGTAAATTCCTCCATTGCAGTTTATTGTTTTTCACTCTTATTGTTGGTATCAGCTTTATAACTATCGTACCGGACAGACTGAGGAATCCTTAATTATATTCCTTTTACTGCAATGTATTTTTCGGGACATTATAAATAAAATAATACCATTTATACTGTTGATTGTTCAATGCATTGTTTATCGAATTCCATGCTATAGCAGTCCACATTAGCCCAGTCCAGATTTTCATCGTCTACATCAGCAAGACTTATAACTTTAGAACACTAAGAAGGTGCGTCTGTAAGGGTTTTCAGGTATTCTTCTTGCAAATCCTTGGAGTTCTCCTTTGTTCACTCTTACACCGCACTATTCCTCGAAATGTTTAATGTAAACCGGATTTTTTAATTTTTTATTTTGAAAAGTCCGTCGGAATATGCTGAAGCCAGAGTGTAGGTCTGCTTCCATCTTTTGGCATTGAGAAGGTTACTGTTGACTGAATCATAATTAGATCGCCACTGCGACGTCTAGGAAATTATGAGGAAGCAGACAAGCTGAAGATATGACTCAAAACAGATTACACTAAACACTTCACTTTATAAAATTACTACCACGTAATCCACACTGTGCCTTTGATTGAGGTTCTGACTGATATGTTCATCTACGTATTATCAGGCAGTACATCTCACTTGCCACGTGTGTTTGTATCCATCTGAAGTCTGATTAGTGTAATATGTACCTAGTCGGCAATATATGCAATGAAAATGCAAAGGAACTGGCCACCCTACCTCATTATCTCCTGGCCTAGTTGCCTCATAAGTGTTGCCTTGTTGGTATCACTTGTGAGGTTCAGATCTGTCTTTGGACAAATTGACTAAACAACGTTACAGTAAAAGATAATATGAAGTAACGAAGCATAATTGAAACAATGTCGCCGTGCTACACGAAGTGTGGCAGTCTACTTGCAGAGCAACAAAACTAAGACAAGATCACTAACTTCTTGGAAACAAGTCAGTTCTGTCTTTTTACCATGCCCAAGCGGGGTCTAGGTTATCCTGTGGTATTTGTTTTTGAGCTTCTGATTCCGAGATGAAGGATGTTTAAACGCAGTTTGTGTGGTTGTATTTCAGGTAAATAATATTCTCTTCGTTTTGATTATGTACGGATTATAATATATATTCTTAAACTTTTTGAGCTAATTCATGTGAATAAGGATGAGTTTTTAAAACACAATTACGTTCATTTTCATGATACTGAAATAAAACTAATTTTAGAATCCATAATTATTTATGATAAGATCACTGGGTTAATTAAGGTTATACAATTTATCGCCTGGTAATAATTAAAAATGCCTAATAAATCATTAAGGGCCGTATTCATAGACATTTTTAGCGCGGGTTTCCGGTGGATGATCAGCGTTTTTCGTATTCATAAACCAGTGTTAGCGATAGGATATGATTTGAATTCTGTACTAGTAACCAGTGGATAGCCGGGGCTAGCTTAGTACGCTCGTAGCGCGTGCTGCGAAATGTCTATGAATAGCACCCTTAAGTGTTTTAAAAAAGCGTTCCAAGTTCTTAGTACAGGATGTGCAAATCGAAGAAAAGGGGGAGGTTATACAAAGTAAGAAAGAAAGATGACGTCCATATAGTATTGAAGACTGGAGCCTAATTTTGTAAATAAGTTTTTCTTTTTTTACTACTCAACAAGACAAATAAAAATTTGAATTTGAGTTGCTTTGACTTCTGGCGATGAACTTTCGAGTATCAATTTCAATTTTATTTCCTTCGTCAGCATTCTGGATGCAGAGCATTTTACAGGATTGAGCTTTGACAATAATCTTTTCTCTAATAAAACTGAATTTCAATTATGGTCCAGAATGGTTACCATGGTTTTCCTTTCGAGACATAAGCTACTTGAGTCTGAAACAGCGACTTTTCAAATTGGCAGTGTGAATACAATATTTTGTCTGGAACATTTCCTCTTTGTTTGTGTTCACAATACTTCAACCCCGTCCTACACTCATATATGGTCGTTCTCTATGCGATGCAAATTGAAGCTAATTCTTCAATTAAAGTATTGCTGTCGTTGCAAGTTTGTGGAAACTACTACAAATGATTATTTATGCTGGTCTTCCAAGCAAATATTTCTTTTAATTTATCTTATTATTCAATTTTTATTAATCTTTTAGCCATATGCCGAACATCAAATGCCTTTCTTTCATAGATGCCGTCCAACTCTGTGGCATTCACAAAGAAAGACGGTTTTATGCGAGATCGTGCGTATTTGCTTGTTTTCCGCACAGAACCAATACGCGGTAAGTGTGAAATACCACATTCAGTATTCCCAACGTAACACACATAACAATTTCCCTCTTCTTACCGCTTAAGCGCGACATTCATTTTACTGCTTTAGGCTTTTAACATATTATTTTTAGAGACGTTTAACATAGTAATAATTATAAATTGGAAACTTACCACTGCAATTTCACCTAAATTGCAATGTTAATTATTGTTTTTAAATATTTGCAAAAATTAAGTAAAGTCTACTACTCCACCAAACTTATTGCATTCCTGATACAAATAACATTAAGGAAGCCGTGAAAAAATCAACAAGATTCCAGATGCCGATGTTATTACTGCAATATGTTATATAAATAATATTGTTAAAATATTAAAATGAAAAATAAATCATTATATAACCTTACCGTTTGTTTTAAGTTCGCATTTATAGACTGGGGGAAAAAAAAAGACAGACATATATCACGGCCTGCTGGAGTATAGTAAACACAGAAAACATTTTATAGCAACAATGTTGAAGAAAGATATTTTGGTTTTCCGAAGTTGCCGTCATTAAACAGAAACCAACATGGAGATTTCATTGCAACTAATTAGAAATTCGTCTTTCAGGTATGTAATAAACGATCTTCGCACAAAATAATGTACGATACACGAGCGGTATGTTTGTTTTCATGTTCTCGGAAATTAAAAAAGCTCAACTACGTTTTGCTTTTTCAATCTTTTCCTCGACCATGAAAACGTCAACATACCGCTCTTGTAACGTATATTACTATTACGTGTTTCCTGTTTGTTGATCAGTTCAATAAATTCTCACACGCGCCATTTTTCAAATCACCTGTGACCATCCCCTTGTGCAACGATTAAAAATCAATTACTTTGCCTGAATTAAATTCGTAATTGAATTGTTTTATTTAGTGCCATCCCAACAGTTGCAACAACTCATCACGCAAGTCTTCTGCCAAACAACATGTGCTTACTATTACATTGCCCTGTGCTTATTACTTGAGCCCACTCATCGTGCCTTCCTCAAGCCTCGTGTTCCTAGCGGCTCTAAGAATTATTACTTGAACCCTCGCAGAGCATGCAGTGCTTTCTTTACATACCTTCACGCCCCCTATCCGCCTCGTATTTAATACGAGTCTCATAAATAATGTTTCATGAGCGGTCCGCACTGCCTTTCGCCTTTATGAGAAATTCCACTGACCCGCCATGCTCTAATTCAATGACGTCACAGCAGAGACGGTGCTCCGAGAAAAACTCTCTGATCCGCTTCGTCTAGTCCGGACTACGGAAGCTGTTGTTAAACATCCTGTAGATGTCACTTGGCTACTTCTCGATTCGTTGCCATGACGACTGCGAGTGTGTAATCAATAATGAAAGGAGAGCGGTGTAATTTATTTTTGTGGTTAATAGAAATGTAAATGCGAGAAGGCAGTAAACAAGGCAGTGGCGCACTGGCCGGGCCTCGCGGGACACGAACCTGCAGTTCCTGCACAAATATTCAATGGAGTCTAACTTTTTCGATTTCACGGAAATTACATGTTGCGAAGGCATACCACACACAAGAAAGAGTGTGAACCCCAACTGTATCACAGAAATTTACGAAACTTTGTTAATCTAAAATATTTAATTTTTTAATTGCACGGTTACATAGATGTATCTAATCTTGCACAAATTCACAAAAAATAGTTAGTTAGGAAAATCAGTGTGCAAAGGGTTAAAGGTGCCACGCCTGGACAATAAACACGCGTCGTTCGCGAACATATGGACCAGCAAAACAGTGAACACGAGTCGTTCGCGATCAGTTTCCTATAATCCAGTACGTTGGTGCATGTCACCAGTTTGTACAGAACGAAGAAAAAAAAACTTAATTCCTCACAGAACTATGCAAAGAAAATGACTTTTATGGAATCCTTGATATCAGGATTACTAAAAAAAAATCTGAACAGAAGATTTGGAACAAGACAGCCTGTTGTAACATTTAGAGGGGAGAAAGAAAAAAAAAACAGATGAAATTGAAAAAAGCTACTTATTCACTATGATTATAAATATAGTATAATATGTGAACAGATAATTGCATTGATACTCAGAATTACACTGTTAAGCCAAACTAATGTTGAAGACATGAAAAACTATATTTAACAAACTGTTTAGAGTTTAACATTCGTTAAATGTTCTAACAATACTTGGGGAAACCGGCCACATGTGTTTTATTTTGTCATGATCTCATAATACAGTCATTGTTAAATGTATCATAATTCAGTAACTCAGATTGCGTTCACGTGTTTTTTATTTCCTGTCATTGTTAAAATTATATTCAGAAATAAATGAGGATAACAGCTGTGCTTGCGACGTTTACGAGTCAGCGACGGTACATACTAAAACATCAGTCCTCAAAAGTCCATTACGTGGCTTGCAAGTAGTTTTGATAGGGAGCGAAGAGAACTGCAACTTGGTCTGCAAAAAATTGAAGTGTTCACAGAAAAGCGAAATGCACTTATTTATCTCTATTTTTCTGTTTCTGTTAGGCCTGTGTGAACCAACAAACAGCGAGACTCCCGGTCTTGGAGCTAGAGAGGCAGATCTTGCAGAAATGGACGACTACAACAAAGCGCAAAGACGCGTTCCCAAGTTGCCATGGAAACACGACGCGGCTGGCGAGGGGTGGAATCGCGATCATCGCTTCCAATCAATTACGCGCATTCAGCGTTCATATTTATAGAATCAGTCGATGACAGTGCAAGCCGCGGCGAACCATTCACAGAAGAGAACTTGTTCCGCGTGCCGAACGATGGCTCTGCCGTTCCAGCCGGCGCGCGGCTCCAGTTGGACTAGTGATGAGATACACTATTCGACCTGTGATTGCTCATTTACGATCACGGTGATCTTAGACAGTGAAACAGTGATAAACAATGCTCGAACTGCGGACTTGTTCGAGGTGAATGCTGAACAGTCCATTCTTCCCCGCTCGTCAATGCTCTCGATATTTCGCACTTGGTAGGAGGGGGCGAAAATACGTTGAGGTTATACAGAGTGGACCGCTCGAATGTACCTATACTTGTTCTTTTTTTTAAGATGGGACATGACAGTTAAGCGGCCGAGCTTGGAACTACAGTGCTATGTTGCCAATATGGACTACTATGCTGCCAGCTGATGGAAGCTAGCAGTTGACAAGATGGCTGACGTTAAAACATTCATTGACAATTGACGCGAAGGTAAGAAAACAATACAAAAATCGACAGAGAATCAAAGACGAAACGTACCAATGCTAACATTATGTGCACAATAAATGGCGCCAGGAGAGCTATTAAGCACTGGCCATGTATGAACGGTAAGTTTGGCAACTCAACCGTTGTTACCATAGCAACAAGTCTACCACGCTATGTAACATTCAGTTGTTTTTCCGATCGCAACGCTCCTGTCATGTCCCATCTTTCAAAAAAATAAGTTTAATCAACTGTATGTGACTGGTGAACGGTTGAAGATAGAACCTCACGATAACGTTTATATGAAAGGAAAATTCAAGTTTCGAATCCTGTCGGTAGATAGTGCGCAGACACGGTTTCTTTTCATAGATTGTATCGATTGTCAAAATGGCGACACCGCAGATGAAAGCGCAAACTATGTTGTGGTATGCGGAGTTTAAACCAATTGTTAGAGTTCGAAGGAAGTATCGGTGAGTGTTTAACCATGATGCTCCAACTGCTAAAAGCATTAAGAAGTGGCACGATACATTTGTTCAGGGCAACATCATAGTAACAAAGACAGAGGTGGTACATTGTATACGGGGGATTTGATTCTGAATTGGTGATACTGATCAATGGCAGAGAGATTGTTCTTGCGGGCCCCGTGATGGCTTTAAACCTGACACACTGCAAGTCCGTCTCTGATGACATTAACAGCAAGAATGGGAGATACAAAAATACAGGGTCATTCAAAAGCCACTTGAAACTTTAAAATGCTTTAAGTTATTATAATATTTAAGGTACAAAAAAAAGCAAGTAATCTCTATGTTGGACAGATAATGGAGGTTTTAATTTGTTATTTTCTGCATTTCCGTAGTTATCATTGTTGATTATTACTACGGCTACAAGAATTTTGAGATTTGAAGCCATGGTTTCATCATTAGATGTTGGAATTCAGTTGCAATGCTCCACAGTATAAACATGGCTGCCACGTTGCCCTTCTTAATTAACTGCACGACTTGTTTCCGTGACGACGAGCCACGTGCGCTGGCGTCGTGATTGGTGTCTCTCCGGGGGACGCCCCAACTTTCGGAGCAATTATAGGGCCGTCAGCTGGCCTCACGTGCAGACGCCCAATTAATGTTCTCATTGCCAACTTGCCTTGAACATGTCGTCTGTCAGAACGGAAGATTGACTCAAATATAACTTCTGAGACTGATTCATAACTGCCAGGATACTGGAGTGTGAACATCATGGCGAAGCAACTTGAATTTACTGAAATTACTAATTGCATGACACAAGCTTAGAATAAATAGTTTGCTCGCAGACGAGGAGCAGTTCCAGTTACATGGTGCAGTATTTAGAAGTTGAGCGATGCAATTTAAATATTAAGTAAAAAATGCGAAAACACTAGTTAAATAAATATCGATATGATAAAGTTAAATAGTGGACAGTTTCAATTAAAAAATGTAATAGTTCTGTGACTGAACATGCTGTTATTAAGGTTACTTAGTTCTGGATTCATTTTAATAAACAAATTTTTAAATTCTTGGTCCAAAGTATCCTATTATTGTATTTTGGTTCGCCCAGTATTTTAAATGTCTGTCTGTCATTTTTATACTTACGATTTTTATGAAAAAGCTCAACAAACTTCAATTATACATTTGTTCAATATTAGTCTACGAACACGAAATTCTGGGGGGGGGGGGGAAATCAAATGTGTTGTGTAATCAGCAGGTTTTGACAAACAGATTTTAATTATTCTTTCTGAAGCAAACAGACCGGAATAAGATGTGATTTGACACTTCCTCAACCAAACGCACCCCACCTCATCCATTCATATTGCTCTGCCCAGCTTTTCCAACCTTCTCTCTTACCCGCCTCCCTCTTGCTCTCCGCATATCTATCACCTCATGTCTGACCGATCTCAATGTTTTGTTGGACAGTACAGAATGCAAAATGTGACTTTCAGTACAAACAATTGAAGTACGCTGCGTTCGTCTTCTGCCTCCAAGCTTGTGCTAAAAGACCAAAAGTTTAAATTGTCTCTCGAAGATTTGGAGAAGTGTATTGCGAGTGCAGTTATGATCAAAAGTAGGCATATATGTATTAAATGAGAGAAGAGCTGCCCCTTCTAAGTGTTCATGTAAATTTGGAAATAAAATAGTGCTTTAGATTTTCATCATCTTTGCGTAGTTCCAATCCATTTTAATATACCTACTCCTATATCTAGAAAGGTAGGGAAATAGTATATTGTTTATGGATATTTATAAAGAACAATATTTTTATAATACTAAACTATCTATAGTAGGATAAGAGATATTTATTATTTTTTTACATACTTCTACTGAGTCTATTTTAGGCACCTAAAATCTAATTTCTACAGGCTAAAAATGCAGTCTACATGATAAATGTAGTTGTCTCACATTTGCAGTTCGGTCAAGGACTTATGGTGCATGAGAGCCTCTTTGAGGCGGAATAGCGGTGAAATGTTTTCTCATTTATCGTCAACAAAAAATCAGACCCCTAATCGCTATTATTATTATTATTATTATTATTATTGTTATTATTATTATTGTTTTAATTTTTCCTAGTAATTATACAATGCAGTTGAGGAAACCAACCAAGCAGGGCTCTCATCAGTTGACCACACGTGTGAACTCCCCCGCATCTCTAGGTAGATGTCTGTGACGTCACAGTTTGCTCATCAGTTCTGATGTTAGAAATTAGTCGTGTTATTGTGTTGTGCTCCTGCCATTGTGTTTTGACACTTCCATCATCACTGTCTTTGAGGATCTGGCTTGTTTGGTGATCTCCGCCCCGAATTAACGTGAAGTCAGCAGTTCCTCCAGGTTCTTGTCCCAAAACGTGGTGCCATATCCTCAGGTGTATATTGTTCCAGTTAATCTTTTCGTTTCAGAGCGTTTACTGTATTTTCTTTCGGCTCCAATTGGTTACGTTAAGGCGCCGCACTGGACGTGTGAGGCACGAACACAAAAGAGTAACATGTCGGCAAGGTAATCCAGCGACAACAAGACAGACAGTCGTATCAAAGCTTCTTTTGTCTCCTCCAAATAAAAGGGTGAGGAGGCATCCAAACAATTTCAATCACGTCCGTTGCTAGGATACGGCGAGCGACTGCAAGCGACAGCTGCCGCCTCACAACAGAATCTAATTTCCTCGTCGCGTATAGTAAAATTCCTGATGTCGAATAGTAAATATTTCTCCTTCATTACACGTTGCCACGGAGATGTGAAACAAAAGAAGACGTGTTGCGCTGTCTCGGGCGTTATGATGGTTATTCAACGACGTGAACATGCCGTTTTCCATGTTCTGATTGTAGAGTGAGGCACATGGTTGTGAACAGACAACCCGACACTGCTGCCAAATGTACAGTACTTGGTGCTTTAAACATTTTTGTCTTGTTTCTGTGCAAAATATGCGACATTAGCTGTTCATGCCCTAATAAGTAGAGCCCGCATTTTATGTAAAGACATTTTAATTCTAATGCACGAATAAAGGGCAAATGTGACGAGATACGCATGTAGGAATGTTGTCCATAAGTTTAACTTTTTTTTTTTACATATTTGGTAGCCTATAATATTACATATTTCACACCATGCTACATAACTTTACATTTTAACATTATTGCAGAATATATATTAAATAACAATAATAATAATAATAATAATAATAATAATAATAATAATAATAATAATAATAATAATTATAATTTCTCGGTTTATTTTGCGCTTATATTGAATTATCAATATCCAATACCGTAGCAAAAAAGGAAAAATAATTTGAACGCTATTTACATTCAAAGTTAAATTGCACAGGTCGATGCCGCCAACAAAGACTAGTTTTACCGTTTTGCTTTCTTCTTCTCAAAGCATCAGAATTTGTATCAATGTTGTTGACCAGCGAGGAAGTAATCGGTGAGTGTGTATGCAAGATACTTAAAGGTGAGTGTGTGCAGTTCCCTGAGAACATCGTTCCGAGTATCGTTTCTCATCTGAAATTCGCTCCAGTTATTTCGTGTGAAGTTCAGCGGTCGTTTTCCGTTTGTAATAACATTCTAACAGTCAGAAGGCAATCGACGACCGCAGAAAACATGGAAAAATATTTAATTATTAATTGCGCTTCGAAGCAATAATTAAATGAGGTTGAATCACATGTGTATCTGTAATTTTTTTCAGTTATATTTTCTGATTTTTTTTTTTCAGTTCTGTTTTCTGATTATTTTAAGTGACATATTTTATAATTATTACATACTTTGTCATGTTAGCTACTTATTTCTCATTTTCATATTACACAACTCTACTAATAGCTTCTACATTAAAGAGAACAAACTGCACGCAAAACGTGTTCACGTTAGTTACATGCTGAGGCAGGTTTGCAACAAACTATACTTCGAGCTGATTAACCATTTTAAAGAGTTCTGAAGAGTCCCAGTTTGAACGTCGATGTGGCTGTGTACATCTGACAGCTCCTTCGCAACTACTGCCTCAGTGGTAACTTTACCCCGGGGGAACTTATACTATACCGAGGGGAGGTGAAACCTACAGCAAAAGAAACAATAACTCAGATCTTACGTAGCAACAGAGGGGTCTATGCGAAAAGGAACACAGAAAAATGGGGTAAATTAAAGAAACGGAGCTTTGAGTCGTTTATATGAATTTGTTTTAAATTCTGCTAAATGTTAACGCACGCATAACCTAAAAGTGATAATATCGATATGTAAAACGTAGTGAATATGAAGTACCCTTCGGTGTAAAATTGTCCCGTGAAGACAATGTTAAGTATGTCTGAGTTTCACATCGTTTTTTATATTTGATTTCGCTTGCAGCCGTTTTATGAGCTGACTCACCACTAAGCAGCAACACAGATGGAATTATCGATTCACAGATTTCACGTTATGTAAAGCCAATCGAGAATTCTCTTTATTAAATGCAACTGATGCACTTTCCATTGACTCCTCAATACGTCTTTTCTTAAAAAACAAAGTAAATAACGTTTGTGCGAGATTGTGCGTATTTGCTTGGTTTCCGCACAAAACCAATCCGCGGAAAGTCTAAAATTCCACATTCAGTATTCCCAACCTAACACACATAACAATTTCCCTCTTCTTACCGCTTAAGTGAAATATTGATTTTACTGCTTTAGGCTTTTAACATATTATTTTTAGAGACGTTCAATATAGTAATAATTATAAATTGGAAACTTACCACTGCAATTCTCGGAAATTAAAAAAGCTCAACTACGTTTCGCTTTTTCAAACTTTTCCTCGAACATGAAAACTTCGACATACCGCTCTTGTAACGCATATTACTATTGTTGAATTCCCATCGTACACTGAAATATTTATATTTACTGTAAATGCTTTAACTATTTTAGTAAACAAACTTATTATATTTGCTAAACAAAACTGATACTGAAAGCTACACCAATAAAACACGGCACAGCCGACTTCTTAACTGTGACAGTCAAGACTGAAAATTCAGACGGTTTAAATTTCAACCAATGAAGGTCGGCCGGCAGACTACCAACCTTCAAGACAAGAACTAAAATATACACAACAGAATTTAAGTTAGTTACTCAAAAGTCATATCGAATTAAATATAACATTGTAAAAATTATATTTTTTAGTTTAAAATAGTTCGAAATCTCAGGAGGGAAAATCCTGGAAGCCAAGAAGGACATCCCCTCCCCCCAATTCAACACCGAGTGCATTGGATTTGCACAGTTCCAACCGCAGATCCTGGTCGGCTCACGTCACTTGATTGTCGCCGAGCTGCGTGGCCTTTTGCCGCGGTGGTAAATTCCAGAAATTGAATAAAAAGCACTCTCAAAATATAATTAAAACAGAAGAATGCCGCCAAACTAATGTCATTCGGTCTAATTTGAAAAGGGGTTCGCACAATGGTCGCCATGACAACATAACGGCCGGGCAACTCGCAGCAACGTCAGCACGAAAAAAAAAGAGCATCTGGACAGCTGTCACATAAATCATCAAAACAGACAGAATGTCGCGACTTCGAACCTCGTAAGCTCTAAGTCAAATTTGTTGTCGATAACGATAATTCGTGGTGCGGATTCTTTCACTAGCCAACAGCAGCGCTGCCGACCTCTCACGGACTAAATATAAACTGAACTCGAAAAAGTTAGTGGAGTAGGACGCCCCCCGCCAGCCATATGGAGGGGCAAGCAACCATCGGCGTTTGGCGTCCGGGAACTTTGTAGATAAATTCGAAGTTAATTAATTGGAGGGGATGCGAGGCTGCAGTTGTCACAACCAAGTTGTGGCCACCCCGCAAATAAATCTGGCAACTTCTGAACAGCAGCACGGGGTGTGGCCACGCCAAACAGCGTTCATTATTAATTACAACTGTTATTACACAATCTATTAACTGTATGTGGTTGCTAGGATACGATAATACTAAAACTGACATAAGCAAACAGCTGTTAAGTTCATTTCATGTGCATTATTAATATTACAATCTATGTTAACTATATGTGGTTGCTAGGATACGAAATCGTGATGATACTAAAATTGACATAAGCAAATCGCTGTTAAATTCATTTCATGTGGATTACTAAATTTTATAACTGAACATTATAGTCATGTGCACGTGTTTGATATCGTGATATTGCCTAAGTGGATAATTTCCTCACCACCAACTTGACAATCGGCTGACCCGCTCTCACGCGCCGGTTACGTAGAGATGAGTTGAAACGGCAACATCGGCGATTGCGTAGGAAAGCCAAGTTTACAATAAAATGTATTGAACGGCGAGTGTTATGTACGAAACCACGTGTTCATAAATTCGGCTCGGAGTTTCATACATATCAAATCGTCCAACGATCATGACCTTGCGAATAAATTCAGGGCGACAAAGAAGAAATGTGTCGTGTAGACATGTTCACAGAGGAAACCCTGATTGACAATGGGCATCGTCTAGAAAACTCCATCAGAAATCACTTTTCTCAGGAAAGGGGTAGGCTATGTCTTCAAGTCTTATATATAAAATGCTTCGAATCTATTGAAGTTGAAGCTTTACCAATTATTAAGCAGATAGCACAAATGTTTGGATCAAGAAGGCACACAGTTTCAGCATCTTAATTTCGGTGAGTAAATTAATTCTTTAATTTATTATTATTATTATTATTATTATTATTATTATATTTCACATTTTAATAGTTTGAGGAAAGCACTGCAGGATCCTGAGTCCTGAGACATTTGTTGTTTTCTTTTTGAAATTCAATATAATGCTACACTTCAAAAAAAGCCACTGACATGAGGAAATACGCTGAAAAAGTTCTTGGGGATTAATTGAAGTGAATTTTTATGGCAGGCAGAGTAACTATCTCATGCCCCCATGTTTTAAATTGCTTCCAGTGCACTTCATTAGAAGTCTCTTCGGGTCTCTGCACATAGCTACATCTTATATCATAATCATGTATGAAGTATACTATACTCTCAGGACTCAGGAGGCACAGTGAAAGACACCAGAGATGAACAAAATTAATTGCTGCGTCTAGTAACTCTCGTGCGCTTCGAGTCTCGCTCATCATTCTCGAAATAGCATTTGGTCAGCGTGGAAAGATTTCGTAACTTTGAACAACATACATCATTGAAATAAATAACATTAGATATGTTTGACTGATAAAAAAGACAAAACAAAACAGTATCATAGTTCTGGTTCTATTATCAAATATTATGTATGGTTATATAAATAGAAAAAATTCTCAAATAAATTTCATTTCTAAGAAACATAAAACATAGCGTTAAATATTTTTTTAGTTGAGATTGTACACTTGATCTCAAACATATTATGAGAAAAATAGAAAATTCCTAGCCTTTTAATAAGGGTCTAATAAATATTGCGGAACGGATTATTATACACTGAAAGGCAGAGATGATGTTTCAAATAGGTCACTTGAGTCTTTTTACATACATGTAAAATAGTTGCCAAAACACATGAAAGTTCAAACTGTGACGATTCAAGGCTGCTTGACGTTCAAGAGTTGACCACTCCCGATGTCTTGATTCACTCACAAGCACTTAATCTTACTTTCTCGCTCGTTATTCAACTCGTAGCTCTCTCTCCTCATGAGGTTTCGTCACGCATACAGGATGGGCATATCGCTACAAATGAGTATTACTTGAGTAATCAAGACATAAGACTATCCTGCAGCTCTTCTTCTATGATACTGTCAGTATTGAACGAAATCTCTTGCTTCACAGAAAAGCAACTTGCTGAAGCTATGTAGTGCAGCAACTGAGGTGAAGTAGCGAACTAGTTTCGTAAGTGTTCTGTGCGCATTAAGACAAGTGTCAGTGAAACAAGGAATAACAGCTAATAATTGAAATTAAGTAAACAATTAAAATGTTAAGATAAGTAGAAGCCAGCCATTCTGTTTCATTATGAGAGACATATCAGAAATCCTGATGAGTAGGCCGATGACGAGTATGGTCAGTGCCGGGAGTCGAAGCCATTGTACAGGGACATCATTTTATTTTTACTTGCATTTTTATTGTACCTGCATTTCTGAATGTACTTCACTCTCACCCCTTCACTAATGTCCTCGCTCCCGTCAGACACACAAACTTACGGCCGCTGTTGCATTCCAAGTCTTCAAGCACTGAAGTAAACACTGCAGTGTATAGTGTGTTTCAGAAATATGACTGCGTTTTCTATAGAAGAAAGAACCTATATTAATAATATCGTACTAAAAAATTATATTCAAGAAACGATAAAATGAATTTCAGAGAATATGCTTCAAAATGTTTTTAATAATATGCGTACTGAATTGAAGCCTGCATTGTAATGAACGGCAACCATTTTCAGCAACTTGTTTAAAAATTCAGATTAGCTTTTTTTGAATTGAGGTGGCTAGAAGCAAAGGAATGCTAGTGACATTTGTAATAACATGAGTTAAGTGCATCCAGTGTAAGCAAAAGTATCTAAAATTTTAGTGGCAAAGGGATATTTTAATCGCATCACACATTAAAATTTAAAAAAATTTCACCGATTTTACGAAAGCTTAAGTATTTAAACCCCATTTTCTCAAAAGTAACTTAAGTACACTTACAGCCCTTTATTTATGACACCCTCAATTTAAATGCACTCTCTATATTGTATGTTAACACCAATAATTAATATGCTAAATAAAGTAGACATTACATAACGAACATAGCCGCCTGAAAAGTTGAGTTTTTGAAAAAAAAAAAAAAAGTTACTACTCTACTGTATTTTGATAAAATCCGTAAAAGTAATGATCAAACTGAAAATCGTAATATCGTATTTGCCTACAACATAAATGGATACACTACTTTTCTCTCCTCCTATACCTAGTAAAATGATTTGTTTACATATTGCACTAGTAACATCAAACTCCTGTAATGGAAGGGGGCAACAGTATTTCCGAGTATAGCCAGGTTAATGTTAAAAATGTTGGTAAAAATAAAGTGATGTCCCTGTACAACAGTGTCTACCAGCTTGTGTCCAGCACCACAACAAACATCAGACCCATTTCTGTGAAGAACTTAAAACCTCCTCAAAAAATTAAGGGTGCTGTTCATAGACATTTCGCTAGCCCGTGCTACGAGCGTGCTGAACTAGCCCCGGCTATCGACTGGTTACTTGTACAGGATTCATATCATATCATATCGCTAACACTGGTTCATGAATACGGAAAACGTTAGTTCGCTGATCATCCACCGGAAGCCCGCGCTAAGAATGTCTTACACTCCAGTAAGCGCAAAGGTACCCACATCACGCCACTAACATCAGCCAGTTACTCATGCGGTCACACAGTTCTAATTTCACATTCGCGCGGCCTGTAGTTAAATATTAAACTTGGAACGCTCTACATAACAAGCATGAATTGGACCGCATCGTCTTACACCAGTTGTCAATCTGTGGGGGTTTAACACACTGCAGCAGTGCCCACTCTTCTCTGACATGTTACAAGGAAGAAATTAGCATATATGTAATGTTACAGTAACTACTAAATGGGCCCAAACCCCTGCTGCGGTGGCTGAGTGGCAGACAAGGTCGTAGTTGGAGGTTTTCTATCGTTTCCTCATTCTGTCATCACGCCAGCTGACGACGCAGCGAACCTTAGTGTAGTCAGCCGGTGTGGGTTCGGGAATGCGCCTAGCTTGAGCAACAGATCTCGAAAGGTCGCAGTGCTGAATCGTAGTGCCCCCTCTCCCGAAATTCAATTCAAAAGGGACCAAAACATTATCCGATGGAAGCAGCACCTTCCATTTGACAACTGCCAGAATGACCAACTACAACAAGAGATATGTCCTTCATCCACATCGACAGTACGTCATTGACGACTGAGCGCCATTGTTGTCAACAGCACAAAAATGTTCCAACTAAAAACGCAGTCGAAAACAACTAAAATCATGCGCTAAACAACTAGATTTCATTACTATCCAAACAACATTAAACATATTAAATGATTAAAGATATTTCGTTAGTTCAGCGGTCAGCAAGTCAGCAGTGACTTCCATTGGTCGTGCTGTACAAGTTGAAGTTCGTACGCCCCAGTCGTTCGTATTCTTTGAAATTTCAAAATTGCAGCCACATCTATTTTTTTCTGCGCAGACCATCACAGATTTCCAAAATTAGTGTGTACTCATTGTTTCTGGATTTTTTGACGTCCTTTAACTGACTGAAAATTCTTTCAACTACTGAATTCGACCAAAGGAAAAACAACCTCGATATTATAAAGTTCTTCTTAAACGGATTTTTCACTGGCTTCACAACAATTAAATATCACACACCAAGAAGTGAGAGAATTGTTATTTATTTAAAAAACTGGATTTAAAAAAGAACAGACTTCCCACTAGCGAGTAAGTGCCTGTTTACCCAACTAAACTATCATAAAAACAAATTTAGTTGGAAAACAATCAAGTTGGCTACACTGCTAAGCGCGAGTTAAGAGATTCGTATTCCTTCCGTCCCTGACCTTATATTTGCTATCCATTCTATAACCGATGCACAGAAAAACAAGAGATGGAATTTAATACACAGGTGACACCTGACGCACGAACTGCGGGAATCAAGGCCGTCTCAACACACCGATGTACACCCCTTTTTACTCCAAAAGAGATTCCCTCTCAGAAAACTAATCATTAGACGGCCTGAACTTTGCGGAACCGCCTCTAAGGGGGCGACTTTCTTTTGTTGTCTTTGTCTTGCCTCAAAACAGAGCTCCAAGAACGAAGGCAAACAAGGTAATTGACTACGTCACCCACTGCAACACATCAGGCCAGGGGGCCTGCGGTCTTCCCAGGCTGGAGTTCATTTTATATGCATTATTAATTACAACTGAACCTTGAGGCCCATTCACAAGGAAAATTAAACATAAATGTGACAAACACAGAAGTTTGCGGTCAGGTTACCAAATGAGATCATTCACAATGATTCACATGAACACTGACATTCACATTACCGTTAGAAGTTACCATGAAAGTTTGCAAACTAAATGTTTATTTTTGTGTGATTTGGAAACAAAACACAATCGTAGAGCGCTGAAGTAGTATATACAACAGACGTCGTTGTTATGTTTCCATAGTTACCATGTATTTTTGAGGTTATGTTTATGTTTCATCGTGAATGATGGTGTGCTTTCTTGATTTTACTGTAACGCTTACGTTATGTTTAATTTTCATTATGAATGGGCCTTTAGAGTCAGTCTTGTTATCCACGTTAAGTGTTTGGGTTGCTAGGATACGAAATCGTGACATACTAAAACTGACATAAGCAAATCGCTGTTAAGTCCATTTTATGTGCATTATTAATTACAATAATTGAACCTTAGAGTCAGTCTTGTTATGTGGCGTTAACTCAATCTACCTATGTTAAGTATGGATATGGTTGCTAGGATACGAAATCGTGATAGCATTGAAACTGACGTAAGCAAATCGCTCTCAGGAGATAGATCCGTTACGACGCTGCGCCAAGGTGGACAACCGATCACAGGTGTCACTCCGGACTTCCTGTCAATCTGAAACTGATTGGCTGACGGAAGGGCTCACAATTGGTGACGCAATCAATTAGCACACAATTTCGAACGCTTCCTCTGCGATACGGCAAAGTGACTGGGTCATTATTCTTGTACTACAACATAATATACAGGCTTACATAACGGGGCCAAGTTGCTTACATTTGCATCTTGGGTTAACCGAGACTACTCAAATCTTTCCGAGCCGCTGCTGATGGCGTGGAATCCTGCTCACTAACATAGGAATGATTTAGGTTGGGATGCTTTGACACTGCTTTCTTATTGATTTGTGTGCAAACATTCGGGAAAGGCTGATGTCCAATGAAACTGGCTCTTGAGCAGTCAGCGCGCGGTTCACAAGAGGGTGCACGCAATACGGTATTTACTCAAATACTAGACTTCCTTTTTCCCTCTTCTTTTAATGCACAAAAGTACGAGGAGGGTCTCATATGCGCACATGTAGAAATATCAGCAAGGAGTAAAGTTAGGCAACGGCAGACCTAAATACAGGAATATGTCAAATTATACAGCGGGTCTAATTTTATTAACAAATTGCGGTATTTGCCATATAAATAACATGAACTCATTTTCCAGCGGCAGCCTGAAAAGAGTTGCATTGAAAATTCACACCAGCAGCTTTCATTCCAATTTTTCCGCGAAGTCAATCAATCACATTCAATTTAAATGACGCAGGCTTGTTGCTCACTTTTACAATCAAGCTGACATTGATCTCTTCCTCTGAATGAAGTACGGTATGCGAAAACCGACACCGAAGAAGAAAGGGAATTTGCCTCTGTGCAGGCCAGAGTACGACAGGAGAGGCAGTGGGATCTTTCCATGAGCTTTTACGGTCGCTTGTGAAAAAAAGTACCAGAAATGTACAGTACAGCGAGTAGCAGAAGGCACCTCCACAGCGTGTAACGAGATTGCCCTGCAGGAAAGTATCCGTGTTCGATCCCCCGCTGTTGATATTTCTGTGGTGTTCGGGTAAAGGGGTGTAAGGCTTTTTTTTTTTTGTCCAGGTGGAATTTTGTTCCCCAGATGAACACACAAGTTAAATTATACAAGTGAGTGTGCAAAAATCAAAGAATACTAGCAGTTGGTGTGTTTTGTGTAGAAAATTATTTGTAATAAGGGTTCCAAATTGAATTTTCATTTATCTCCGAACTCATTTTTATGACTTATCTCCCTTTACCCAAACACCACAGATTTATTCTTATTATTTTTATCCAAACGATACTTAATCTTAATATATTCATATAAATTTGCTAAATTAATTTGTTTTGAAAGAATGATGGACATTTTCCGGAGTTTATAGCCTCCCCAAGAACCAAAAATCATTGCCACCGACCGGTCTATGATGCCTGCTACCGGTGGAATGAATAATAACTTCATTTCATTTGTAATTTGGCTTCCACAGAAAATGATTTTGGGACCGCGTCCAGGATTCTTGGGAGGCTACAGCCGGATTAGTTAACTCCATGCCAAACAGACTGAGAAGGGTTTATAAAGAAGATTACTGCAGTGATTTTTTTTATTGAGGTTGTGTTTTGTTGTAAATATGTTTAGACTGTTTTTTATTAAAAAGTGTCTGTGTGTGTCTAATGCCTACCCACTTCACTTTGCGCGATTCGGGTTCCGTATACTGCGGATAGATGGCAGGACTGTGACCCATTTTCAAATTGCACACCACTTCGGCGGGCCACGTTATGCATGATGTGTACCTGTGAAGAGTTATGTCGTGTGCTGGGGTGAGTGTAAGTGTAATGTAGGGAATGGGTGATGAAGGTGAAGAAGGGGGAAGGGGAAACCCGGTGTCGGTACATAGCCTACTCCCGTCGAATAGCACCAAGGTGGCCGCCAGGTTTAACGTCCCCATCCGACGGACGAATCACTATCAACAGTGACATATGTCTTCCCTTCATATGCACTACGGAGAGATTTGGGATTTAACCCAGGCATATTGGTGCACAATTTAGTGATTAGAAGTTGTGCACCGCCATCTCTCCTAGTCCCGAGGTAGAAATTTTACAAGAGAATTTCTGACCTCGCTGGGAATCGAACTCGGACCGGCTAGTCTGGAGGCAGACACGCTACCACAGAGCTAACTCGGCGGACTGTTTTTATTTAAACAGTTAAAAGTTTTATTTTAAGCCAGAATGCTTCAGTTAAAAATCATAGTCCCTCTTTAGGCAGGAACCAGATAACAAAAGAGGGAATTATTGCAAGAATGTAATAATGGAGCAAACTTAATTTTCCATTAATCTATTACCATGTGGTACCAAGGTGGTTTGAACGTGCAACCTGAGTCTGCAGCACTGACCTGATTGTCAAACTGATGGCACTTACTTGCGAGAGACAAGTAAACGACGACGGGGCAGTCCTCTTTCCTAGCAAAAGACGGTCAGGAGGAGGTGAGAGTGTTGTGAAGTTATAACAGGAAATATATTTCCCTAAACAGTATAGCTATAAATCGTAATAAAAGAGCAACAATTGAGAATTACAAAATCGTATTAGTAGAATATAATACTACAGAGCTAATTGGTGTTTTCTGGTCGGGTACTTCATACTAACCACAGGCTTCTATTACTTTTACATAACTGTACTTTGCATCGGAAAGGCTCATAACGTACCCCTTCCAAAATGGCTCGATTTTATTGGGCATTGCTGCTGTAAGACACCGTGCACTCTGACTATATCACTCACTACTGGTCTGTCACCTCTCACCACAGTTCAGCTGTTGTATGACTCCTGACGTCATTTAAATTCGTTTCCAGAGGTCGGAAACAATTCTCGGACTCGGACACATTGGACACTGAACTAATATTTTGTCCTCGAGCAGAGAAAAAAAAACATATAAACAGTTTACCTATTTTGAGATAAATTAATTTGTGATTCACAGATGCGAGGTATCATTTCTTAGCCATCGTGTAGACCAATGGGCTGTCCTGCCATCGACAAAGAAGGCACTAAACGAGATTTACACAGGTGTCAGTTAATGAAATTCCATCCCTGCCGATAATGCACAAAGGGGTTAACAATCCACCCCTAAACAACCACCTTAATTTTATCGGGTCAATCATACCCCCTCATAACCCAATCACCAGTAAATATCCAGTCGACACAATTGGGGGTGTGGAAAGCAACGAAGGGGGTTGCCCAGGGCGGCACAATTTGCCTTCCCTTAATGACGCAATAATTTGGGCTACGGCCTCATTGTTCTGCGGTGTGGCACGTTAGGCTGCTCCATTTGTTAACGGGGGTTGTTTTGTGGCGAATAAGGTCAGGCAGCAAAGGGATGCACATTTCATACTGTCGTCCGGGGTTCGACGCCACACATGGCCTGGCCACCCCTGCGTGGAGGGTTGATTAAAGGCGTCTTCTCGTGCCTGCAGATTAAAAACCCGGCCGGGGTGGGATGTGGAATATTAATTGTGGGAAGTGCACTGAAGCCGGAAGAAAGAATAATCTGAACGAAGCAAGCAAAAACACGGAAAATGATGCAGGCAAAACTACGTTTGTAGGAAAGGCCCGCCCACGGACAATGGACGCTGCATTCTTGTCTTTATGGCTGGCCTCGCTACACCTACTTCACTGTTGCCATGGAGATGTATGGAGAAGATTTAAACATCAAATACAAAACAAGAGAAAGCAGCCAGTATCCCGCTCAAGGCCGCTGCAGGACGTTAGCTGTAAATAAGGAAGGAGCCGTGAAGTTCAACAGCCAGGGGTCGTGTACATGACTCCGCTTCTTATCAGATTATCCGCGTCGCCACGTTCCTTTGTAATGATACGAACAAGAGACTGCCCAATCTCTGCAACTTACGGTTGTCAACTCTCCGAACAGTCTATCAGGCTTCCGTATTATTATTCTCTTCGAGCATTTTTCTCCCTTATTTTTGCATAGTATATTTTTTTATTCAAAACATTTGATTTTGACGTGAATGATGATGATTTATATGATGAATTTTGATGTTCAAAAGAGGCATTAAAATGTGCAGTCTTTGTAGAAGGTAACGCTTGCCAAAAATGGGTTTTAATGCTCACTCGTTTCAAGTCAAACCATGTTAATGTTATAAATTCCGAAAAATTAAGCTTACCAAGTAGTAATGCTCGTACAAAGAGGATGTTTTATCTCCTGAAGAATAATTGGACAGATGTTCGAAACAGGAGCACTACACATCTAATCAAATCGGAGCTGCGAACTCTACTCTATTACCGGAGACAAAATCTGTTTCAAAATACTCTTAATTTAAGCCTAGCTGCCAAAGTGTGAAGTTGTTTTTTAGTAACTGAACTCAATTATTTGTCAATTTGCTATGTGAAATTTTGTCGATTCCTTAGTCTCCCGTATTTTTCTTAAAAAAAAAAGTTGGCAACCCTACTGCAATTACGCAAGAAGGCTCTGCGAGCACTACACTACACTACCTGCTTCACATGGCTCAGTTAATTTTCCAGAATAGCTCTTGTAACTTTTTAATCCCGAAATTCCTAACTAGTACTAACCATTGTCATTACATGCAGAACTCCACAGACAATTCGCTTCTGACAAAAATATTTTGTGAACATCCAGTCCGCATGACACATTCGAACACACGAAATGAATTACGCTGCTCCAAAAATTGATCTAGTTGATGCATACAGGGTGTAAACGAACATTTCAGTGGTGATGAGGACAATGTTTCGTTACAGGTAATAAAATTTAGAATTCTTCAGAAACAATTGACGGGTTCAGAGCCTAGTGGGCCAAGCGCCATTTATTAAAAACGGAGAAAGCAAGGGTTAAAGTTAAGTGAATACCATACTTTAATGAAGACTGATATATTATTTAGTTTTAATATGTATACTTTATATTACTTGCTATATGTTTTCATTGAGTGGTAATAACTTCATTTTAACCCTTGTTTTCTACGGTTTTATTAAATGGCGCTTGGCCCACTATGGTTCTGAACCATTCAATTGTCATTATTATTTTTTCAAACCATACACAAAAACAGCCAGGCCTATATAATTCTGATAATTAAAAAATAGCACAATTGATATCTGCAGCTGAAAATAGTATAATGAAACGACTAAATAAATAACATGAATAATTAAATTTTCTTAATTCATTAATAGATTAATCATTAAACAGGTTTGTAACTCGATTACAGGTAGTGATGTATCAATGGAGGGGGAAAGGAACTGGCCACCCTACCTCATTATCTCCTGGCTTAGTTGCCTCATGAGTGATTCCTTATTGGTATCATTTATGATCTTCAGACAGTTGAATTAAACAACAACAACAACAACTCAGAAATAAATACAATATTAAATGATTAACTGTGTGCTGTTCCTTACACATCGCACTGCTCATGAACACCAGACTGTTCGGTTGTTTTTTCTGAACATGAATTCAAATTGTCTTCTGTCATATTCAAATTTAAGCTACTAACTCTTCTGAAAACGTCGGACTCAGAAATGTTACTATATTTCCGTACCGTAAGATTTTTTTTTTTGTTTATAATTACGATATTAACTATCTATATCCTTCACACACTGTATATTTGAAGTGCACCACGCCCCCACACGGAATTTCACGAAACTGCGCTTTATTCAAAATCGGCTACAGCGTTTTTCCTTCTCACCAAAATGAAAAGTAGAGGATAGAATCCCTTCCACAATGGCTCGTAGAAATTAGAAATTCAACATGAATTGCTCGCCTTGTTCCGCTAATCGAGGTTTCAGTTCGTCACTTTTTCTTTGCATCAGTCTCTTCCTTGTGCGTCGATCTAGGTTCTTACACAAGACGTATGCGCCTCGCGGCAGTGTTTTGTTTGTTCACACATTCAACGGTCCTAATGAGGCGACAACGGCTGTCAGTTATGCTTTTTAGGCGGCTGAAACGGTTTCCATGGAAACAAGAAACAAAAGAAGGAACTGCACCCGAGCTACTTCCAAGGGAATACTTTGACTTTGAGAAAGAGAGACGGAATTTAGCGAAGACAGGAGAACGACGGGAAGCGTGTCGTAGTCGATGTTGATGATGATGATGATGATGATGATCATGATGATGATGATGATGATGATCATGATGATGATGATCATGATGAAAGAGAGAGAAGAAAAAGGAGAGACGTGAATAAATATGAAAAAAGTAAGAACAAGGAGAAAATAAGGAAATCAAGGGAGGAAAAAATGAAGGAAGCGAACTGAGGAGTGTGATCCCAATTTTATGAAAGGATTGGGCTAGTTTTTTTATCCATTGGTTTACGGCCTGAGCGAATTTTCAAGGACATGTACAGTAACACAAACTTTTAGATAAAGATTGGCGTTGTTTTGGAAGAGAAGAATCTTAAAATAGAATTATAGAGGTCTAAAAAAATCATATATGTACAAAAATGGACAGAGAGTTTTGGGCTCAAACTCTTCAATTGAAATAAAGGACAGATGAACCTCAGATAGTTGGAAAGAACAGAAATAAAGTAGAATGCGCAGAAAAATTGATTTTGTACGAGATCGTGCGTAGGCCTATTTGCTTGTTTTCCGCACAGAACCAATGCGCGGTAAGTGTGAAATACCACATTCAGTATTCCCCACGTAACACACACAACAATTTCCCTCTTCTTACCGCTTAAGCGCGGCATTCATTTTACTGCTTTAGGCTTTTAACATATTATTTTTAGAGACGTTTAACATAGTAATAATTATAAATTGGAAACTTACCACTGCAATTTCACCTAAATTGCAATGTTAATTATTGTTTTTAAATATTTGCAAAAATTAAGTAAAGTCTACTACTCCACGAAACTTATTGGATTCCTGATACAAGTAACATTAAGGAAGCCGTGAAAAAATCAACAAGATTCCAGATGCCGATGTTATTACTGCAATATGTTATATAAATAATTTTCTTAAAGTATTGAAATGAAAAATAAATCATTACATAACCTTACCGTTTGTTTTAAGTTCGCATTTATAGACTGGGGGAAAAAAAGAAAGACGTATATCACGGCCTGCTGGAGTATAGTAAACACAGAAAACATTTTATAGCAACAATGTTGAAGAAAGATATTTTGGTTTTCCGAAGTTGCCGTCATTAAACAGAAACCAACATGGAGATTTCATTGCAACTAATTAGAAATTCGTCTTTCAGGTATGTAATAAACGATCTTCGCACAAAATAATGTACGATACACGAGCGGTATGTTTGTTTTCATGTTCTCGGAAATTAAAAAAGCTCAACTACGTTTCGCTTTTTCAATCTTTTCCTCGACCATGAAAACGTCAACATACCGCTCTTGTAACGCATATTACTATTATGCACAGATTTAGAAAGTCCCTCTGTCATATCTCAGTGAACTGCGTGCACACCGACATATAATAATCTATAACAAAGATATAAACGTCCTCTCCAGGCTCTGCACGCTGAGGCCCTTTTAGTCGACAGTCGCCAGCCTTCGCATTCAGAAATCTACGGAAGGAGTTTACGACTTACTTGAGTGCTATGTTGGGTGAAGAATGATTGTGAACCAAGATAAAATAAAGGTAATTTTTAGATTTTTTTTATGTTAGGTCATAAAGTCATGCCTTTAAGGTAATTTTTAAACTATTTTTAGGTCATTAAAGTTCGGGCTGTGATAATAAAAAAGCGTGTGTTACAATCGTGAAGCTCTGGGTATTGTTCTTAATTTAAATGTATTAATTTATTTTCTTAAGAGGGGACTTGAAAACGTGGGCGATGGGTAGTTTCCGAGTCATACCGCACAAGAGGAGCTCTGCAGTTACCATGGTAACGAGAGAAGTGTGCCAGTAGCCGAGTTTTACCCAATATTGAAACAGTTTTCTAAGAAGAGAAAGCTATCCACCACTCTGAACCGTACAACATAATGGTGTTGTAATTTTCTGTTCTACTGTAGCCAATGAATAAAAATCTACACAGTTATGATGTTTTTAGTTGGTTATTTAACGACGCTGTATCAACTACGAGGTTATTTAGCGTCGAAGAGATTGGTGATAGCGAGATGGTATTTGGCAAGATGAGGCCGAGGATTCGCCATAGATTACCTGGCATTCACCTTACGGTTGAGGAAAACCTCGGAAAAAACCCAACCGGGTAATCAGCCCAAGCGGGGATCGAACGCGCGCCCGAGCGCAACTTCAAACCGGCAGGCACAGTTATGTTACTACCACCCCGTATATCATATCACAGCATAGTAAGAGTACATAATTCCAGTAACTACAACTACTGCTAAATTCTAACAACAGTAGGAACGTTTGCAGTGCAAGCTGATGTGATGGACCAACAAATTTCCCCTTGAACATCACCCAACAGAGCAGGAGGGCTGTTTCCTTCACACATGGGACGGACAGACTCGACAGCAATGTAGGAGCATTAAAACTCCATTACCTGGTGGCCGCGTTGCCTAGCAACCAAGGCGAGGCTTACCTGAAACAAAAGAGACAGAAGCTACAGTGGTCTGTGCCCCGCTCTCCGCTCGTGTTGCTCTGCAATTATTTATAATAAGGAGACTACGTGGCCACGTTCGTATCTCGCAGAACACTTCCGTTCCTTGACAAGACAGCTCTTCTTATTAAAATACAAATTTGTCATTTCTAGTTACGCTTATGAATGAAATGCTGTGGGCAGAAACAGTACAACAGGCCGTTAAAGCGTCCAGCTCTGGACTGGTTGTTTTTGCGGTATTCAAAACTTTAAGGAACTGGTTCTTATTTAGAATTAAATAAATTTAATGCAATTTGCTATATCCGTACAATTGTTTACGATGGAATTACAGTGTTCCATCTGAACTGGTTTGTTTATTGTCTACAATAAGAGAAGTAACATACTTCATGCAAGAAACAAGTTTATCCCTACAGCAAACAGCGAATTATCGTAAGAATCTGATCCGCTACTAAGGAAGTGACGTCAGAACAGTGTGACGGAACTCACTAACTGTACTGCACCCTAAAACGAAGAATATTACGATTGCATGTTGCTTTAAAACGAATATTTACGATTAGTACACGTTAACCTTCTCATTATTATATATCGGCACTTGGCTGCAGCTTCCTATACGCATTATTAGTCTTCATTTTCTTGTGGAATTTCACAGAACCCTCGGCGTGCAGGCATGGCTATAACAAATTAACTCGGGAACAATTTCTCTCGCCATGCTTTTTGTGGTTCTCGTCGCCGTAATATTTTCAAATCCCATTGGTCATTACTTCGAAGAACTGTCAAGTCTTTGAACAACCAGAACGCGCTCTTATTTTCCTTCAAAGTGATTGACAATAAGGCAAAGCCTGCAGCTCCCAGTCGACGCGCATGGTGTCAATTATGGCGCCTGTACGTATGTGGAAATAGTAACATACGCAGAGGACGAGCGACCTGGTTCACAAGTTGAGGTAATAAAATTAGTTTTGTTTCGTTGTCTGTCTGATGATGCGCACTGCCTCCTTTCTCGGACTTACGAAGTGTCTGTGCATAATAGTAATATGCGTTACAAGAGCGGTATGTTGACGTTTTCATGGTCGAGGAAAAGATTGAAAAAGCGAAACGTAGTTGAGCTTTTTTAATTTCCGAGAACATGAAAACAAACATACCGCTCGTGTATCGTACATTATTTTGTGCGAAGATCGTTTATTACATACCTGAAAGACGAATTTCTAATTAGTTGCAATTAAATCTCCATGTTGGCTTCTGTTTAATGACGCCAACTTCGGAAAACCAAAATATCTTTCTTCAACATTGTTGCTGTAAAATGTTTTCTGTGTTTACTATACTCCAGCAGGCCGTGATATACGTCTGTCTTTTTTTTTTCCCCCGTCTATAAATGCGAACTTAAAACAAACGGTAAGGTTATGTAATGATTTATTTTTCATTTTAATATTTTAACAATATTATTTATATAACATATTGCAGTAATAACATCGGCATCTGGAATCTTGTTGATTTTTTCACGGCTTCCTTAATGTTACTTGTATCAGGAATGCAATAAGTTTCGTGGAGTAGTAGACTTTACTTAATTTTTGCAAATATTTAAAAACAATAATTAACATTGCAATTTAGGTGAAATTGCAGTGGTAAGTTTCCAATTTATAATTATTACTATGTTAAACGTCTCTAAAAATAATATGTTAAAAGCCTAAAGCAGTAAAATGAATATGGCGCTTAAGCGGTAAGAAGAGGGAAATTGTTATGTGTGTTACGTGGGGAATACTGAATGTGGTATTTCACACTTACCGCGTATTGGTTCTGTGCGGAAAACAAGTAAATACGCACGATCTCGCACAAAACTTTTTTCTAAGACTGTACGTACTTTCTGATACATAACTAGCCCTTTGTACGAATCCACAACGAAGTGTGACGTTCATCACAGAACAAATTCGACTCACACTACGTCTTTTCCATTCCTCAGACAACTGTAATTAGAGTCAGAGCTGATATATAATGCGTCCGACGTTTCGGAGTTGCAACGTACCAAGACCGTTCGTATAGCCCTAACGACTAGGCTTGGCGTAGATTCGCAGTTTCTCCTTGTCGCCCGGGTTGTCTTTGATCCGCTCCCTGGTCCACTAGTTCGCAGAGAACAAGTGAAGATACAAGCGCGCATGCGACGTTTCCACCCCTTGCGACGCAGATAAAGTGTAAACCGAGAAAGAAAATAATGAAGAGAGGATGGGGGATGCGACAACAAAGAAATCAAATCAGAAAGCGGGAGCGGCATGTAAAGCAACCCCGAATCAGAGCGATCTTTTATTTCAAATCAGTTAAAATACCGTCCACACCCCAACCCAACCCCCTAACAGAAATTAAATTGCGTCCGGTCTGCAACCGGGGAAGGGGATGAAGTGTATGTATGTTGGTGACATCTGCCGGCAGAGGGCGTGAGTTGGCACAGTGCCTGCTCGGGGCAGCGAGGTCTAAACCCAGTAATCCCGGCACCCTTCAGATAGGGGTGCAAATTAAAGGAAAAGCGCGTGACGTCCTAGCCAGAAATTTAATATCGGAACTGGGGTAAGATGAAAGCATATGCACACAGCCGCGGTTAATATCGACGGTTTAGCTTTATCTCCATGGTAACGGACACGCTACACATCCAACTCTTCGTCCGTGTTTCATACAGTGGTCAGTCCTGCAACACAGCAGTGGCAATGGAAGAGAGCGACACTGCAAGAAATGCAGCGTAGTAGTAGTAGTAGTAGTAGTAGTAGTAGTAGTAGTAGTAGTAGTAGTAATAATAATAATAATAATAATAATAATAATAATAATGTAGTTCTATAAAAATAAAAATAAAACTAGACTCTTTTGCTGGGGCGTTCCACCACAATTTGAAAATAAAAGAATTCGAAAAGTGAAAAAAACATTTTGATGAATTGTGTCAGGACGAACGGCTAGCAGATCCAGAGATATATTTTAGAACCTCTGTTTTAATGGCTGTTTGGACATTATTGTAGCCCGATTAAAAAACAGATGAGGGTATGCATAATGTTAACCATTTCTTCAAAATTATTTCCCCAAAATTTCTAAATTCTGCTTCCGACGAAGAGATTCACAATGCAGCAGTGATTCTTCAAAATGAAGAAGAGGAAGATTTATCCAGTGAATTCCCAGACCAGGTAATAGGTTTCAGAAACGCTCTGAAAAAAAGAAATAGCCTCGCCAACTTTTGTTGCTGACTTACCAGATCTATAAGTAATAGAAAATTCAATCGTACCGTTCCAGACTTATGCACGGCATTTTACCTATTTCCGGTGACTGTTTCTTCGGCCGACTATCTGCGGAATTCTATGACCCCAAGACAGACTTAGTGACCCCAGCCCCCTCAGTATCGAATGTGAAAGGCTAGAGCCATTGATGTCAGTGGAATCATCAGTACCTCCGCATCACGGAAAGCACGTCGCAGGTCCAGTTCAATGTGAGCAGGCTAAGTACAACAAACAGCAGATAGGAGTATATATTGTTACTGATAGGCCTACTTAATTTCAATCACTATAGTATATCTATACTAATAATAAATCTGTAGCCGAAATTTTTCTGGTAATTTTCGATTTTCCAAAAATAATTGGTCCTAACATATATAATTAACCACCCTGAAACCGAAAATCGCTTTTTTGAAATTTTTGTTTGTATGTCTGTCTGTCTGTATGTTTGTTACCTTTTCACGCGATAATGGCTGAACGGATTTCGATGAAAATTGGAATATAAATTAAGTTCGTTGTAACTTAGATTTTAGGCTATATGGCATTCAAAATACATTATTTAAAAGGGGGTTATAAGGGGGCCTGAATTAAATAAATCGAAATATCTCGCTTATTATTGATTTTTGTGAAAAATGTTACATAACAGAAGTTTCTTTAAAAATAATTTGCGATAAGTTTTATTCCTTGAAAAATTTTGATAGGACTGATATTTAATGAGATAAATGAGTTTTAAAATTAAAATAACTGCCATCTAAGGCCGTGTAATGAATTAAAAAACAAATGACTTCGTCTATAAGGGGCCTTGGACAGCAACAATCGAAAGCTATGAAAGATAGCCTACAGAGAATGTTTCTGTGTTTGTATGAAGCAATATCGGAAGCTAAATTAACCGATTTGTATAATTAATTATTATTTCACCATTGGAAAGTGTAGTTTCTCTAGATGGACATAATGCTATAATGTTATCACAGTAACTTCTGAGTGAATCGAGGACAGGTAAGATTAAAATAGCTTCTTATGCACAGAAAACTTGATAGGCTATTCTGTACATTCGTTTCCTGTATTTCCTAAAATAATTTTTATGACCAAATGAGTGTCTCTGGATCAAAATGATCGCATTTTAATTTTTTAATTCAATTTAAATTAAGTAACATAATAAACGATTTATCCTTCTATCAAACACGAACGTTCCCTGGATCAAATGTCCTATTTTAATTATATAATTACTTTATATTTATTTCTAACGGGTGCAGCGGAGCGCACGGGTACAGCTAGTATAATATAATATAAGTTATTTAAGTTATTTGAAGGGTTCAGAACCATAGTGGGCCAAGCGCCATTTACTGAATACGTAGAAAACAGGAGTTAAAATTAAGTTATTATCATAATTCAATGGAAACATATAACAAGTAAAATAAAGTATACACATTAAATGTAAATGATGCCAATGTTCACTGAACTATGGTTGCATGTAATAAAAATTAAGAAACATGTTAAAGGAATTGTCATTGCACCAAATGAGTGCTCTCTGGACCAAAATGATTCCATTTTAATTATTTAAATATAATTGAAATTAAGTAAAATATTAAACGATTTATCCTTCTATCAAACACGAATATTCCCTGGATCAAATGTCCTATTTTAATTATGTAATTACTTTATATTTATTTCTAACGGGTGCAGCGGAGCGCACGGGTACGGCTAGTATTAAATATTTTGTTATTTAATAAAATGTATTAATAATTGTTATTATTTTAATCATATTACAATAATGAACGATTAATCCCTTTGTTCTTATAACGTGGACATATATTCCATTGAAGTTGAACTTCTACCTGCTGTTGGTTATACAGGCGGATCATATCACATTCGTTATGTGCCGTATGTCAAAAAAATAAAATTCAGCCAAGACCTAGTTGTTGCAACCCCTAGTGCATGGCCAGTAACAAGTCAAAGATAATCAATTAGGACTCGTTTGGATAATTCCGTGGGAAGGGAGAAAAGCTCGTGGGACACAATGGCGGCGGAGATGGATGGCGGGCTAATTGAGATTCCAAGTCGGCGCAATCTGCCACTCTCTTCTCCCGTCCCACTGACAAATGGAAAAGAGTGCATTTAGACTAGCAGTTGAGGTTTGTGGGAACACTAGCTTACTTAACAACGGCTGAGTGGTCATGGGCCCGAATTCGAGTCCAGGCTGAAACTGAATGTCTGAATTCCCGAATCAAATGCGTCATCCAACGAATTTCCACTGTACAGTTCCAAGCTCTGCGGCGAAGTTATTCAGAACGAAACCGAAGACATTTGTGAGAACTGCAGCAGAAAAATAAAACAGTACGGTATGTCCTTGAACAGACTTGGCACAATCGGGCACTGCGTCAAGTGGGCACTGCAGCGGACAAGCTGTGAGCAGTACGACATGAAGATAAATGCAAATAGGACCAATAGCAGGTCATATGAAGAAACATACAGAAGATAAACTTGCGAATTCTAAATGAGGCAGCAGAGCAAGTGGACAGCTTCAAATACTTGGGGTGTACTATAAGCAGTAACAGCAATGGTAAAGGAAGCTTTTAATATAAAAAGGAGCATCTTCTGCGGACCTCTGAAAAAAGAACTAAGGAAGAGACTAGTGAAGTGCTTTGTGTGGAGTGTAGCATTGTATTGAGCAGAAACATGGACATTACGACGAAGTGAAGAGAAGCGAATAGAAGCATTTGAAATGTGGATATGGAGAAGAATGGAACGTGTGAAGTGGACAGACAGAATAAGAAATGAAGCTGTGTTGGAAAGAGTGGGTGAAGAGAGAATGATGCTGAAACTGATCAGGAAGAGGAAAAGAAATTGGTTGAGTCACTGACTGAGAAGAAACTGCCTACTGAAGGATGCACTGGAAGGAATGGTGAACGGGAGAAAAGTTCGAAGTAGAAGAAGATATCAGACCATAGACGACATTAAGATATATGGATCATATGAGGAAACGAAGAGGAAGGCAGCAAATAGGAAAGATTGGAGAAAGCTGGGTTTGCTTTGAAAGACCTGCCCTTGGGCAGAACACTAAATGAATGAACTAAGATTTTATTGTGAAAAATTTCCTGGGCGTCTAGAAAGAAGAAAGACATGAGCATTTAAAAATAAATGAAATAGTTTTCAGCTGATACTTCCGTCCTCCGTGAAATTCATTTTAGGAATTCAGTGTGGGAGAAAACTACGGTGAGTGGTACACGGAAATAGACGGCAGACCATAAGACCATATGAACCCACCGAAAGACCGCAGCTTTGCCTCACGTGTTGATAGCGAAGAAACTACAGCTACCGAACTTGTGACACAAGAACGAAAAATGCGTTCTCACATGAAAGATCCTATTGATGCCGAGGATTACAAACTACATGTCCACTTCAGGTAAGGCAAAATAAGAACATGACGACATGTAACGCTTGCAACTGGGATTCATTGTACTGAACAATACTGGTCGTGTTGGGTCGCTAAAATATTGTCATCATTATTACTGAATAAGTCATCTTTCTGAAAATTGTTGGTATCTACAGACACAGTAACGCTGTATGACAGCGGACAACCCGCCACGCTAGCTTATTTCAGTTCCACATGCCCTTGAATAAACGTATTTCAACTGGCTCCGCAGGAAGTCATGCCCATACGCATTTCTGTCGTTAGAAAGTAACGTCAGGCCTAAGGACTCTCATCGTCTGGAACTTAGAACAAGTTGAAAACTCGATCATCGATTACGAATTTTATATGCTGAACGTGATGTTGGAACCGGCCTGCAATTCTTGCTTCTAATTGGCACTTGAAATCACTTGATACCGCACAACTTCCACTCGGAGTTTACTTGCGTCCGGTGCAATTTTAGAAAGCTTGCTTCTCTTTCTGCTAATCGTACTTAGTTAGTCCTGCATATGCATGACACCAACCGTGGCGTTGCCATGGAGATTGCCTGGAGCGGAATCCTTGCATGGCACGGGAAAACAGAGTCTGGCTGGTTCTGATCTACCAAGATTCTCCTGAGAGCGCGACCAACAAAGTACAAGTGGACAGCCATGACGTCACGGGAAATCTGAAGACGTACCTCATAGTCTATATATTGATATATTTCGTCACAGCACTTCGTTACATGTAATGGTGTACCTCACATTTCTGTATCCGGTGCCACCATTAACATAACATTACAATAACACATTATTTGCAGTACACGTCTACACAAATACTCCCAATTACACTATGTACCTTTTTTGTTATTTGGTCAAAACTCCTCTTCAGTATTTCTCCTACATTTCATTTGCTATTCTCTATTTGTTCCTTAATCCTAATATATCTAATATTCTATACTACTTTCACACCCCCTTTATCCTCTAACTATTATTCACTAAACTCTCAATTTCAAATTGTCTCTATAAATTATCATATTGCTCAGCACCCATACATTTAATTATTTGTCCTATTTGTTCTTTGACCTTTTCTCCTATCTTTCTCTTGTATTCATTTACTGTTCCAACGTTCAGATGTTAGTACTAATTTTATGCTGTCACTTGTTCACTTCTCTTAACCCTTTCTCACTATTTTCTCTCATTCCTATTTGCGCTCACTTTCACTTTCTCACTATTCTGCTTACACTTAATCCATTGTCACTATTCTCACTTCCTATAAATAGCCTCCTTATATTTTATTCTACACATCTGCTTATATCATAGTCTATATACAAAACAAAGCGCTTTACGTTCCAACATTCACTTGATGACATTTTCTTCTTCGTTTTCTGCTTATTAGATATAACAGCCTTCACACACCAATTGAACAAATGATCATGAAGTGATTGGTGAAGATATTTGATGAATAATGAATATAATGATTAATGACATGAGCAAATGACTATGTAAGTAGGCCTAATTATAATTTAATTACCAAATAAATTCAATGAAAGAATAGCATCATTCCATTTTTATCATTAGTTCATTACATTTATTACTTAAATAAACTTAAGAGAAAATCGTGAATTTAATTGGAAATCAACATTTCTTTGCTGCATATTTCTCAATTTTTAGAGCATATTTCCAACGTTTCTACTGCATAAATGCATACATATATTCACTAGTTTTAGTGCATATAAATCCGCCCTCTAGTGATCTTGAGAACCGACAGGTAAGCCAGTGGTCTGGTCTCTATGTTGGGTGCTACAGCTAGGGAAGTGAGTAGTAATGTGGAAGATAATCAAAAACTACAACCGAGAAGACAAAGTAAAGAAATCGTATGGCAATGAAGTTTACTCAAGGCCGTAACAAAGAGATAAACTCAAATGGACTGCTTACATCTGGAGTTGAACACAAGACTTCTCGAAACTGACTTTATGTGAAACCACAACGGACAACAGCGTCACACATGTCAGCCAAGCAACCGGCTTCGTAGCGAAGTCCTACTCGAAGTAAAGGAAAACAAATGAAGTGAAACAATAAGAAAAAAGGATGAATCACAACTTCCGAATGATGTTCTTTTGTTTCTCTGCGAGGTGCAATGCATAACAACTACATCAGGGGAAGTGGAGAGATCAACAGGTACGTTTGTACCATGCCATGCTGCCCTTTCTTTCTTGAAGGTCTCCGCCACTGGAGGACGTCCGTCCAGACGATAAATTATTCAGGCAGAGAGCCATTATCGTCGATGCTGCTGCCACCTGCCCGAGGACAGCGCCCCTTGATTCGCAAGACAATTGAATTGCTAAATTATAGAGTGTCGTTACCATGGCGACCCACACGCTGTCAGCGTCAATGATAAGCCCCGCGAGCTGGCGGGTGGTACTTAGACTAGCGCCGGTTCGAGTCCTCATGAGAGAAGAGATTTTATCATGAAATTTCAGCCAATTTATGGGATCGGTGCGCACCCAGCATGCGATGAATTTGGAGATCTACAGTGAGTAGCGAAATACGGTTTATAAGCCAGCTTTAATGGCTGGAGAGATCAACGTATACCCGATCAGATTCGAACCATTTATCCGGAGCATAAAGAAGAATAGGCCTCCCATGATGAGTATGAGTAGGACTGAATGCATGGAGGTAACACAGAACCTGTAGCATTCATTAAAATCTACTGAAGTGTAAAGTTATCGATCGTATAAAAAAGAAGACAGTTCCTCCATAACTATAAACAATGTATGCTACTTTTTTTACCGCAAGCAGTTTTTACACATGGCTGCATAAAGAACAAACAACACGAAATGAGGGCAAGGCCATCCTTCAAGAGACGGCGGAGGTCTTACCATAAACGTAGTGCACAACTATTTTCTGCTCGAGGTGTATGAAATATTGCTCCTATATTTTTATTACAATATGTACAGATTTATATCCAAGGTTCCGTATACAGTACAGTAGAACCTCTATTATCCGTCGTAATGAAGGGGATGGACTGAACGGTTGATCGAAAAAAATCGGATAATCCGTACCATGAAAGATTTTGTAATTTCCTCCATGGTCTTGTATTTAACTCGCTAGGTAGTGGATCAGAAGTTCACTAATTTAAGTCTGGTTGTCAACGACAGGTTTTTAAGGGGCAAGGAAGTCCTTTGTAATGACTGTCTCAGGAAAGATAGGAATAAAGGAGGTCTTATGTTGTAGATTTACATACTTTTTTACAATTTATCCTTGTTTTTTTTATTAAATCGCGCAGTTGTAACTCCAATCTCGTATTCTGTTGCGAGATGAGCCACAGTTTCTCTTTCTCAAACCATTCAATTATTTCCATTTATTTCGATACTTAGCACAACACGTTTTCTGTTAACACCCGTGGAAGACATTTTATATACAAGTTATATTATAGAACGACAATGCTGTGTAATAACACTCTAACAAAATATATGTAGAATCTACTAATATGATGTACAAAACAGTACTTCATATAAGTTATTTATTTCTGAAGAAAAAAAAAGAGCGAGAAATAGACGGTCGGATAATCCGCCAATCGGTTAATAGGGTGACGGATAATCGGGGTTCTGCTGTACACTGAACTGGCTGGTCACTGCAGTGGGTGGATTCTGGCGAGATTAGTTCCTGAAAAGCTAATACGGCCAAAACAGGCAAACCACAAAGCTACGTAACGAACTAACAGGCCTAATGATAATGATGATGATGATAATGATAATAATAATAATAATAATAATAATAATAATAATAATAATAATAATAATAATACATTTATTTATGATCGATCTAACATTAAAATGTATTTTCTCTGGCCAGTATTGTCAACAACCTCAAATGCATAGAAATGTGGTTGTTCTTATACTCAAACATGTTTCCCTTCATCCCAAGTCCTCGAGCTTGATATTCGTTTGAACTTTACGAACGGCGACTCAGCACTGCTGGGGTTTGAGCCTCACGTAGCTACTTCAACAATGGCAATGTGCTACCACGGTGGTTTCATAGCTACATTTTTGTTATTGAAATCATGCGGATGAAGCGGATTGCATACTGCAGATCAGAGACAGCACAAATACAATCCGGGGCAAGTGTGTACCGTACCGTCTTGGCATTGACCGTAACTTTATTCTAACCGATGCATGAAGCAACGGAAAACTACTAAGGCACCGAAATTTAGGCCTTTTGAACTGCGTGAGTTGGAATGCAAAGACTGAGAACTGCTCTTCAGCCCACTCCTAGCTTAGTACATAGCGGGCGGACATGAAACAACGGGTTGCCTTGGCAACTCACCTCGAGCACATCAAATCCACTCTCTTGCGGCGGTCGAACTTACGTGAAACAAAAGAAACACGACGTGTAAATTTCATGTAATTACAAAGTTCTTAAACAGAAAGAGATTCCACTTCAGCGCCAACTGACCATATCACTTTCATTTCAATCAGACGCTAGATAACCATCGCAATTGATGAAGCGTTGTAAAATAAATCAATTTAAAAAATAATTCGCCGTGGATTGCCCGACAGTCGTTTTGCTTGGGAGCGCAACCAGGTGGGGCCGGTGGCATTTTAGCAAATACTATATCGCACCTTTGTCATGTTATTTTATTTGTATTAAGCAGGGTATGGTAACTGAACTGCACTCGGGTGTTACAATCATACATAGGTAACGTCATCTGTATAATCAGAAGCAAATAAATTATTATTTTTTAAATAAAAAAATATATATTTGTTATGTAATACTCGTATTTTTAAAGAGAAACATACGAAAATATGAGTAGCCAGAATAAAAAAAGGTGTAGTAACTAAGTTCAGAGATTGTTTCATTCCGAAGTGGTACTGTCAACTGATGCAGAGGGTCCATTTGCGTTTGGCCACTAGCAGTGCTGAATTTTGGCTTTGATATAAACTTGTTTAGCTTTCAGAAAATCTCAGAATGACTTTCATTGCATACCGGAGCAGACTTTTAGTGATCCAGGATGTCACGTTGGAGTAGAGAAATGAATAAATTGAAGTTCACCGTACATTCTGCAGTGTTGCCTGGAAATTATGGAGAAAGCAAATAGAGGGATAAAATTTCCGAAGACTATCGATAAAATTAACATTGGAAAAATAAAGTGGGGCAGAAATACCAATTTTAACTAATGTGTAGTCAAAGAATGGTTGGAATTAATTATTGTTGTTACTAACGAAACACAAATGGAGCAGCATCGGTACAAGCTGGCAATCTCGGTTCGAATTCGAGGAGGAGTTGGAGGTGACGGAACAGGTTTTCTCCAAGCACTTTGACTTTCGCGTCCCTCTCGCTGGTCACTATGGCAACTCGCTTTGAACTTCAAAGGGATGCTGCTCCTGTGCGCCGGACCGCCCGCAGCACATTGTGACGTCAGCTCAGTCGAGCTGCCATGCCGGCAGGAAGTGGTCACAATTGAGGCGCGTCCAGGCAGAGTCGTCGGGATTTTGTCGTCATGGTAACAGCAATTCACAGATATAATGTGATGGCGAAGATTGATTTTTCAAAGCAGTCTTTATCTGTTTGCTTGTTCTCAAAGAAAGATCGGCAAACTATGGAAAGAGGGACACAAACCCAGTCCCTTAGGAAGCAAGATACATCTACATCTTTCTGATCTCTCACTCACAGGTTGAATTGCACTTGCTTTCTCTGTGATCATTAAAAGGGTCGCATTCCGGTTATCACCAATACTGCGAGCTCATGTCATATTATAGTAAAGCCATGGACAGGGGAGCTTCCTCTAACGCATATTTGTAGTGGATTATATTCAACATGTAGGAGGCGAGAAAAAACTTCAGGGAAAGACACTCTTACACAGACCATTCCCTCCTCCAAATGTTGCGAAATACTATTTAGAGATTTAAATAAATTACTTTTAGTCACTTATATAAAATATTTTTTAGTGATTTACATAAAATATTTTTAGTGATTTACATCAAATACTTTTTAGTGATTGAGGTAAAATAATTTTTAGTGATTTGAATAAAATACTTTTTAATCTATACTAATAATAAATCTGTAGCCGAAATTTTTCTGGTAATTTTCGATTTTCCAAAAATAATTGGTCCTAACATGTATAATTAACCACCCTGAAACCGAAAATCGCTTTTTTTAAATTTTTGTCTGTATGTCTGTCTGTATGTATGTTTGTTACCTTTTCACGCGATAATGGCTGAACGGATTTCGATGAAAATTGGAATATAAATTAAGTTCGTTGTAACTTAGATTTTAGGCTATATGGCATTCAAAATACATTATTTAAAAGGGGGGTTATAAGGGGGCCTGAATTAAATAAATCGAAATATTTCGCTTATTATTGATTTTTGTGAAAAATGTTACATAACAAACATTTCTTTAAAAATCATTTCCGATAAGTTTTATTCTTTAAAAAATTTTGACAGGACTGATATTTAATGAGATAAATGAGTTTCAAAATTAAAATAACTGCCATCTAAGGCGGTGTATTGAAATAAAAAACAAATGACTTCGTCTATAAGGGGCCTTGGACACAGCAATCGAAAGCTATGAAACATAGCCTACAGACAATGTTTCTGTGTTTGTATGAAGTAATATCAGAAGCTAAATTAACCGATTTGTATAATTAATTATTATTTCATCATTGGAAAGTGTAGTTTCTCTGGATGGACATAATGCTATAATGTTATTACAGTAACTTGTGAGTGAATTGAGGACAGGTAAGATTAAAATAGCTTCTTATGCACAGAAAACTTGATAGGTTATTCTGTATATTCATTTCCTGTATTTCTGAAAATAATCTTTATGAACATAGTCATTTTTATCTCAGAGAATTAACGAACAACGAGACTGTATTGATTTAGTATGCAGTAATAGTACGTTAGCTTAGCAATCCATTATTGTATAATTCAAATTTTAACTATGCTCAATTGAATCGTGTTAAAATACATAAAATACATATGCAATAAATGCAATGCAAAAAAATTTGGGTAATGAGACAAGCAGATTATGTTGCGCTGTTGTAAAAGCTGTTCCTCCTGAGATTCAAGAGCTCCCGCAACAAATTAAAAACTTTCTAATTCGAGTACATCCGTTATCAACACACTTTTTACATAATATAATATAATACAAACATAGTAATAAATCTGTAGCCAAAATTTTTCTGTTAATTTTCTCTTTTCCAAAAATAATTGGTAATAACAATTAAGAAACATGTTAAAGGAATTGTCATTGCACCAAATGAGTGGTCTCTGGATCAAAATGATCGCATTTTAATATTTTAAATACAATTTAAATTAAGTAACATATTAAACGATTTATCCTTCTATCAAACACGAATGTTCCCTGGATCAAATGTCCTATTTTAATTATGTAATTACTTTATATTTATTTCTATCGGGTGCAGCGGAGCGCACGGGTACGGCTAGTGATTTAAATAAAATATTTTATAGTGATTGAGATAATATACTTTTTAGTGATTTAAATAAAATACTTTATAGTGATTAAGATAAAATAATTTTTAGTGATTTAAATAAAATACTTTTTAGTGATTGAGATAATATACTTTTTAGTGATTTAAATAAAATACTTCTTAGTGATTTAAATAAAACATGTTTTAATGATTTCAATAAAATACTTTTTAATGATTTCAATAAACTACTTCTTAGTGATTTAAATAAAATACTTTTTAATGATTTCAATAAAATACTTTTTAATGATTTCAATAAAATACTTCTTAGTGATTTAAATAAAATACTTTTTAATGATTTCAATAAAATACTTCTTAGTGATTTAAATAAAATACTTTTTAATGATTTCAATAAAATACTTTTTAATGATTTCAATAAAATACTTTTTAATGATTTCAATAAAATACTTCTTAGTGATTTAAATTAAATACTTTTTAATGATTTCAATAAAATACTTCTTAGTGATTTAAATAAAATACTTTTTAATGATTTCAATAAAATACTTTTTAATGATTTCAGTAAAATACTTTTTAATGATTTCAATAAAATACTTCTTAGTGATTTCAATAAAATACTTCTTAATGATTTCAATAAAATACTTTTTAATGACTTCAATAAAATACTTTTTAATAATTTCAATAAAATACTTCTTAGTGATTTAAATAAAACACTTTTTAATGATTTCAATAAAATACTTTTTAATGATTTCAATAAAATACTTTTTAGTGATTTAAATAAAATATTTTTAGTGATGTAAATAAAATACTTGTTAATGATTTCAATAAAATACTTCTGAGTGATTTAAATAAAATACTTTCAAGTAATTATACAAAATACTTCTTAATGATTTAAATAAAATAATTTTTAATGATTTAAATAAAATAATTTTTAATGATTTAAATAAAATAATTTTTAATGATTTAAATAAAATAATTTTTAATGATGTCAATAAAATACTTTTTAATGATTTCAATAAAATACTTCTTAATGATTTCAATAAAATACTTTTTAATAATTTCAATAAAATACTTCTTAGTGATTTAAATAAAATACTTTTTAATGATTTCAATAAAATACTTTTTAATGATTTCAATAAAATACTTTTTAATGATCTAAATAAAATACTTTTTAATGATTTAAATAAAATACTTTTTAATGATTTAAATACTTCTGAGTGATTTAAATAAAATACTTTTTAATTATTTAAATAAAATACTTAATTACTTAAAGAAAATAGTTTTTAATTATTCAAATAAAATACATTTTTGTGATTTAAATAAAATGTTTTTTTAATTATTTAGATAAAATAATTTTAACAATGCGCAGGCGTAACATGTAGTTAATATTAATTTAAAATTTCAAATTAAGGTGACAAGCCAACAATGCAGTTTAAAGTCAGTGGATTGCATACTGGTGTGGTAAACGTGACACTAAATAAACATATTTGAAAACGTGGTCACATCACAGCTAACACTGGTTGAGAGCTAAATGTGAACTGGAGATTCAACTTCTTGTGAGCACACAGGAGTAACGTTATGCAGGAAATGAAAGTGTTGACCGGCTGCAGACCATGCAAGCATAGAAGTGGGCAGGGATTGAAATTATTCAGACATTTATTTGTTTTTATATTTTTTTTTCAGATAAAAAGATATATTTAGAATTAATCCAATGATCCACTAAAAACTTTAACAATGGTACAAAAATTTCCGAAGGACAAATTGTTAGATTCATATTTGGAACTAGCTCTGAACATACACAACGCACTGGTTATGCACCTCCTTGTCACTCTATTGTTGATGAAGAGTCAGCATTGAGTGCTACGGAATTAAAACACGAGTTTGTGTACAAATGGCTGGTCTAATATTCGAAATGGACCAATTATTTGTGTTTGTGTGACAAAACAAGATAAAGTTAATATTCCAATGGACACTACTGATACTTAGGGGCATCCCCACACCAATGTCTGTTTAAATACATTAACTATAAAAAAAAACTGCAGAACAAAAATGCAAACATAAATTGGGTAGCTTTCTTGATACTGTACTATTATTATCGATATGAAGTAAATTGCCAGTGCAGTCACTTCATCTATTTTCAATTTACAAATACAATGAATAAACATTTTAAGGAGAATTGTCAGTTTATTTGGGAGACAAATTAAGAAAAATGCAAACATGCACGTTCCCACTGAGCTACCCAAGTTTAAATTAACATCGGAAAGAAGATTAGATAAGAGATCTGATGTACTTGATTTTAAAAAATCACTTGAATTTACGAACTCTGATTAGAATGAAGAAACGCCACCAGTATCGAATTCAGTGCTTTGTGGAGAGCTATGTGCAATTATGCCTGGAAATATTCGGTTCAATATTGCCAACAGTTATGGAGGAGCACAATAATCAACACATACCTAGAGATTCCTCTCTGCGAAAATCGTGTTTAGCTATATAACAAAGCAAGCGGACAATGCAGTGTGCATATCTACAGCTGACGCGACGGATGTTATCAGAAGGTGTCTGTCACCTGGTGAAACGAATGTGTTAGAGAAAGTCATGTGGACCTCAATCTACTGTTTGTGACGGATGCACAACATGGTTTGGCACATGGCCTACATAGGAAATTCGCTCCTGCTATCCAGATGTTGATATTTTCATATCCATTTTTTAAATTCCCATCCAGGATAATGAAATTCAGAGTCGAAGCGTAGCAGCTTATATCCTGGACGGCAGACAGCGCGAAATCAGAGCTGATTAATCTGTTGAAGTGACAGTTTGCGACGAGCAGCGTTGTAAATGCTCGAATTCGTTGCGAGGACGTTAGGATGTAAGTACAGTAGTCTGTGTGTCCGAGGGCAACTCCACCCTGTAGTGAACGATGGGGTTACTGTGGCAGGCATTGTGAGGTCTATGGCGAGAACGACGAAGCATTCCTCAGCAAGGAGTCAAAGAGAGGACCTCAGGATATCAGCGTTAATACTGTGCCGATAAAAGCCGCAAAATAAGAACGTGATGCCGATTTTTAGTTTGAAACGGACACACACTAGGTCGTTTAAAATTGCAAAAGAAACGAAAATTTTGAGCTAGAAGACGAAACCTGACACGCCACATACGGGAATTGGAACTTCCCAGATAACTGAAGCTGATGACCCTGACGTGAGGTCCACTTAACTCGAATTCCCAATATAGTTGCCGAACCTTCTAAATTCACAGACCTCTGTAACACACTGAAATATAAATACAAGCAATTTTAGGCTATTCCACGATACAACATTAATAAACAAAATAAGAATTTTGGGCGAAACTTCGATATCTTCCTACACCACACACGGGAGAAAAATACGTGCTTAAGTCACTGGAAACTTGTGTTAGACAAGTCCGTGATCCAGGTAACACGGGGGTTTTTCTCATCGCGGGTGTAGCTTAGACCAGCCTCCTATGGCGCAACGACTCTGTTGGTAAATTGGTCTACACAACTGACTTCATATGGGTGAATGACGAACGGTCAAGTGCCCACCATTTGTAAAAAAAAAAATGAAACTCATAAAATATCAGATGAAACTATGAAGAAATGAATTAAAACAGGATAATGTGGTTCAAGGTACATTCATTTTTCCAGCAAGGATAATTCCTTTAGCATGTTTCTTAATTGCGATTGCATTTAAATAATTATAATACGATCATTTTGGTCCGGGAAGCATGCATTTTTCTGCAAGAATAAATTATTACTTTCACATGTTTCACAAAATGTTTTTGTATCTAAATAATTAAAATAGTAGTACCATCATTTGGTCCAAGGAGCTCTGTTTTTGATAGCAGGATAATTCTTTTAACTTGTTCCTAAATTAGTCTTGAATATAATTTTTTAAAGAACAATTCGAAACGGATGTGAATATAGGATTCATTGTGTACGAAGGTTATTTTTTTTGGCCGCATTGTTTACATGTATAGGTCTATAGTCCTATTTAGAAATAGGAATTTACAATTGCATATAAAGGTAAGGTATCCTCGTAACATGCCATGAAGGCACTTTGGGGGCATGGAAGTAGAGCCCCATGCTTTCCATGACCTCGGCACTAGAATGAGGTGGTGTGGTCGGCACCACGCTCTGACCGCCTTTTACCCCCGGGAAAGACCCGGTACTCAATTTTATAGGAGGCTGAGTGAACCTCGGGGCCGTTCTGAAAGTTTGGCAACGAGAAAAATCCTGTCACCACCTGGGATCGAACCCCGGACCTTTCAGTCCGCAGCCAGCTGCTCTACCAATTGCATATACATATTTAAGAAATACAGAAAACAGATATATAAGTAAGCAAATACCTTAAAAAAGGAATAATTATGTTCCGCGTTTATATTCTGTAAAGCATTCAATTTCCCACTTTAATCTGATCATGAAATAATTCAACGCAAATCAGACATCAGTCCAGTGCGTGGTGTGGCAGGATATCGAAGTTGAGTTAAATATATCGTCAATACATTAGTATACTAATAAACTCACGATGTTTCTTCACGTCCATTTTTTTCCAACACTACTGAACTTCGGGTTTGATCGTAGCACTGATCTCAGTACACAGATTGAATACGGTAACCTTGTTCACTATATTTTTGTCGATATCCAAAGCTTGAAATATCACTGTCAAACGTTGTTACATTACTAAATCACGATATTATAGGTATTTAGATGTCACGCATTCTACACACACTATTAATATGATTAATTCGCTATACTTAAGGATACCGCGTAAATACTTTTTTTTTGTACAAAGACTGTGCAAACTAAAAATAATTAAAACACAAGTTTCCATTGATGGCACGAGGGTCGATACATACTGTAAATATGTACATAAAAAAGATACGTCTCCTAGATCACAAATAAATAATTCAACAAAGCAATAACGACATACGTACTTGCGCGGTATTCTGAAGTCGTTCGGATTAATTTGTTATGATGTCTATTTACAAACACCAGCTGACCTTGGCTACAACTGACCTGCCTTATGTAGAAGAAAAATCAATAATTTGTTACGTAACAGCAATACATTCAAATACTTGATGTAAAAAGCTATTCACACGCAACTGTAAGAACATTATTTATAAACAATAACAAATTATTTAAAACCATGCAAAATATCCAACAAAATAATTTAAAGGCACAAGGCTTTGCACTTCTAATTATTATTTTCTACACCTCCCGATCGGCCAGCCATTTTTATTTTTAAGTCACTGCAATTGGATGCCTGTTATGACTGTAATGCTGATTGCTAGTAGTATATCGAAATGATAGCCGTCCAAATCTTGGATTTAAAATATCGGCATCCTAATCAATTCAAATGAACAAAAAAGAAAATGTAAATTAATGTTAGAAAAATACACAATGAAATTAAAAAAAAAATAATAATATTCTGCGACAAGATGTGGTAGCTATCAAAACGATAAAACTTATTCAAAATAAATAATATACACTGAATATTATAACGATGAACAGAGACGGTGATCGATGATATGCAATGAAGATTTTAACGAAGAAAAAAGTAACAGGGAATTGGGTAGAACATTTATGTTGTTCATTGTTTTCGTGAGCATAGTCAGGATTTGAAATAAGAGTTTTTTGTCTTTATAGCCCCGCATTTAATTTAAGAAAGCGGAACATTCTCTTTTGCCATTAGGAAAGTTCAGGATAACAGGCAGGGTTTGGAATTGAACGGGTTACATCAGCTTCTTGTCTATGCAGATGACGTGAATATGTTAGGAGAAAATACACAAACGATTAGGGAAAACACGGAAATTTTACTTGAAGCAAGTAAAGCGATCGGTTTGGAAGTAAATCCCGAAAAGACGAAGTATATGATTATGTCTCGTGACCAGAATATTGTACGAAATGGAAATATAAAAATTGGAGATTTATCCTTCGAAGAGGTGGAAAAATTCAAATATCTTGGAGCAACAGTAACAAATATAAATGACACTCGGGAGGAAATTAAACGCAGAATAAATATGGGAAATGCGTGTTTTTATTCGGTTGAGAAGCTCTTATCATCCAGTCTGCTGTCAAAAAATCTGAAAGTTAGAATTTATAAAACAGTTATATTACCGGTTCTTCTGTATGGTTGTGAAACTTGGACTCTCACTCTGAGAGGAACATAGGTTAAGGGTGTTTGAGAATAAGGTGCTTAGGAAAATATTTGGGGCTAAGCGGGATGAAGCTACAGGAGAATGGAGAAAGTTACACAACACAGAACTGCACGCATTGTATTCTTCACCTGACATAATTAGGAACATTAAATCCAGACGTTTGAGATGGGCAGGGCATGTAGCACGTATGGGCGAATCCAGAAATGCATATAGTGTTAGTTGGGAGACCGGAGGGAAAAAGACCTTTAGGGAGGCCGAGACGTAGATGGGAGAATATTAAAATGGATTTGAGGGAGGTGGGGTGTGATGATAGAGACTGGATTAATCTTGCACAGGATAGGGACCGATGGCGGGCTTATGTGAGGGCGGCAATGAACCTTCGGGTTCCTTAAAAGCCGTAAGTAAGTAAGGAACATTCTCGTTACTTTTATTAACTCATAATCGCTTCCTCATTCCATGCGGCCTAATCTCGAGACAACAATGCAATTAATAGTACAAACGATTCACACATGAATATGACGACACAAATCTGTCTGAAATTGTAATGAATACCGGTAACAATTACTATGACATTACAGAGAAGTGAACTCTTTTGGAAATGAATGTCACTATTAAGTACTTTAGAATCAGACTGTATTAAATCAACTAATTTTGTCTTTACACTCCTGCCATTTATTAATCACCCCTATTTGTGTATGGATAAATTTTTATTGAATTAGAATTAGGTTGAATATTTCGTTAAGCTTTAACATTTAGTATACATTTATTTATTCTGACAGACTACATATTATACACGTCCATATTGCCACCCTGAGCGGAACATTAATTTATATATACAACAGTACGAAGTTCAGTCATGAGTTTTATGTAATAAGTGCTTAATGTAATTTAAAGGGATTATGTTAATTTCAATTTAATAATTTCCTTTTCAAGCTTTTGGATTACTGTAATTTTGAAATGTTAATAGTATTCGTGAGATGAAAATGGTTTTATTTCATTTCCATGATTATAAGACATAAGTTACAGTATTTCAACGTTGAGCGGCAGTTTGGCTCAGTTAGTTGAGGCGCTATACCAGTAATCACTATTTCCCAGGTTCGAGCCTCCCCCAGGTAAGATGTAAAAATTAATAAAATAAAATAGGATAGCTGGGTATGTAGTTGTTGTTTAGTCAACAGTCCGGTCTGAACCTCTCAAGTGATACCAACATGGCACCACTTATGAGGCAACTAGGCCAGGAGATAATGGGGAATGGTGGCCAGTTCCTTCCCCCCTTCATTGCATTCATCGTCGATTAGCTACATATTCCACTAGTCAGACTTCAGATGCATACAAACAATTGTTCTTCCTCTGACACATATCGTCAAGTGAGATGTACTGCCTGATAATAGAATGAATAGTATAACATAGAAAGTAGGATATACATTATGGTGGAGGTATAGGGATATCCTGAACTAGCACCAACAGATAGCGCACGTGTACTTTGAGGGATGCGCTTTGCGTGTGCATTTGTTTTTCGGTATATAAACATTGAGGATATACTAGTGTATTAATATATTAAATACTCTTAAAAACAACAACAAATGGCAAATTTTTGTTATGTTACTATATGTAAACACCAGGGAAAGCTTTTTGTCTTCAATCGGGTCCCGAAATATTCTGAATATAATTATGCTTTAAACCTTAAAAAATATAAGTAATTAAATTGCTAGCTATTAAATAAAAGTAACTACTTCAAGTAAGGAATTGTTGACTACAGTTTCATTTTGAAAGAGGAAAAAGAAAAATTAATAAAAACATATACAACCTCGACAGCAAGCTTAGATTATATGCAGTAGTTGTAGGAGTCTCCGAAGTTTACGCCTGCAGTAAACTCTCGATAAACTGGGATGTTTATTATCCAGGACGATCCCTAGTGAAATCCATTTCGTGAATAATGTTTTTAATGTACTGTACCCTAATTATTAAAACCATGTTTTAACTTCAAATTTTCAAAATCATCCTACATAGTATTCAAAACTGCATGTCCTTAACCTACAAAACGCACGATTAATCGTGATACTACTGCGATCATATTATATCATCCTATTAAAAATTGCATTTGATCTTTCTGCAACTACAGAAAAAAATACAAGGAATTCAATCTCGATAGTCCCTTCCTTATAAAAAACACATTGGTGGCTGCATATCCTGTTTTTAGCGTACGGTTCTTAAATACTAATGATTAAAGAGGGCAATATTCACCTTCGACATCCCGGTAGTTCCTATTTTTTTTTATTCGTGCACCTCGTTCTCAGGGTTCTCATAAACATTCAATTTATTCGTATCTATATTCTGCATACTGCAGATTTCCCCACCCATCTCTTAAGGGGAATCGCTCAATATTATACAGGTTTACGTTATTATTTATTGTAAATTAAATTAAATTATGAGGTAAGAGAATATTGAATTATATTAAATTATACTAGGTTATACAAAATAATTGTAAATATAATTTTGACACGCACAGAAAACCAACAAGTGGGAAAACGTAATCAACTGTAGCATATGACATAACATAGCCTTACAACATGTTGCGCCGCGTGGAACGCTCCTGCCATCTAGCGGTAAAACTTCGCATAAGATATCCCTATTGTAGGAGTATTAAATATAGCAAGGGGGGAAATAACATAAATTGGGGTTTCGCGGGGCTCTGGGTATGGCGGGCGAGGTAAGTAGTATAAGAGGGGATCGTTGCATTTTCTGCCTACCTTACTGGGGCCACGCGATAGATTGTGCATGCTTTAAAATCACAAGTACGACTTATAATATGAATACTACATTCACTATTCGTACAGTTAATACGCTAGGGTCTATTGCGAATACTCACTATTATGCCTTTTCAGAGACGAAGAAAATTCGAAGTTGCGACGATACTGTCAACAATGAACAAGAGCGACTTCAGATTTTAAAGAATGGTCTGAAAACCTTGAAAAACATGTTGTAAATATGTAGCCTAATTTCGCACTTTCGATTTTCGTGGTAGCCTAAAGGGCGACTAGACATTTTATTACTCGCCGATTGGCCTTTTCATGTAAATCAAATTGCGATAAATCGTCCAATCTGGCAACCCTGTTTATAACAGCTCACAACCCACTGTTTCAACAGACAGCTTTCCTTCCCAATACCAATAGTGATATGAAACTTGCAGAGATTACTACAAACAATGACAAATATGTACCATATACTAGATTGTTAGGAATAAGTATTGATCGCCGTATAAATTGGAAACAAACGAAAAATTGATAATAGGGATCAGCATAGCATATTATGCAATATTAATATTAAAAATTATGAAAAAATGCGAACTTTAATGACTCCATACCATTCGAATGTGCAAAATGTATTGGAATTATATATGGGGGGGGGTCAAGTAATAAATTAAATTACGTTTTCATAATGCAAAATATATTATAAATGATGTTGAATTTAAGTAGCATTCTTTAAAAAACTTCATATACTGACAACACCATGTATTTATATTTCGGAAATTGTCTATTATGTGCTACATAAACATTTTGAATATTTCACATAAAATATATAATTATGAACATTTCACTGGGAACTGTAAAACAATTCATAGGAGCATTCTAAAAACATACTCAGTTTAAGGGTACAGTAATGCGTAATTTGTTCGTAAAAAATTGTTTTAAATTACCGGAAATTTAGATTTAATGTGATGAACATTTTTAGTAAAACAATCTTTTTATAGTACAAATGAGCGTATCAGTACTTTGAATTGTATTTATGTATGAACATTTATGGTGAGTAAACATGTGAAGGAGTGACTTACGTTTATGAGATGTTTTATTGTTATTTCACCTAGAAGAAAATCATGCAGACTTTCGCAATTCCTTCATATCTCAGCACTATCGTTGCTATGAACGCAACACAGACTTTTCTGTCTTGGATCGTCGGTGTTTGTATCAGCTTGGGATTGTGTGGAAGACATCGCAACGTCTTTACGCAGGTTTTTAAATAATCCACACAAATTAAACTCTGCCTATATCCTACGGACAACTGTAAACAATGTCGCATCGGCTTCATTACGAGCGTTGCCAAGCAACGGCTGCCGCCGACCTCTGACACGAGTCAGCGACACCGCGCGAAGGCCAGTCGGTGACAGCGTGGGGCGCAGACCTTGGAACACAGTTTCCATGGGAACACGGAATGCGGTTCTGACAGATGTAAACAAAAGAAACGCGACGATCGACCCGCGGAATCGAAATCAGGTCCGTCTGGAATGGTGTCACGAGTCCTTGAGGAGCGTGGTGCAAGCAACACGACTCGTACGAAATGGGCTATTAAAGGCAAGAGGGGTGCTCGATTACATTAAGAAAGCAGCAGCCCAATTCAAGCACATTCAAAACAAAATGAAGCAATAGTTGGTCGCACGATAAATTTCTAACGCGGTAACATAAATCTTATTTGTATTCCTCGAACATTTGACATGCCTATGCTGCCTGAGATGTGATACAATTCAGCTTCAGCGGCAGTGCGTCATTGTACTGACAACCATGAGGCCGCAGATCGTATCTTGGGCAGAGGAACAAAACGACAGCAGTTTTAATTACTGGTACGCACTATCCACTCGAGAGAGGATAATACTGAACTTCGTACAATTTCGTCCACGCCTGTGGAGTAACGGTTAGCACGTCTAGCCGCGAAACCAGGGGCCCGGGTTCGATTCCCGGTCGGGACAAGTTACCTGGTTGAGGTTTTTCCGGGGTTTTCCCTCAACCCAATATGAGCAAATCCTGGGTAACTCTCGGTGTTGGAACCCGGACTCATTTCACCGGCATTATCACCTTCATCTCATTCAGACGCTAAATAACCAAAGCTGTTGATAAAGCGTCGTAAAATAACCTACTAAAATAAAAAAAATCGTACAATTTCTGAAATCGACGCCATGGCATATTACTGACGATAGACCTTCGTCTGCTAATTCCATTCCGTAATACTGGATGGCGTGATAAGGAATTGATTTGTCGATAGGTTTTATTTCATTATAATTATGTCCCGGTGTCTCGTCGGGTCCACCCAAATCCCCAGCTTAATCTTTGTCCTTTTCTTCATTTAAATTAATTCAAAGTACAGCTTGATTCAGGGATTTTGGCCCTTGCAAAAAGTAAATAGACTAAGAACGAGTTACTCATCACTGCTGGCGGACTGGGTCACACAGGTCAGGTCGTGCAGTCATAATACCTAAAGCTTCCTTATCATGTCCCGGTACACAATATTCTTCCACACGTCCCGTTATGACAACCAAGTCTGTTGACTAAACAATGTCATGATGACATATGTTCTTGACATGAGTGTCCCTCAGCTACTGTACTGCAACCACGAGAAAGTCTCCAGGGAATGAGAAGAAGCGAATGTTGAGGTCATAAGATGTCATAAGGTCACACACGTGGGTACTCTTATCTCTATTGGCCAGCTCTCACAGCACAAACAATAACATTGATACAGACATATTGATACTACCCTAGTTACAAAATTAGATCACGGTTAATCTCCTGATCTTATTTCTTCATAAGGGAAATAACATATGCAGGAGAGCGCATGGTTTTTAAACTGATGTTATAACGGTAATATTATTTATCTACTTCGTTCCAATAGACGACGCAATAGTAAGCACATTCCTTTCACGGTTGATCTCCTGGTTGGAGAAGAGTACGAGCAAGACATTATTTTCAATCTTCCTCTTCCCTCTCCCCTCCTGTGCATGTTTGTGATTAAATTTCTTTCTTATGACGCAACACACAGCTCGCTCACTAGCCAAACAACCAAGGACAAGGGCCAATAACGCTGAATCGAGCTTGCACGGCGTTACTTGTGAGCCTACGTCATACGGTACAGAAGAGTTCCTTTCTTCATTGCTCGTCTCATACAGAATGGGGGATTCTTTAAACACTACCACCACTGAACCGCTAGCGAAGACAATACGAATGGACTCACCTCCGCAGGCGTCCTTGAAGTCGGCGCAGCAGTCGCCCAGCTTGAGGCAGGCGTGGTCGCAGTAGCACGGCTTGTCGCTCAGGTCCTCGATGATGGCGTTCGGCGGCGCCTTCTGCACCACGCACGAGGAGTCCCGTCCCGGGCAGCACAGCTTCGACTCCCGACAGCTGCCGCCCGCCGCGCGTCTCGCCTGCAGCACCAGCACGGCCCCCACAACCACCAGCAAGCAGCGCATCGTGACAAGTGACGGTCGACCCGACGCGAGAAGCGAGAGCCAGCTGCGCGCGCACTCTCCGCGCTCCTCGTTTGTTTTCTTTGCACCCTCTGAACAAGGAGGGGTTCGGCGGAGATGAAGGTCTTCTCGGAGCATTCATCATCATCATAATCATCATGAGACGAATGCAGTCAGTAACTCTACACAGGGCTATGAATACCAACGACATCCTTGGCGTCATATTGCTATTCTGGATTCTAATAAGCAGGGGCGGATGTCATTGTTTTTATGCTAACAAAACAAAAAATGAGCCAGCGGCGGAAATCGGTCGGCTGAGGCGCTTGTCTGCCGACCCGGAGTTGCACGCTAAGGTGAGGGTTCGATTCCTACTTGGGCAAAATATAAAAAATTCAACATAAAAGTTACACATTATGTTTTGCCTTTTTTTTTAGTTGGTTTTTTAACGGCGCAGCACCAGCTACTCAGTTATTTAGCGTCGCTGAAATTGGTGGTAGCGAGATATTTGGCCGAAGATTCGCCATGGAGTACCTGAAATATGCCTTACGGTTGGAAAAACCCAACCAGGTAATCAGCCCAAGCAGGACTCGAACCCACGCCCGAGCGCAACTCCGAAATTGCAGGCAAGCGCCTCAACAGACTGAACCACGCCAGTGGCTTTGTTACAATCTTCCGCAAGGGATTTTAACAATAAAATTTGTACAATCTAATAGCCAGGTTATTAAAGAATAGTTCTACATTCAAACAACGACTTTGGTTTTCCGATAAAAGTCTATTTTGCCCCACTGTGAGGCGATCGGAGAATGCAATGGCATGAGAGTCGGAGGAATTATATAAATGCCTGTACACTGGGGAAACGGGAGAACCCCGGGAAACCAACTGCGGTCCTGTCAGCCCGGGAACCCCCAACTGTAGTCCTGTCCGCCCGGGCAACCCTCAAACTGCGGTCCTGTCCGCCCAGGAAACCCCCAAACTGCGGTCCTGTCAGCCCAGGAAACCCCCAAACTGCGGTCCTGTCCGCCCAGGAAACCCCCAAACTGCGGTCCTGTCCGCCCAGGAAACCCCCAAACTGCGGTCCTGTCCGCCCAGGAAACCCCCAAACTGCGGTCCTGTCCGCCCAGGAAACCCCCAAACTGCGGTCCTGTCCGCCCAGGAAACCCCCCAACTGCGGTCCTGTCCGCCCAGGAAACCCCCAAACTGCGGTTCTGTCCACCCAGGAAACCCCCAAACTGCGGTCCTGTCCGCCCAGGAAACCCCCAAACTGCGGTCCTGTCCGCCCAGGAAACCCCCAAACTGCGGTCCTGTCCGCCCAGGAAACCCCCAAACTGCGGTCCTGTCCGCCCAGGAAACCCCCAAACTGCGGTTCTGTCCGCCCAGGAAACCCCCAAACTGCGGTCCTGTCCGCCCAGGAAACCCCCAAACTGCGGTCCTGTCCGCCCAGGAAACCCCCAAACTGCGGTCCTGTCCGCCCAGGAAACCCCCAAACTGCGGTCCTGTCCGCCCAGGAAACCCCCAAACTGCGGTCCTGTCCGCCCAGGAAACCCCCAAACTGCGGTCCTGTCCGCCCAGGAAACCCCCAAACTGCGGTCCTGTCCGCCCAGGAAACCCCCAAACTGCGGTCCTGTCCGCCCAGGAAACCCCCAAACTGCGGTCCTGTCCGCCCAGGAAACCCCCAAACTGCGGTCCTGTCCGCCCAGGAAACCCCCAAACTGCGGTCCTGTCCGCCCAGGAAACCCCCCAACTGCGGTCCTGTCCGCCCAGGAAACCCCCAAACTGCGGTTCTGTCCACCCAGGAAACCCCCAAACTGCGGTCCTGTCCGCCCAGGAAACCCCCAAACTGCGGTCCTGTCCGCCCAGGAAACCCCCAAACTGCGGTCCTGTCCGCCCAGGAAACCCCCAAACTGCGGTCCTGTCCGCCCAGGAAACCCCCAAACTGCGGTTCTGTCCGCCCAGGAAACCCCCAAACTGCGGTCCTGTCCGCCCAGGAAACCCCCAAACTGCGGTCCTGTCCGCCCAGGAAACCCCCAAACTGCGGTCCTGTCCGCCCAGGAAACCCCCAAACTGCGGTCCTGTCCGCCCAGGAAACCCCCAAACTGCGGTCCTGTCCGCCCAGGAAACCCCCAAACTGCGGTCCTGTCCGCCCAGGAAACCCCCAAACTGCGGTCGGTGGTGGTGGTGGTGGTGGTGGTGGTAGTAGTAGTAGTAGTAGTAGTAGTAGTAGTAGTAGTAGTAGTAGTAGTAGTAGTAGTAACCTTTATTACTATAAATATGGGTTTGATTTTAAAGAAACAAATACATCCTGCCTTAATGCCGGCCAGTTGATGATACCCACTGAAGTGTTTCCTTAAGTTTAGCAATGGCGCCCCCAGATTAAATTGCGGCCGTGTCACTGGTAACGTGAAGAAACCCAGATATTTAAGAATTACGCCTGCTTTTGTTTTGCGATAAGTGGAGACGTTGTCACAGATTCATTTTCAGTAATGTGTTGTATTTTTAAATTATTCTTATCGGTTGAATCTGCTTATAAATATTTTCGGCACAATCTGGGATTGTAATTCACCGCGAACACACTTAAAATACGTACTACCAGATCGGACTGTTCTTTCAGCAAAATTCGCCAAACGTAAATCTGTCAATAAGATTGTATTTAATGCCCAAGGTTCACATCTCGTCCCGTGTTTTTCAAGGTTTCTTTATATTACTTAACACAGCCAATTAAACGTTCTCAATTCTACTGTCACTGGTATTTTGATTCTAGTAGGTATTGAATATTTCAATCGATTAAGCGTTGTCGTTAACACAATAAGAACAAATAAACTGTATTTTTGTTTACTCATTGATGGCTGATTGATGCCTTTTTCAAGTTTCCCCCACCCCGCGTCCATCCAAACAGTCATAAAGGCAACACTGTGTGACGTCAGTCCGTCCTGAGGGCGAGACGGAGTTGGCAGAGACGTTGACAGGGGAGGGGGTTGAATCCCAGGAACTTTAAGACTCCTCCTAAATTTCCTGGCGGACGGGACAATTCCGAGTAGGCTACACGTCTTAATTAAGATCGGACTCAATTTCGTGAGAGTGGTGCACCATCTTCCAAACAAATTCCACGCACCACTGCAAAAAATGAAACCAACCTTGTGCGGGCACTTGCTGTTGCCACATTGGAATTATAGCGAAATTTGGCATTCAAAGAAAATAAATCCCTTATTGGAACCAATGGCGCACGCGCAAGTCAAAATGATGGACCCGACTTCAGTAATTTATTGTATGAATATATCGCATTGTGAGACGTGTGCTTGGAATGTAAAATTTCGAAGTTTTCTCCAGGCACATCATAAGCGTTCTATGGTAACACGACACACGTCAATCTCAGCAATGGCTGCTGTGATGCGGGCGCGCAGGTCGTTAGAAGTGGTGCCGTAAACATGGTCCTTTACACCAGGGTTGCCAGATAAAGGAATCGAAACCGTCGTACTAACTTATGAAAATCGTCGTACTTCAGCATAAGATTGTCGTACATTTCTCAACTTCCTAATGTATTTCTAGTCCACAGCTGTGTAGTAATGGTTAGCACGTCTGACTGTGAAACGAGCGGGCCGGCGTTCAAATCCTGAATGAGACGAGTTATCTGGTTGAGATTGTTTCCAGGTTTTCCCTCAACCCATTAGGAGCAAATGCTGGGTAATTTTCGGCGCGGGAGTCAAGCAAACAAGGAAGTGCCACCGGTGTAGCTCAGTTGGCGAAGGCGTTTGCTTGCCGATCCAGAGTTGCACTCGGGCGCGGGTTCGATTCACGCTTGGGCTGATTACCTGGTTGGGTTTTTCCGAGGTTTTCCTCCAACCGTAAGGCAAATTTCAGATAATGTATGGCGAATCCTCGGCCTCATCTCGCCAAATACCATCTGGCTATCACCAATTTCATCGACGCTAAATAACCTCGCAGTTGATACAGCGTCGTTAAATAACCAAGTTAAAAAAAAAGGAAGTTAATAAAATTAAACTCGTATTACTTTGTTATAACCGCGCCGTACATGTGAAGCCTGGAGCTCAAGGTGAAAAATTATGACTTTCATAGTAAGCATAGTTACCAGAGCGATTTTCAAAGCATCCCCCCCCCCTTAAAACATGTTTCTTTCCTATTAGTCCAGGACATAACAAATAAGAAAACTTGTCTAAAAGGGACGAATTAACCATTAATTTTATTTTAATTATAAAGCAACATTATGTGTTTTCAATTATTTAATGCTTCATTGAAATAGTCGTACAAAATTGCATACGACATACAGTGCGGTCGTACCTCGTACAATTAGTCAAAATAGTCGTATGCGTACGACTATAGTCGTACGTATGGCAACTCTGCTTTACACCAGGCCTGCACAAACAGCGCTCAACGAGCGCGCACGCTCTTTCGGAGCGGGAGAGCGGTGCTTACCGCTCGCCGAAACGGGGAGGAAGATACGTCAGAATGACATAGACTTGCTATAGGTAGAGGAGAGGAAAACGACCACTAAGCTATCTAGTGGAGTGCAGTGTGTAGGCCTATTCTCAGTAACTGTTTCACGTTGCTTACCTACTGCTACAGTACAGTATGGAGGAATCTAAAAGACGGAACATAACATTTAACATTTAACGATTTACAGCTCGAACTTGTTGATCTTCAATGTGACCTAAGGGCTAAAGATCGTTTGAATAATATTACTAGCCTGGTTGAGTTTTACAAGACTAAACATTAGCAATAATACACACGACTACACAGGCTGGCTGTGAAAATGATTGCTATGTTTGGCTCAACATTTATATATTTTGTGAGCAACTGTTTTCTGTTATCAACTTTAATAAAGGCAGACATCGAACATCTGTAACTGATGTTTCATTACGATCAGTAGGCTACTGTTCCTTTCAGCTGCCAACAGCATAAAACCTCGTTTTGATGTACTGATAAATAAAAATATAACAAAATGATATTGTACATTTAAGTAGCTATAGAATATCTATTATTTCTGTAAAATAAATATTTCTTTATTAATTAATAATAGTCCAAGATAGTTTTGCAAACACTGAACGGGAATTCATTTCGTAAGTACTCGTAATAGTACTTTCTTTTGTGTACATTTTGTACGAGATCACCCCTTCTTCCAGTCCACCCTCATAACAGAGCACAGCTATCTGCATTCCGCTCATGAGCTGTGAGCCGGCTCGGAGAGCGCAAACCTTGTGCAGGCCTGCTTTACACGAAGAATCACATGGGAACAAATCGGGAGAACGAGGTGGCCAACGAAGCAGATGTGCATCCCTAACACATGCACGGTCTATCCATCGTTGTTGCAATGCCCCAAACACTGCCATGTTAACGCGGAGGGGCAGCATCCAGTTGAAGAATGAGGTCTGCACTATTCTCTTCAAGCTGCGGGAGGAGCATCATATCAAGGAAAACATGTCCTTCACAGTGCGTTCATTGAAAAAATAGAGCCCATAATTCTTTTCATGGGAAATGGCACAGAAGACATTTAATTTGGGGGAATCACGTTAATCGGGACTGGCAGTCTCTCACATTTTGCCTGAAAGATGGCTGACTCCTTGTAGGCGAAAGTGGAAACAATGCGGGGAAACTAAACTTTAAAAAATTATCGATGGTTATTAGAGGGGAAAAATTCGCCCCGGCGCCGGGGATCGAACCCGGATCCTCAGTGCTATGTACCAACCACTCTAACCACTGAGCTGTGCCGAAGTTCAATCCAAAGCACCGGCTCGAATCCTCCTCCTCTAGTGTTTTTCCCTTCGAGGCTTGTTTAAAAATTTACCTTTCGAAGCACGTCTCACAATGCAATATGTTCATTAGATTCCACACAATAAATTACTGAAATCGGGTTCATCATTTTGACTTGCCTGTACACAATATGTCGGCGAAGAAAAACAAACATACAATACATAGAAGTGAGCCCAGAACACAGAATGCAGAGAACGTGTTATTAGTGGAACAGTGGGTCCATAAACATTTAACTAGAAAGAACGCACCATCAAGTGGAACAGTTCACAAAGCTTTGATGTAAGCCTAAACGAAAAGATACAATCCAGACATAGAGCCATCACGTGGTTTGACAGCAAGTGGGCCAAGTGTACAGAAGACCCACTCGTCTTCCTTGCATTCATTTTCATTTCATTTATTGCAGTCCATAGATCTGACATTAGAAGCGCTTTCAGAATGATACGGCAGAGCTAGTTCAAGCCGTCTATGTCCACTAGCCAATGGTATAAAAAAAGTGGTGCTGGATTTTCCTTCTGGATTAAAGTCAGGTCAAATCCGTATCCCTTATACTGGTGACAGACTACAGTCGCTAATCGCGATTAGCATTATCGCACTTAGCTCCGATCGCGATTACCGAAAATGTGGTGACACACTAGGTCACGCTTGGTCCCGTCTGGTCAACAGCTGAATTACCATAGAGGAAACAATTTTCTCTATGTACATGCGTATATGTTTGTTTCCCTCCTGGACAACACCTAAAGTTCATACTTTTTTTTATGTTTGTTCATTTTTTTTTTTTTTGTTTCTTGCAGCTTGATAAGGGAATTTATTTGCTAAAATTGTTATATGCTTTACAATGTAAGCTGATACAATTTATATCATTACTATTTATATTATTTTGAAAAGAGATTTTACAACCTATAAAATTTATATTAACATGCCAACAATTTATATTATTTTGTAATAAAACATATTTTTAAAATCAACCCTAACCTCAACGATAGCGTCGTAATGGAGACTGAAATTGAAAATATGACAAAGAAACCAGTTCCAGTTTGTAATCCATTATTTATTGAAATGAAACATCTTTCAGCAGCCTTCTGTTGCCCTCTATATATATGAAATATGAATAATTCGTCTGTCATTTGTTAATATATTTCTTTTTACTTTTCTCACAACTGCAATTTCACAAGGATCCCTTTAATCACCCTAGAAATGTTTTTATGCGCTTAAGAGGGAAAAAGCAGCGTTTTCTTAGCAATATTCATGGGAATGTATTCTACACATTCACTTCAGTTTCCATATTGTCCTCTATAGTCTATCATTATCATAAAATTGCACAACATTAATTGCACCTGATACACTGCGGAAGTACCTCGCATGTATAAAATTCTAAGTTCTCTTTTTAATTCATTTTATCGATGAATGGATGTACATCGGAGGCTTTCTGCAGAAATACAAGGTGGGCCAAAGAAACGGGAGATTTTAATTTTGTTGTTGGTAGTACATGGATTAATTTAATAGGTTTAGATTCAATGTCATTGTTTAGCCTGATTGTTGCAATTTATTAAACATGGAGCATTCTTATTATCGAAATGGTCAATGAGCAGAAGCCGCTCGTAGAAAGGTTTGCCGCCACTTTTAACTCCGTCGTCATGATCCTGCCCTCTTCACATACGATTGAAACAACGGTTGGCACTTTACAAGAAGAAACAGGCTCGGCACTAAAGAAGAACTCTCCAGATAAAAAACTGCTCGTAGGCTACTCCTGAAAATATTGAGATTGTTAGAGTTGCTTCAGTGAGTAGTCCGAGGCGGTCAAACCGGAGACATGCTCCGGTACTTAACATGAGCCACTTAGTGTACGACGAATACTGTATAAAAATTTTTAATTTCACCCATAGAAATTGCAAATTTTGCATAAATTAAATCAGCACTTAAATAATCGTACCATTTTTTTGTGAAAGATTTTCTGGCCTGCACGATCTCCCGATTTAAGTGCATGTGATTTCTTTTTATGGGGTATCTAAAAACTAAGGTATTCGCAAACAAACCGCGAAATATTGAACAACTGAAGACAGTAATTCGTGAAGAAATTTCAAACATCACAGTCGAAAATTTTCAAAATACAATGAGAAACTTTAAAGGTCGAATACAAGAATGTATGCACGTTGGTGGAGGGCATTTGAAGAATGTCATTTTCAATAAGTAGTGGTTACATGTAAATGGCACACTATATTCTACATTTTCATATAATAAGTTAATTTAATCCGATACCGGTATATGTTTTATTTCACTATTTAAAAATCTCCGTTTCTTTGGTCCACTCTATATGGGGAAAATGCTTTTCATATCTCTGAAAGTTATCAACGATAAACCGATTTACAGGGACAAGATGATTGTTAAACTCGAATAGAGTCGAAACCGGTTATAACGACTCCCAAGGGACCGCCAGTTTAAGGTACGGTCACACGTCGCTACTTTTGCAGCGCTGCAGTACAAAAAGCTGCGCAACTCTCGTATTGCGACGTGTGAACAACGGTGCAACCCGAAAAGTAGCGGCTGCCGAACCTGCTGCTCGCTACTTTTTCATGCTGCGCGCAGCTTAGAAGTAGCGACCTGTGAACAGTGTTCTCAGGGTTGCAGCCGCAGCATTTCTGATATCGGTTTTGTTGCAACTTTTGCTACGGTTGCAACCAGTGTTGCCACTCAAATGTGCCAATGATACTTTTATTGTTTGGATATATTTTAATGTTAGATGCGATGAAAATAAATTATTTGTATAGCTCGCGCAAGAAATGATTACCGAAAAGCAATGGTGGCGTTGCTGTTTTGACGTGTATATGTAGGCACGCCGAGGGAGGAGAGGTGCGAGCCGATGGAAGTACTGTCTCTTCCAAGAAGATGAACAAATGAGGACATCGCTGTGGAAATAAAGAACGTAGCAAGAGAAAAATTCGAAGCTAATTAAACGCGCAACATATGTTTACGAATGAAATAATAATACCGTGCGATACAAGACACGTATTCACATGCAATGGAACAAACTAAAGTCGTAATGTAACTATCACAACGCAAGACTGATTCTATCGATGTCATTTCTCTTCCAACTGTACTCTTGAATATCAAGTTATCTCGTGATCTTTCCTGTCGCCCGCTCTTCCTTATCGCAAAGTTTGATTCGCATTCCTTCCGTCGATAATCTGTACTTGCGAGACCTTTTTTATAACAGTTATTAAATGCACAACACAGTCTAAGCATATTTGCTGACGATATAATTCATTTTTTTTAATTTTCCGTATCGTGGTTCCAAACAGGAGGGTTGCCAACATTGATTACGTGGATATGCTGTTGGTTATCATTTAAGTATATAGGCGTTTTTAAAAGCTTTATAGTAAAAATAATGCCAATTTCTGAATACTAGTTAGGACAGAAAAGCAAATAATAGACAAGTAAGCTTTCGCGTGAGTTTCTTAATAATGCGAACATAACCACAAAATGCATATTGAGAAGTCAACACGGAGATGGAAACCTGCAGCATGACTGCGGCTGCAAAAGTAGCGCCTTGTGTGTGAACAGACTCGCAACCTCCAGTTGCAACTTTTGCAGCACTCGGGTTGCGCAGCACGAAAAGTAGCGTGCAGCGCGCTAATTTTGGTTTACGTGTGAACACGACACGCAACTTTTGCAGCTGCAGTACAAAAGTTACGCAGCAAAGGTAGCGACGTGTGACCGTACCTTAAGCTTCTTCAATATCTTTGTGCTCAGATGATCTGGATCGCTTAATTTTTAAAGAATTATGTTCGAAAAGAGACTAGGCCTATTTTCTCTCTGTCCTTCCAAATTGTAGAAATCGTTGAGTTGATACACCCAATTCCTTCGCGATGCTGACGTTTGTTTCCCCATTTTCTAATCGCAATATTATATGTGACTTTTCTTCAATATCTTAAACACTTTCCTTTTCTTTTGCGGAATCTCCACAGAGATGCTTGTCTTGACTGCTCAACAGACATACTGATTTGAAATCTATAATCTAACTGAAAACAAGAGTTTGAAAATCAGCGTTACATTGTTGTCACTAATCCCCAAATACGTAACAAACAAAAATCAACATTGGACGTTATACTCGATAAACATCGAAAATGTGACAAAAATAGGTCGTTTTATACGATAAGTTGTAATAAGCGATGTCGTACTAGGCAATTGTTTAAATACAGTGTTTATATAGAATTTAAACGGGATCGTTAGATTTCGCCGTTATAGCCAATACGTCGTTAAAAGCGATGACGCTACAAACGGTTTCGACTGTAGTTCCTTCGCTTGAATGATTAAGACGATCTAGCATTATGACCTAGAGTACTCCGCTTATACGAATCTATGATAGGTTAGGTTTGGTTAGTTTAGACTTTTGTTATGCCTTGCATAAATAGGATCAACTGCATCTCCACAAAAAAAAAAAGTCACTTATAAATTGAACGATTTTCACTTTCGAAAATATCGGAACAACCTCAGCGCTAGTTTCACCCAGAAAGGTCCAGGTTTCCCGTCAGGAGTAACATATCGTACCGCAGCACGAGGACCATTTGAAATATTGAAGTAATGAATTCATCTGTTTTGTCAGAAACAAAATCGGACACTGCTATCTTTTTACGAAAATATATTGGACAATATGAGTATGCGTTATGTACCTGATCATGTTATGGCGGACTCTCTGTAGGCATAGCTAAATTGCTGTTGAATATCTTGTTTTCCTAATATATTACCGTATATTAAATCTCCTTGTAGTTTCTTTGTACGCTTGTTTAATTAATCTTATTTCTGACACTGGCCTAACTATTCTTTATTCGTAATTTTCACTCTAGCGGCAACTGAAAAATGTTAGTTTTTAAAATGCATTGCACACTGTTCACGTTCATTTCTATTTATCTGTCGAAAAGACACAGTAATATATACTTACGTATCACTATCACATAACACGAAAACTTTATAATGTTGATAACTGTTAATTAATATAAAACCCACACTTCACGAAACGAAACTAATTACACAATGCACTAATGTATTCGATTCGAACAACTGCTAAAACCCGGCAACTTAAATTTAAAACCAGTGTTGCAAACACTGGATTCTTGAAAATAGCTAAGTCCCACTTAAAATCAAGCTAAAATGGTTTCTTAACCATTCTCCATTCTAATAGCACAGTCTAGTACTCTAGTATTATACAGTCACGAAGTTTGAGTTTATGAGGGTACTAAGAACAATAGACTGTGCAGGTACTATTTCGCATTGTAATTAGGCGATCCTAGTGGTTAGCAACTATCTATGGATGCATATTTACTACGTATTGAGCTTCGTGACTGTATATACTAGACTGTGTTAATAGTTAAATTTATTACTACCATTGATGACAATGCAGTGCGCAAGATTATATTAAATCTGGGGGGGGGGGGGGGAGGTAGAAAAACAGTACCGCGCATGCGTGAAATTTCCACATCGCACACGGCTTCAGACCAACATTAAGCGTCCGGCGCTCATGCATTTAATAAGGAAGGCACTGCTTCCAGCCTTATTGGTGTCACTTATGAGGTTCAAACCTGTCTTCGGACAGTTGATTAAACAACAATACTAATAATAATCGGGGGTTTCTGTGACAGGTGTACATAAAGTGACATGTAAAAATATTTCCAAAATTTATAAATATAGAACTTACTTTGTGAATACATTCTTTCTCTCATGATGTTTTATATTAAAAAGCAAGATACATTTAGTACTAATCAAACATTCATAATTTTAATACAAGAAACATATCATCTCCAAGTACCCTTCGTTAGCAAATGTTGGGTAATCCTCGGCCTCATCTCATCTCCCGAAAAAGGTACAAATAACTGGACTTGTTCCAGATCTTAAAGCTTCAATGCTGATGTAAGCAGGGGCATGGCTTTACCGGGTTTGAACCCCCTCCCCTTGAACTTAAAAAAATTTAGTTGTATTTTTTTTATAAATAATCGTTTTCTCTTCTCCAATTTTTCACTGTCAGAGTAACAAAATCTACATCGATATAAGGCGTAGTTCTCCAATACAATCACTATGATTGGTGCAGCGGCACGTTCTAATTATAACAATGCTATCTTTATTATAGAGAGATCTCCTAGTACTGACCTTGTAATAAAATTTAAAATACCGATAATGTAAACTGTAAACAATTTTAATGATGATCCCCCCCCCCTCCCTTTACAAAATTTTGCTTATGCCGCTGGATGTGGGATACAATAAACGGAATGACACAGGCTAACCCCTTGCCTAGAGTATTATGTAGTTTAGCAGGTCTGTTTCATTGGCTTAAAATAGTTGTGCCTGAATTCGAGTGGAAGGGTATCAGAATAAGTGGTTGCATCCCCCCCTCCGTCCCCCTAGAAAACACTCCACCAGTGCCCGGGCTCCATCGACTATCATTCATTCTTAGTGCAAGCCTAGTTGTTGTAACAGAGCTAAAAATGTTATTAGAAATTACACAATATTTTTCGTTCTGGGCTGTAGCCTACTGGTTAAACCTGTGGCAATGCAGAATTGTCACATCAAAGAGATGCAAGCAGAGCAGGGCATGCCATGTCCAAAACTGCACAGTTCAGCTCCCTGATGACTGATTGGTGCTCTAGGCCCAGATGTAGTGAAGGGAAAGAGCAAGTAAGCAGAAATTAGAGATGTGCACGGTCGACCACAGTCTTTCAGCCGACTACCTGTACAGCAGTCCTATCACCTTTACTTTTTAACTTTGTTCTAGAGTATGCTATTAGGAAAGTCCAGGATAACAGAGAGGGTTTGGAATTGAATGGGTTACATCAGCTGCTTGTCTACGCGGATGACATTAGGAGAAAATCCACAAACGATTAGGGAAAATACGGGAATTTTACTTGAAGCAAGTAAAGAAATAGGTTTGGAAGTAAATTCCGAAAAGACAAAGTATATGATTATGTCTCGTGAGGAGAATGTTGTACGAAATGGAGATATAAAAACAGGAAATTTATCCTTTGAATAGGTAGAAAAATTCAAATACCTGAAAGCACTGTTTGTTTGTGTACTTGTTTACCTTTTTTCTTATTCTGTTATCTTTCATCTATTTGTTCTTGTATTGTTTTGTATGCTTTGTCTAATGGCAGCCTCTAATTTGAGGAAACTCTGGTAAATAAAAAATAAATATAAATGATACTTGGGAGGAAATTAAACACAAAATAAATATGGGAAATGCCTGTTATTATTCGGTTGAGAAGATTTTATCATCCAGTCTGCTGTCAAAAAATCTGAAAGTTAGAATTTATAAAACATTTATATTACTGGTTGTTCTTCATGGTTGTGAAACTAAGACTCTCACTTTGAGAGAGGAACAGAGATTAAGGGTGTTTGAGGATAAGGTGCTTAAGAAAATATTTGGGGCTAAGAGGGATGAAGTTACAGGAGAATGGAGAAAGTTACACAACACAGAACTGCACGCATTGTATTCTTCACCTGACATAATTAGGAACATTAAATCCAGATGTTTGAGATGGGCACAGCATGTAGCACGTATGGGCGAATCCAGAAATGAATACAGTGTGTTCGTTGGGAGGCCGGAGGGAAGAAGACTTTGGGAAGGCTGAGACGTAATGGGAAGATAATATTAAAATGGATTTGAGGGAGGTGGGATATGATGATAGAGAATGGATTAATCTTGCTCAGGATAGGGACCAATGGCGGCTTATGTGAGGGCGGCAATGAACCTCCGGGTTCCTTAAAAGTAACCTGTACAGAAGTAAGCCCACCAAGCCTGGTGAACTCCTGCTCCAGGCAATGAACTCTAGCCCGAGGCTGCCAGCAGACTGCAACAATTCCTTCACATATTTCTGTAAATAATCTTCCTTACCCATTAATCTTATCATTATGAAAATAACTATTACCAAACTAACCTTGTTCATATTCGTATGAAAAGTTGTTGTTGTTTTCTAATGCCAGGCGTTTGACAATAAAGTCATTTGACCTCTTGCACTCCAATATTTTTTAAAGATATTATCAGGACTAGCCACTGAAGCACAGATTTTGAGGTGTTCCGAATCCATTTCTTGGTTTGAGTTGCACAATGGGCAGTTAGGGGACTGATATATTCCAATTCTATGCAGGTGTTTGGCCAAACAATCATGGCCTGTTGCCAATCTAAATGCAGCTACAGACGATTTTCGTGGTAAATCGGGAATTAACTGTGGATTTTGATGCAGAGAGTTCCATTTTTTCCCTTGGGATTGAGTTATCAAATTTTGTTTGTTGAAGTCTAAGTATGAAGATTTAATAAATCTCTTCACAGAGTAATACGTAGATTTAGTAACAGGTCTGTAAGTAGCAGTGCTGCCCTTCTTTGCTAAAGCATCCGCATTCTCATTTCCCAGGATTCCACAATGGGATGGTATCCATTGAAATACAATTCTTTTATTGAGTGATAATAATTGAGAGAGCATTTTAGATATTTCTGCTGTTTGAGATGAAGGTGTGTGTTTAGAGACGATTGATAGAATAGCTGCTTTGGAGTAATATGAAAAGTAAAATATAGAAAAAACTCATTTTATACAACGTTAAAATGAATCCTTCAATACAGAGTTAAAGAATAAATGAAATGGCAATTTTCTGACACTACCACCATTCATTCTCATTATTAATTGAATAATAACATATATTCATGGTTCCCAAATGTGTCGTCCACATGAGGTCCGTCGATTACCTTTTCATCTACATCAAGGGGTTCTCAACCCTCTGAAGATTGTGAGCACAATCCACATGGAATACTAGTGAGCAAGCACCACGGAATTGAATAGGTTCAACAGGCCTATATGAATACATCAATCAATCAATCAATCAATCAATCTTCTTAATGTATTCAGCTGTTTGCTGACAACATGAAGTCCACTATAGTTTTTTCAGTTCTTGTTTCTCATGAGAAATGAGGGGTATTTTGATCAGTGTTCATTATAGATGCCTGTTGCTAGTAGCCAGAGATGGGGTGTAGTCAATGAATACTGCAGGGCTGTGTCCTCTGCAATCGCTACTGATGATTTTAATTTACTTCTTCTGTGGACAGTATAGAAGAATGTGATCCAGATCTTCATCATGATTATTACACCACAGACAAGTTGGATTATCAGAAAGGTGAAATCGGTGTAGGTACAATTGTGTGACAATGTGACCTGTTCTGGCTCTTGTTAAAAATGTTTGAACATGTCTGGGCAAGTTTTTGTACATTTCCAGGTCATTTGGTTTCTTTTGAACGGACTGTAAAATTTTTCCTTCATCAGAAGGGAGCCAATTGTTGATCCATAGGTTTATAAAATGAGACTACTGAAGAGATATCACTTCAAGAGATTTTGGTTGCCAATAAGTTGCCTGTTTTGCATATGAGTACATAAATACACGTACCAGGACAATATCTTTGAACTTGAATGTTACTCAGAGTTTGTGATGTCCAAGGAGAAGTCCCTTGTAGTTTCACGTAAACAGTCCTGCAGATGTGAATTACTTAATCATGGTCATGCTTTGTTCTTGAGGTATTTCATAAATGAGGAAGTTTTTTTTTCACTTAGATGCGTTGTCACAAACCTGGTCAGGCATTTTAAAGAAATAGTCTGCAGTATTTGGAGCCTTTTTGTATCTTCTGCTCCCCAAAGGCTATGAATTTCTCCTTTTAAAACAAATATTTCAGTGCTGAGGAGGACTGGAGATCTATGAACTTAAGTTTCTCATGAGCAACCACATTCTTCTCTTGAATAATTTTGATTTTTCTGATTAAGTCCACACTGGATTTAAAAGGGTTATACGCCACGAAATACAAAGTGCATATAGGTTTACTGTATAATAGGGAAAATTTTTCTCAAATACAACTCCACTGACTATGTTTGTTTAGCCGTAAAATTGAGGAGATATTTTATTACTTATAGACATTAGGCAGCTAATAAAATGGACGTAGGCCCTAATGTGGATTGGACGTTGTGTCTGTGAACGAAAAATTGTGGTTAAGTAAGTTGTTACTCATGGTAGTTAATATTTCTCCTCATCATTATAGTCATCTTTCATTCTTATCGTCCCCCACATCAGTATCACTCCAGCTCTCTCTTCTATTCCCTTACAAACACTCAGTGAAGACATTTTATGTGCAATAATAATGTTGCTTTTTAACTTACAACTGCATATTTTACATAGTTTGAAAGGAAATACAGAACATTAATAAATATGCAGTGTGCTTTACTTAGCCTACAGAGTAAGAGCAAGCCTGCATGATATGATGACGCAACTTCCTCTAGTCGCATAACGGAACATCAAGAATTAACTCAGACCATGACCAGCTCGTGCTCATCTCTAGCAGAAATGTGTCCACACTCCTGAACTCTCCTTTCCCCAAATGTCTGGCATACTACTTTCTTTTTGTTTACATCATTCTGTCCTGCTGCTGTTCGTTTCAGTTGTCTCAGGAAGGAAGAGGAGTCAAGTAAGCGAAGTATTACAAAACTTCAAAAGATTATATTTACTGTACACATATTTACAAGAGTATAAATGCTCACCACTGCCTCGCATCTGACAGACTGTGTCAGAGGAAGCCCCACTTCTCGTGCCTCAGGTCTTTGAGCTTCACCACGGGGTACAAGTTCGTAAAGCGTTCCATGGTGGCCAGGTTCACGTTCATGTTCACACCCAGGTTGTTGCGCAGCTTCACCGACGCCGTGATGCTCTCCTTATCCACAGGCGCCGGTCTGCTGCCGTAGAATGAAAATTCCTCGAGCATGGAAGCAGGCGATTCTGAACGACTGCTGCTGGAGGCACTGCCCCAGTTGTATGGGGTTGGGGGTCTCCTGATTATCTGCCAGGGGAGTGGGTTGGTGGACTTGCGGGCCACCGCATGGATCCTCCCCAGCCGCGGACACAGAGTGGTGGACTTGCGCGCCACACATGGCCGCTTGGGGGCGCTGCAAGTGTCCTCGTCGCCCTCGCGCTTGCGGGGCGCTCCCCTCTCCACGCTGTAGCGCAGCTGCAGGTGCGAGTGGCACATGGCGTGGTGCACCTGCACCCGCTCCTCGGACGCGCACGTCTCCTCGCACCACATGCACATGTACTTGGTGGTGGCGGGGGCGGGGGCCGGCGAGGCAGGGGCAGGTGCCGGCGCCGGCGGCGTGGTGCCCAGGTCCTCACGCGCAGAGCGCACCAGGTACCTCAGCTCCTGGCCCGCGTGTTCCATGTCGAAGTGACGGCGCAGCGTGTTCACAGTGAAGGCGGCGAAGTGGCACACTGCACACTCGTAGCGCGTGAAGGTGGCCTGCCCCACCTGGAATGGTTTGTCGGGATGGTCGTTCTTCTGATGAACCTCGAGAAGCGCCAAGGTGCCCCGCACCTTGCAGTACGCGCACTGGAACGAGGGGCGTCGCCCCGCCGAACCGTCCTGGCCCTTGAGGAACTGTTTCATGTTCACCTCCTTGTACTTGAAGGGCAGCCCGTGCCGCAGCACTCCGCTGGGCCCCAGCAGCTTGTTCTTGTGCTTCTCCTGCCAGTGCTGGTGGATGCTCACCACAGACGTGCCGCGCTGCGGGCAGTAGAAGCAGCGGAATATGTTGGGCGAGTCAGGCACGTCTACCACTACCGGCGGGGCATCCTCGATCGGGGGAGATTCGGTCTTCTCCTCGACGTCGAGGCTGTCGGGGCGCAGGCGCTTGTTGCGCTGCAGAGGGCGGATCTCGGGCTGACTGGGCATCGCCTTCTCCACGACGCGCAGCTTCTTCAGCGGGTGCACCTTGGCCGAGTGCTTCTTGATCTCGTACTCGCGCACGCCTTCGAACTCGCAGTAGCCGCACTTGAACGGCTTCTGCACCCAGTGCCGCATCATGTGGTACTTGAGGTCGCTGGGACTGCGGCACGTGTAGTCGCAGTACAGACACTTGTCCTCGGCAGGATGCAACCGCTTCTTCACGGGGCTGCTGGTGGGGGAAGACGACGATGAAGACGCCTCCGCACCTTGCCCCAGTCCGTACTCCCGCTCCCAGAACTTATCGTCCAGCTTGACAATGGTGCCCTTGCTGGGAGGCAGGCAGTCGGCAGGAGTGTCGGGGTGTTCCGCTCTGCTGTGGTCCAGCACACCCTCCTCTGAGACAGTCGCGTAACCGCACAGCCCACACGTCCAGCTGCAATTGTACACAGAAATATACAGTCCGATCCATTTGGGTATGGGTAATATTAATTTATTATTATAAAGCTATTATGATAGTATGAAAAATTTTTTCCTGGTTATATTATGATTAAAAGATGGGAGTTTCCATATATGACAATCAACAATGCATAATCTGAAAGGACAAATGAAAATCGTACATGATTAAAATGGCTACTACAAATCAACAGCGGGCACAATGTGTTCTTTGGTATGCTAAATTTGAAAGTGTTAAAAGAGTTCAAAGGGAATTTCGACGTGAGTATGGTGTGCGTAATGTACCTAAATACGATTCCATAATGTTGTGGTATCGAACATTTGTAGAAACAGGTTCTGTGTTAAAAAAACATGCAGGAGGTCGCAGGCGAAACCCAGTACGAGAAGCAGCTATCTCTTGACTTGGCCCCCAAACTCCCCAGATCTAACCCCTCCTGACTTCGTGTGAGGTTTTGTTAAAGACGTTATCTATTCACAGAAACCCAGGAACATTGATGAACTGAGAGTAAAAATTACTCAAGCTTTTCAACAAATCACCCCTCTTACATTACAACGGACATGGGGTGAATGGCATCACTGAGTTGTGCAGGGTGCACAATGGGGGTCATGTTCAGCTCTGAGAAATCTCCCATCTTTCAGTGTTGTATGCACAAAGTTTCAACAAATAAAGTTCAGCAGTAAATGTTTTACGATGTTTTTATTTTATCCATACCCAAACGGATCACCCTGTATAATATACTTTTTAAAACTGCGAACAGTGTGACATTTGATATCAACTCGTGGAATGTGGTTAGTTCAAAGCAGTCAATACTCACATGCACATCCTCAGGTGGCTGTGGCGGATGTGCACCTTAAGGCTGCGCACCTGCGAGAACTTCATGCTGCAGTGCCGGCACGGGAACTGGAGCAACTTCAGGGCCCCTGGTGCTGCTGCAACACAATGTACATACTCTGCCTGTAACTGTAATTCCGAAAGAACAGATTCGACATTTTTGTGGCATTCAGGAGACATTTATGCACTATGTAGGGAGGATTCCATTGCTATTGAGAAGCCCATCATGTTTTCTCAGCATCCTCAACCTTTGTGTCAGCAAAATGCCATCTAAAGAAGTGCGTAACTTTACAGACGGTTTCTATTTATTTTTTAAGAAAGTCAACCATGTCTGCATCTGATACAGCAGAGGAGGGAAGACCTTCTCATGTGCCATGGCTATATCACCAATGGGTATGGAGGGGGGAGATAGGTTTTAGTCTGAGATGAAATTCTGTGTTGGAGATTCGTATAATATTAACCAATCATGAAACAAACTCTCTTTCTGATAGCCCACTCTTTCTCCTGTTGCATGCTAGGTCTCACCTCCTCATCTAAATCTAATGCAACAACTCTGTACAATAATTTTCTAAGCAAGATAATCAATGTCCGCAGACAGTATGTGAGTGCCAGACTACACCTGATGTAGCGGTGAGACAACTTCATCTATCCATTCATTCCTAGTTGGAACTATACTATCTCGAACTTCAGCCTTACTGAGTAATAAAATTAGTGGGTTTCCATAGTTCACAAGCCTAGTTAAACCCTAAAGCAAAAAACAGATGCGTGTTTGTAGCCGTAACCATGGTAACTATATGCAGATTAAAAATAGTTTTGATTTCGTCTGTCAAAGTGTGTTAAACTACAAGTGTAATTTTCATACATAAGCTTGATCATTCTACTGCCAAATGACACCACGCATATTGACGTGTAGCCATTTGCGCCTCCACCCACATTTTGGCAATTATGATGAAGAATCCTGTAGTTCCTGTTAAGTGAATCGTATGCTTTTGCAAAGTCAAGTGTTTGTATTGTTAGAGCAAACTTTTGACAATCTATATTTCTTGGGAACAACGAAATCAGTTTCTCGCCACTTTAAATAATTTGGCAACACACAGTTTTGATGACCGCTTCTTCAGTAGATAATGGTACAATTAAGAAAATGTGTTGTTGTACTGTGGTAAAAAATACGGCTTCCTCAATAAAGTTCAGCAATGTCAATAATGAGCAATAACAAAGTAAAATACCAGGAGAATATGTTGCTGTCATGGTGCAAACATCTAACAAGAAAAACCCATGCAGTGTGTTTTAGATGAGGGCCCAGCCTTAAAAGGAAACTAGTAACTGGCAAAAAAGCAACTCGTTCGATAAGAATGCCGTTAACTTAGATCTGACTCTCTCTGCAGTGAACATTGTCCTCAATACACACCTTTCATCTTCTGGTACAACGATCCTCCGTCGTCCTCTTCCTCCATCTTCCTGGAGTTCTCACTGTCGCTGCCCGTGTCTCGCACCGAGGCGTCATCAGAGTCCACTTTTATGAGACCAGCACCTGCCAACCAATTCCATAATGACAGCAATTCTCAAAATAACAGCGGACCACAAGCATGGGTCTGCAATGAATGACTTGCCTGCAGTGCACGACAGCCCGCTGGGTCCCGGCTGCACCTGGCTGCTGCTGCTGCTTGCTGCCGCCTGCTGCTCCGTCTTCATCAGCGCCAGCTGCGTGCTGATCACCTTCTCCACCTGAGCGAGACATATAAACAACACGAATTCAGAATAATGGAACTTAAGACAAAATAATCTTCAACAATTCCTAAGAACTTTGTCCATTACTTCCATTGTTAGCATCTTTGCCAACTTCTGTTTCCTTCACAGACATAGATACATTTGTTACTGCAAACTTCGTTCACAAGAATTGAATTTCTGAAATGAGTACTGTCTGCAGCACAAGTCCACAAAACAAAATGCCTATATCAGCTGTTCCCTAGCTGAGCTTTATTGATCCCACGAGACTCTATGGACGCATTTTATTTATTCACGAAGTGTTGCCACGACTGCAATAACTGCAGTGTTAATATTTTAGTAAATTGGCGATCTTGAGTTGTGTCGACCCCCATCCAGAGAGTCCCACTGTATGTCAGGCATGGAATCTACAATTTTAGAACGTTTCTGCTTGTTATTTTCTCATTTCCTCAGAGTAACAATGTGAAACACGTTTCAACAAAATACGTAGTTTAATTTCCCCTACTAAATGTAGCCACAATGTTACTCTTCCCAACCACTAGCATCTCCATCTCATCTACCGAGTGTGCCAGTGACATTGTTCATCACTTCCTAGTTTTGTAATTTTTAAATCATAAATTTAGCATTTCCTTGCCCAATGTTGGGACAATTTTGTGTTTGTTTTTAATAGTTAATACAGTATTTACACTTTAGTTTGTCTACTGTCCTATATATTTACCATGCACTATTTCATATTTAATAGTTCTTACATCGGACTAAGTCACTTTAGTTGTGTTATTTGTTACATTATACAGTAAAATTTCTTGTATACCTTCGGCTCTTATGTGTTTTTACACTTATTTGCTTTTTTCTGAGGTGGGGGCAAAATTCCTATAGTTTGCATGTTAATTTATTTCAGATCTACCTTTATTCGTTTTTTTTTTTTTTAACTTTTACGATCGATTGTATTTTATTTTAAATCCCTGGAGATATGAGACGTCATTTATAAGATCTAAATCAATTTTTCTGGAAATTAGCTTTGCCACCGAAGCCACGACAATTCCCGAAATTGCTGAAGGCATTCAGCAGGAGGTAGACGGCATCAAGCCTCGGACAATGGCACTGTTACGCCTTTAGGAACATAATGCAACTGAACAAATTATGGAACAGATGTCACAATTTGAGGGACATGTTCATTCCTTAACAGCAAGCAGTTCAAAATAACCGACTTAACAAGATGAATCAATTTCGTAAAATTTTTCTGGATTGCGGTTTGAAAAGCAATATATCAGCGAGCTTTGGTCCTAGGTACCTAAGATTTCCTACAGACAATCTTACATTCTTCAAGGATATATGTGTTATAAAACTGAGTACTGTGTTACATTATAAAGGAGAATGGAGAAAGTTACATAACGCAGAACTGCACATATTGTTTTTTCACCTGACATAATTAGGAACATTAAATCCAGACATTTGAGATGCGCAAGGCATGTGGCATGTATGGGCAAATCCAGAAATGCATATAGAGTGTTAGTTGGGAGACCAGAGGGAAAAAGACCTTTGGGGAGGCCAAGCCATAGATGGGAGGATAATATTAAAATGGATTTGAGGTAGGTGGAATATAATGATAGAGACTGGATTAATCTTGCACAGGATAGGGACCGATGGCAGGCCTATGTGAGGGTAGCAATGAACCTGTGGGTTCCTTAAAAGCCATAAGTAAGTAAGTAAGTAAGTAAGTATTATATTATAAACTCAAAGATGGTTTAGCTATAAAGTCCTAAATTTATGTTGTGAAAATTGTACTAAACTGACTTAACTCGTTCTTCCCACAAGGTCTTGAAATGCATTTCAAGTGTTACAACATGCCATTTCAGTGATACGTTTTTTCTTTCAGACCCCATAAAAATTGTAAATGAAGTTTTACTCCATATACACACTAAACTGGGAATGCTGGTTGTTCTACTGTTATTATCCTGGTATGCAACATTCAGCCTTACAGCTATAATTGGATGTAATCCCTGAAGTTCTCAGGGCATTACCTACCCACTCTTCGATCTCCTTGTTCGGTGTGAGGGGCGCGATTGCTTCAGGCTTCCTGGCCTTCTCGTGCACCTTCGCAGAGTGCTTCTGCAGAGAACTTCTGTTGCAGGACATGAGGCCACAGTGTGTGCACACCCACCTGCAAGCACAGCAACTACCTTAACCAACTTGTCCACACTGGCACACAGATCAACATGTCGCCTGGATAACTTCAAAAGCGATACATGGCATGCACTAGTTTTTAATGCAGCAGTTGCAGAAGACAGAGCCCTGCCGTACATATTGACTACACCCCACCTCTGGCTACTAGCAACAGCATCTGTAATGAACACCGATCAAAATATCCCTCATTTCTCATGAGAAACAAGAACTGAATATACTACAGTGGACTTCATGTTGTCAGCAAACAGCTGGATACATTAAGAAGATTGACTGATTGATGGCAGTCACAAGCAGCACTGTCCTACAAACTAAATACACGCTTCTGTCACTGTGAGCTTTCCTGTTTGGCATGCTGCTGCATTTTCACTTCTCACTTCGTGTGCATGGCGCTACAGGAAAGTGATGAGAGAGAGAGTAGTTACAATTTCTAGATAGTTTATTATGAGTGTTGCTTAGGTTAAGAAACAGATGATAAAACTATACTGTTTTCGCTGTAAGAAAAATCCTAATGTAAACATAAGCACGTTGCTGTCATACCCGTGATTGGCTCCCAGTCGAAACACTTACATGACGCAGGAAAATATAGTTTGTATTTGGAAACGATAATCTTGTATTATTTGGAAATAAAAAATTGAATTCTGGTTGTTAAATACGATGAAACATTTAACTTCACTCATGTGTTAAACGCTATGTAAAAGAAAAGCTACTCTTATATTTTGTTATGTACTATAAACGCAGATGATACCAACAGTAATACCGAGGTAGTCTGTTCTTGTAACAAGCTGGCGTCACTTGAGCTCGTAGATGTTCACGTAAGCATGTAGTACCGAAGTATGGCTTCTGTATCCTCAACTGTCCATTGTGAAGACATAAGACTTGAAAATAATTTAATTGTAATAATTATAAAGTAAATGTTTCCTCAGCAAACGAATGCATAGTAGTGAGGTTAGGCCTACTTGACGAGTAACGGGAAATGTTTAACATGAAACAGAATGTACAACAGTAGGTGGGAACACGTACTGAGAATCTATGGTGCCAAACAGTGGCCAATGAAGCCTCACTTCAATCACGTGCTATTGTTTATATTAGGATTTTTCTTACAGCGAAAAGATTATAAAGTGAACTTGATATTCATGTCAAGATTTAGCAAGATTATTATAATGATGACGTGTATTAGGAAGAAGAGGATCCCAATGAGTAAAACAGTGTTAAATAGGAAATGTTAGTATAGTGATTTTAAATTTGATACGCATTTAAAATTTATGTACGATATTTTGGAAGAGTAATGATGATCAATAGAATACAGAATATACTGTGAAGTAGGACCAGTAAGATGAGATTATATCAATTCATGTCAGTAAGAATAGAATGCAGGAAGGAATGTAAGTAAAGCATGGAACTAACAGATAGTAAATATTTAAGACCAATAAGGGGAAATGGAGTGATTTGGGAGTTAAGTTAATAGCAGAAGTAGAAGGGTTTTTACTTAAACAGACTGTGGAGATTGCATACTAATTTTAGGTAAATGTAATAGAAAGTTATAGTGAAGCCCGTACACCATAACTGGTATAAATGTTGATGACAATACAAATAAATAAGTAAAACATAAACTTAAATAATGTTACTATAAGAGTTTAGCCAAAGCTGTTATATAATATCAAAGGAAAAATGTATAGCAATTCTCATAAGTTAAAACACTTTCACTTGTTAAGAAGAAAAATAAAGGAGATCTTTCTGAAGGAAGTTTTAATAGCCACGGGTGGGAAAATGGACAGAATACCTGTGAACTTACATTTCTGTGGGCATAATATAATATTTAACCGATTAACTCTGAAATCAGTGTTAGAAAGAACTGAAATCCTGTGAAGTTCTGGCCTTGTGTGAGGCTGCTGAAGGCAATTCGGTGGACTGCGAATTCGAGCTCCTATGGGGAACTCAGAATTTTTTCACACAATGCCTCATGAAGAATTTCTAACATTCATCGAAGTCCTCCACAAGTTCCTACAAAACATGAAAGATCTTCATGTTGAAGGATCAGTGGAAAAAAAAATGCTAGCAAAATTCCAGATACAAGCATGAAGCTCTTTAAGTCCATTTCGATTACTTCTCTGGAAATGTTTTGAGCTCTGAGCAGAAAGCAAGGAGAGGATTTGGCAGAGATATCAGAAGTGATAAGAAAGTGGAAGCAACACACTTGCAACAGCTAAGACTAGTATTACAAATTACTCATATCTACAGTACAAGTCATCTTGAATGTTGTTGGCTATGATAACAATGTTCACATTCTGCATGAAATCCTTGAATAGTACAAGAAAACAGATTGTTGACTTTAATTCAGCCAAAATTAACTTTGCACTCTGGAGTTTCAGAAAAAGTATTTCGCTGGTATGAACTGTTTGTATTTCACCATCAACACTGAAACAATGTCTGAGGGAAAAAGACCTTTGGGGAGGCCGAGACGTAGATGGGAAGACAATATTAAAATGGATTTGAGGGAGGTGGGATATGATGATAGAGACTGGATTAATCTTGCTCAGGATAGGGACCTATGACAGGCTTATGTGAGGGCGGTAATGAACCTCCGGGTTCCTTAAAAGCCAGTAAGTAAGTATATTTAAAGTCAATGCTAATGATAATTATAGTGTATACAGACCTTGGATTTCAATGACACATGGAATTCACGTTGCTAGTTTAAAAAGTCTTTCTGAAAAGGTTTCACAGCAGGCTGTAAGGAAAGCTCTTGGCAATGAATGCGTTTACAACAGCCTCAGCACTTGACTTGTATTGTACAGCTATTACACAATGCCACAGTACTGGGCAGTGAATGTTCTGACATCTGCGATATGTATTACTATGGAATTCTCACACTGTTTGAAGTTTTAGGCAAAAAAGGTCACTGTTCAGGGTTAGGGGGTAGTGTCATCTGCAACTGAAAATAGTAATTCTAGTGGACAATGCAATTGTCAGTTTAAGAATTCTGTTTAAAATATTAATTAGACAAATGCCGTTAAGGTTTTCTACATGCGACAAATTTATATTCTACACAGGCTACTCTCGTAACATAAGGTGATATGACAGCAACACTAGAATACACCTATTTGGCCAGTGGTGCCAAATATTGCGGGTTCCCCCCCCCCCCACCATTACAGTATTACAGCTATAGAAAATATTACAGAAAACCACGATTATCACAAAAAATGTTTCACATTCATTTTCTGAGGTGAACATGACAGGCTTGAAGAGTAATTTACAGCTTACCAATGCCATACATCATAAACAGATACAGAATACAACCAAAAAAGACCAAAATTGCAGATTTCGGTAATTAAAGTGAGTAGAAAACATTTTAAAGTAGTATTTGCAGTGCTAAGTGTGACAACGCTGATTCAGAAGATCAAAATGACATCACAAGGAGAGAGAGAGAATCTGGAAAGCAATAGCTGCCCTGTAACAGGGGTAGTGTTTGGTTACAGCCACAATTATTATTCCTTTTAGCAGCCATTCCTATAACCGAATAATTTATTCCAGAAAAAAGTCGCAAAAAAGTAGCTGCTAGATTTAAAACATGCCACAAAGCATTGTTTTACAGGTAATGTGTATACTATGGGATGAGTGAAGTTCATGCACATAGAATAGTATTGCTATTTAACTGTGTCCCCATACATTAAGATTGAGAAAGTGTGGTTTACAACATTATGAAGTTTAAATCTTCCAGTCTTTACCTAAAGGAGGAAAGTAGACACACACACGTGCAAGCGGCTATCTAGAGACGCTGTGCTTAAATATATGCATTGCTTCCCATCCAGCAACATCTGATATAAGGCGTGGTTAAGTATATACACATCAACTTCAACTATGCAAGACTCACTTGTGGTACTTGAGCTCCCTGTACAGGTGGTCACGGAAGTCAGCCTTGAACTTGGTGCGGTAGTTATTGCAGAGGGTGCACAAGTACATGTTCCCCCCGAAGGGCTTCCCATAGGGACCGAACTTCCCCTCTGCCTCTTCCACTTCCACTTCCACTTCCTCCACATTGATGCTGGTACGGTCCACGATGTCAGGCTTGGGGGCGTCGCCCTCCTCCTCCAGAAGAATGCCGCGGATGTGCCTCACACGCTGCATATCTCTGCGCCACAGGGGCGTGGTGTCGAACCCGCCGGAGTCCTGCACGGGGCTCTGCGGCACCTGCGGCACCTCCACCTGCATCGCACACAAATCAATTCATATAACTACTGCAAATAATTCATTCACTTTCGTTATTGCCCTAAGGACATTAAATTAATACAGTACTTAAAGTTCTTTCATGTGGGCTGGCCGAATGACCTATGTCAAGTGGCCCAGCACAACCTTACTGAACCACGCCATCTCTTCCTTGGTCTGCCTACCAGTCTTTGCCAAATATCTGACCTATCATTATTTTCTTGGGGATTTCTCCATGATCCATGGTGCGCACATGCCCAGCCCATTACCATGGACACCATGACAGCTCTGGTATTTCCATCAAGGCAAATACAGTATTTCTTTGTTCTATCTCAACCTCCAAGTTCCATTATTTTTCTTAAAATTTTCCTTTCGAAACAGTTGATTGCATTTTCTGACTCTTTAGTCGTAACCCAAATTTCACTGCCACAAAGTCATATTAGTTTAATTTTAGTGTGTCTATCAACAGAGGTGGGATGGGGAAGAGGTAACATTAAGAAATACTGTATATTTTATTTGCTTTACATATTCTATTTCTTATTTCTTCCATTTCATCGAACTTATTATTCATAACTGAGCCAAGATAACTCTTTCAATGATATGCTAATCCACTTCAATATTTTCTTCATTTGAAGTAGTGAAGAGTGACTGTGTCAGGATTTTGATTTTTGCGTCCTTTTGCACACTGAAAGAGGCCTGCAAATTTGAGAAGTCACTCTTGAAATGCATATAATTTCTCTGCCCTAAGCCACTTTAGCCAGACAGAAGCTGAATGTTTAAACGAATAGCAAGTGGTCCTCTCGACACCTCCAATACATCTAGTGGAATGAATGCATTCGGTGTGTTGCAATTGTTTATTGAACCATTTTCAACTTCAGTAAACATAATTCTTCCACTATTCTTCCACATATCAGTCTCTTCTCCTTCTGGAACTCGATTAATCATGACATGGTCCCTGATGTCGAAAAAACTAGGAACACTACTTTCAACTGTGAGAGTCTTCCTGAACATCGATTGCTGCTTGATTTCTCGCCACTTGTTACTACTGTACCAGGATGTAGATTTGTTTCAAAAGTAGGTGCAAATAATTCTGCAGTTATCTTTCTGTCCTCATGTCAGAATTTACACACATTTAAACATAGACTGCAAAGTTTGATGTACTGTCTCTTGGTTAATGTTGACCTACACCTGCAGTTACTCCATCTCAGATGTCGATCATGTTGTACAATTTCACTGAATTTCGAGATATCTTCCTCAGTTTTCGACGTGTTTAGGCAACACAAACATTCACTATCTTCCATTGCTTTTTGAACCTCTGTATATGATCCTAGTTGCTGCTAGATTCCTAATCTTCTGATGTTGGGGCAGACTTCCGAATACAGTGCATGCAATTCCATTTTTAAATAGCCACTCCTCTTGCAATTTATACATTAAATAAAAATGTCTTACATTTTCTGGCATAATGCCAAAATTAAATCAATGAAAGAAATGGACGACAATATGTCATCAGAAATAAAGGAAATGAACTCTGGGAGGATCAACAGAAGTATCAATTTAGAAACAGACAATAATTACTCGAGATTTTAATGAGCACTATCCAAGTTTGGAGGACAGGCTGGTAAAGCAATAAGACCTATTACATCTCCGACACAGGAAATGAACAAAAAGCAGTTACAACCCCAACACTATTACAATACGAAGCAGGAAAATGTGTGGAATTTAAAGAAAGCAAAATATTGGTTCACTAGAGAATACACAAAACTCGAAATGAGGGTGGGGCAAAAAAAAAAAAAAAAAAAAACGCACAGACACACATTTGAACTCGATAAAAGCAGCAAAATTCTCGATATCATTATGAAAACCAAAATTACACAAACTCTTGCGAACTTTCTAACTGCATTCCATAAAGAAATGGGTAGGCAGAGTTTTGATTTAACACTATCAGCCTCGTATTGACTTACACGTACTGCTGTAGGAAGGGAGAGACAAAAAGAAATTTGACTGCAGCTAATTTTCAGACGTCTGCCCGAACAGTATGCTCACAAACCTTGCGGTACACATGCACCATCTCGACGCCAGCGACTGTGGGGTGCTTTGAAGCGAAGTGAGAGTCAAAGCTTAGCTTTGATGACGACCGGTAGCTGCAGAGGCCGCACTTGAACTGGCTCTTGAGTCCATGCACAGTCCACGTGTGGTCAAGCACCTCAGAGCGAGTCGTACACTGGAAAGTGCAGAGCCCACATTGCCACGGCATGTTCACACCTGCAACAATAAAGAAATCCTTTCAACTTCCTTTGCAAAATGAGCCATATTCAATTTATCATCCCAACAATACAAAACATCTTTAGTTTGAGGACATTGCCGAGGCAAATGGCACACAAGATCTTTTTAAACTGGAGAATGAGACATTAAGCAAGAGTTGACACCGAGCAGCAAGAATCAAACTGAAAACTCTGTATTTATGTTATCTGCCATAACAGCTGTATTCAATCGCAAAGTACAGTAATTCTGCACTAAATAGCACTATTATATAAACAAGTAAAGGCAAGACTTAGCAGACTCTGCACACAATACAGAAAATCTGTTTTCTGAAGAAAGACGACAGACTGACTGACACTTTCTGAGAATTTAAGTAATGATTTTGCTTCACATCTGTACAACTTCACTATTGTGTGCACCTTTAGTTTCAAAACTTTTGTTTATTTCAAGGCAATACATTTCAAATAGTTTCTTTAAAAACTCTTTCCCAAGAAATCACAAAAATCTCTTCAAATCTCCATTATCTACTGAAAAGAATGACGGCGGCATATTAGAAGGAGATATTTATTTAACACACATTAATTCATGCCGACTTGCCTGCTTCTGCAGTGGCACCGGGCACTGCATCGGGCTTGGCAGCCGTGCCATCCATCTCTGGCTCCCTGACAATGTGCACAAAAGGTCGCTTTTCCGGGTGCTTGTCCGTCAGGTGTCGCTCCACATAATGGCGCTGGAAGTGGTGGTACATGCAGTACGAACACTTGTACAGGCGGTTGTCATGCATCTTCAGGTGGGATGTCATGCGGTCCATGGGCACCACGTGGTTCGGATGGTCTGGTGGCAGCGACTCTGGGCAGTGTGGACACCTGCAACATCACCAAGCAGTCCTGCTTTCAGGGAATGTCTATTCTTTTCGATCTTCACAAATAAGGCACAGGGCTAAAATAATAAAAAAAAGATGATCACGGAGATGGTAATGATGATGGCCATTGCAGAATGGACTAGCATACACCAAAGATGAACAAACGTCGTTCAAACACAATACCTGAGTAATTGCTGCACATAGACAAACAGACAGAGCTCGGCATCACACATGCTGAAAACATGTCACTCAATGAAAACTGTAGCATCCTTCTGTTTATCTCGTATAATAAAAAATCGCCACACTGTATTTAGAACAAATCATTGTTGGTGATACTTTTCTCTCAGGTGTCGTATACAGCAAATGTTATTTTTCGTCTAAAAGCTCTCAACATTTCACATATATACATTAGATATAAATGTACTATTGAATAATAAATATGAACGAAGCTCATTCAATACTTGAGAGAGGGGGGAGGGGGAGGGGGAGGGAGAGAGAGATTTACTCCACAGAATTAGAATTATTTTTTTTCAATAACACATTTTCAACTCTGACAGTGTTAGAAAAGTAAAGTATTTAACAGGCTACTTTTGATTAAATGTAATTATGCATAATAAAATATGCAGAGATGATCCCAAGCATAGAGCTGAAGACTGACGATATCAGTAGTAAGGTATTTCTGCTGCTGTTATGCACGGGCTGTAGTTTGTACTGAGAATTCTCACGTTATGTATTTGGGAGTTGTATGTGAAATCTGTGAAAACAGGATTATATTGTTGTTTTCCATTCATAATAATAGTACCAGTAATTTATAGTATAAAAGAGTAAAATTAGATTTTATCCATGAAGCAAGGTGAAGGGTGATCATTTCTAAGAGCACATAAAATATTTTTACTCTTGTCTGGTATACATTATCGATATTTAAATTTAATTTTAAATTGTAGGCTTTTCTTTGTAATGTGTTGTTTTTGAAGAAGTTATAAATGAATGAATATATGGACTTTATTGTTGCTAATATGTTGGTTGTCATGGAGAGAGCTTTGCTTCCTTGCTAAGAATTTTATCGGCCAGTTTGAATCCCATCTTCGCTCACCTGTACGAGGTCTCATCGAAGTGAAGCGTGCGCAGATGGTACCGGAGCATTGTTTCATCACAGGAGTGGTAGGTGCAGCCCACTGCCCCACACACGTACCTTTCAGGCTCTGGCACGTACTTTGGCATGTACAACTTCAGCTCCTTGGTCAAGGCCACATTCCCTGCAATGCAGAACGCACGCATGCACACTCGGTATAAGCAAATCACATGTCTATTATCCTCCACCCACACAACAGCAGAACCTGGTTGAGGTTTTCTCCGGGGGTTTCCCTCAACCCAATATGAGCAAATGCTGGGTAACTTTCGGTGCTGGACCCCGGACTCATTTTACTGACATTATCACCTTCATATCATTCAGACGCTAAATAACCTAGATGTTGATACAGCGTCGTAAAATAACCCAATAAAATAAAAATAAATAAATACACCTTCCTAGGACTTATGAATCCAAATATCTTGGAGTTATTTTCGATAGTAAGTTAACATGGAGTAACCATTTGAAATACATTTCTGAAAAAGCTCGTAAAAGATTCTCCCTTCTAAAAAGACTAGCAGGAAAGAAATGGGGATGCTCTAGGAATACTTTGAACACTACATACAAAATGTTTATACAGCCAGTGCTGACACTGCGGAGAAATTTTAATTACTTCACCTTTCATAAACGAAATAGAATATGTTCAAAACCAAGCTCTCAGACTCATTACTGGTGGAATCAAAACAATTCCAATAGATTCTATGAGATTCCTCACTAATATTAACAGCATCAAAATGACAATAGAAGAAAAAGCACTGATTCAATATGAAAAACTTATTATATTACCAGGAAACAATTGGCATTCATGCAGTCCTCTCTGTAGATTGAAAACTCAAAAAAGTTTCATATCCATTGTTCAAGAATTAAAACAGAAAATCAATATCCAGAATTTAAAAGAAAACCTACAAATTAAACCAAACCCTTTAATTCTATTAAATATGGAATATAATCTAAATTTAACAGAAGAAATACTGAAATCAGAAGTAAACACTGAAATACTAGAACAATTGTCTTTAGAGACAATTAATATTAGATACCCTCCACAAAACTGGCTTCATTTATACACCGACGGATCCTTGATCTCCAGAGAACAAGGTGCCAGTGCAGGTGTTACGTGCTGTCTCTTCTAACTTTATAGATCTCTTGGATATGGAACAACAAGTTTTGATGGAGAAATCATTGCAATAAGTGAAAGTCTCAGGAATCTTCTATGCCACATCAATAAATTTAAGAATGCAGTTATATTGTCAGACTCCAAAGCAGCTATTCTATCAATAGTCTCTAAACACACACCTTCATCTCAAACAGCAGAAATAACTAAAATGCTCTCTCAATTAATATCACTCAATAAAAGAATTGTATTCCAATGGATACCATCCCATTGTGGAATCCTGGGAAACGAGAATGCAGATGCTTTAGCAAAGAAGGGCAGCACTGCTACTTACAGACCTGTTACTAAATCTACGTATTACTCTGTGAAGAGATTTATTAAATCTACATACTTAGACTTCAACAAACAAAATTTGATAACTTAATCCCAAGGGAAAAAATGGAACTCTCTGCATCAAAATCCACAGTTAATTCCCGATTTATCACGAAAATCGTCTGTAGCTGCATTTAGATTGGCAACAGGCCATGATTGTTTGGCCAAACACCTGCATAGAATTGGAATATATCAGTCCCCTAACTGTCCATTGCGCAACTCAAACCAAGAAATGGATTCGGAACACCTCAAAATCTGTGCTTCAGTGGCTGGTCATGATAATATCTTTGAAAAATACTGGAGTGCAAGAGGTCAAATGACTTTATTGTCAAACGCCTGGCATTAGAAAACAACAACATAAATACAGTTAGCATAATTAAAACCTCTAAGAAGCAGGTGACTGGACACTTACAGAGAAAAGAAGATGGGCCATGCCGTAAAGCTACTTCAACAGGCTGTAGCACCAGTAATGCACTGGATGGTGCAGAGGACAATAATTTGTTGTATCAGGAGGACTCACGTTGTGATTTAGGAGAAGTTTCAAGTAACTCTTCATGTAGCTCTGCAGATGAATTTCTGGGTTTCGGCGAAGAAGATTAAAAGGCATTCTTTCCTAGTTAGATTAGATATTTGATAAAGTAGACTTTACATTTGAAATACTTTAAATTCATTGAGCTTCCCCCCCCCCCCCAAAGGGGGAGGTGCATCTTATATGCCAGCAAATACAATAAATCTCTACCTGCAACAGAATGTGTACCAGTTACCCAATGCAACATTAATGGTACAAGAAAATATAATTTATGCAAATTGATTTAGCAATCTGGCGGTATGTTAATTGTCATGGCGACCAAACAAAATCGACAAGGATCCAATTTAATTCAGAATACAAATACAAGCCTACCCTTTACATCCATCAAAAGACTAATTAAAAATAAATATAAAATCAAGCAAAACCAAGCACTATGTACCAAAGCCAAAGATAAAAAATGGAGCATTTTAATAAAAAAAAAAAAAAAAAAAAAAAAAATTATTCCAGAAATCCCACGTAAATCTGCAGTAGCAAAATTCAGACTGCTTACAGAACACGATTATTTGGCCAAACACTTTAATAAAATAGGAATTTACACAAATCCAAATTGCCCTCTATGCAACAAAGAAGAAGAAATGACTGAAGATCATCTCATAACCTGTGAAGTTCTACCTGATGGATCCACCACAGAGAAATATTGGAGAGCAAGAACGCTAATGGCTTCGTTGCCAAAGCCCGGCATTAGATAACAACAACAACAACAACAGTTAAGAGTAGATGTTTCCATCATCATAAAACTGCCAGACACATTCTCCGGCTGCCTGAACTTCATAGCTCATTTGTCTGCAGTCTTAACGAGATATCTGTTGGGAGGACAATACTTTCTTCTGTCAGGAAGACGAAGAGTTTGTATATTAGTAATCTACTGTGATTTCTTATAATTTAACCTGTATGTTCATTTAAGACTGACCTGAGGGCGTCTCGGACTTGGCAGCAGCAGCGGCCACGCTCATCTGGGAGCTGGCAGCCAGGTTGGCCATCTTGTCGAACATCATCTCGTTGGTCTGCAGGCACGGCACCGGGTTGACAGGCGCATTGTTGGGCGGCACGCTGGCGGTGTGCAGGTGCAGGTGGCGCACCATGTTGCTGCGCACCTTGGTGGCATAAGAGCACGTGGAGCAGCTCACTGGCCGCGTGTAGATGGCCTGGCGGGGCAGCAGCTCCACCTCCTCTGGGAGGAACACAGTCTTGCTGCGTGCGTCCTGCATGTCCTTACTCATGCCCTTACCTCCACGTCCTCCTTTACCCTTGTCCTGCAAGTAATGCAGTGGCACACCATTAGGATGTTCCTTTTCCTCTCCTACCATATCTCATCAAGTCGCAATGCCACACACAAAAGAAACACTCACGGACATGACAATAACTGTAGCAATATTTCACACAGGCTGCCAACAAGAACATTTGCAACTGCAATCTTAGAACTGTGAGCTTTGCATGTCATGCGAAAGTGTGAGGAAACAGTCACACATGTAGTGTGTGTGTTCACAGTTGCTTGGCACACGACTTTGGCAGAAAACATTCGTATTATAGAAAACATTCAGTTCAATGCGTCTGTCTTACTAGTACAATCAATCAATCAATCAATCAATCAATCAATGAAGGAATCGTCACTGTGCAAACCAAAATTGTAAGTGAAAGATACCAACTACACTTGCGTGGCTACCCAGTAATTACTACACAAACTACGGAGTAACACATCCTTTCTCCTCATAGGTTTCCTTAAGTGTCCACCGTGGCAGTTAGTTTATGCAGCACGATATTTAGCTGGTAGTTGAGCAGTTAGCGTTGTAATGCCGTACTCTGTGCAACAAAAGGTTTGCAGAGTGGAAATCCGTGTACAAATTGGCTCCTTTACAGAAATATGGGAATTCTTTTTTATGATGCTTCCTAATGTTGACATCTCAGATAAGAGTAGTATTTAGGGTTTGGTTGCAAACTGGAGACAATAGATTCTGTTGTAAATGCATCCTTCTGTTAAGACTCCAGGAGCAATGGAATTGTGACAACAAATTGCAGTCAAATTAACGGCTCGTTTCTGTCTACTCCATTCTCTGTTGTGTGACATTTGTGATGCAGCAAAACATCTGAATTATTGTGAATGACTACGTATTTAGTAGGACTGCAGATGGTAATCCCAACCCACTGCTTCATTTCATTTCATGAGATTTGGTTCCATCTTAGTAGTCACTTGAATTTTCAGAAAGACTACAATGATTTGCCGCCGAAAATCAGGGTGAGCTGGCAATGGACTCACTAGTCCAATATTTTTCACAGTCAGATTTTTTTAGAATGTCTTCTCTCAGAAGAACACAAGCAAACACCCCTGCTTTCAAAAGGATGGTTCTGGGAAATTAGGGCCATGTTCATAGATTGTGTGGTGATTAAGATATGCTATAATGCAGAACAATGTAAGAGCACACTCAAAATGCATCACATGACTCACCACAGTGTTATTTTTATTTAAATATGCTCCACTACTTCTTTCATCCAATCTGACTTGTCAATTCATGACACAGTTCTTCACAGCAAGTAGCTTTTGTTTATTGCTCGAAAAAAGAAACTGAATTTTCATCTTAATGCCTCATCAATACAAGTAACTACATCACTACAAAGTGAAAGTGTTTCATAAGGCTGGTTTTTGTTTCCAATCAAGTGGTATTCTTTTCGGTGGCTTATGAATATACACAACATAGTTCATACTGAGAATGTATTCATATTCAAAATACCAAAATATAAAAAAAGTGGAGAAATAAAGTTTTTAACATCAGGGGGGTTTTTATAAATTTTTGTGACAACAGAACGAAACATTAACGACGTAAATAAAGACTGTTGGCAACCAAAGCTAGTGCTGCCTAAGTGCGTGTAATATTATTTATGGGCCTACACATAAGTTACAAACATAAATATCTACAATAGAAAAAATATCTGAAGACATTCATTAAAATTTGCCCTGAAGCTTGTCCTTTGGAAACTATTTGGTAGCCCAGACAGATGTCCATCTCAAATCATCATGCTTGTGTTTCTGGGTAAGGTAAAGGATCCCCTCTGAACACCATGAAGATGCAATGGGGGGCACAAAGAAAGAACTCCATGATTTCATGACCTTGGCACTAGCACGAGTACCATACTCCAACATCCTTCACCCCACTCCCCCCCCCCCCCAGCACTCCATTTGACAGGAGGCCAACCAGCTAGAAACCAATGGAAGACATATCAAATCACAGTACAGCCTTGTGCTGCCATCTTCTTTCTCACCTTGGGGAACACGACGAACATGTCAGTCTCTGGATCGGACATCAGCGGGTTGAGGGGCACGACACGCGTGCTGTTGATGCGATGCCTCTGCTTGAGGTGCTTGGCCACCTGCTGGGGCACGGGTGCGCGGAAGTTGCAGAGTGCGCAGCTGAAGCGTCTGGTGCCGTGCGTGCGCAAGTGCTCCAGCAGCGAGGAGGCGTACTTGAACTGCTTGTGGCAGTGCTTGCAGGCCAGGCAGGCCGAGGCGCGCGCCAGGTCGCACACCAGCAGGTGGTCCTTGAGCTGCGACGAGTCCTCCGCCGTGAACGAGCACGCGGCATAGCCGCAGCGGTACAGCATGGCGCCTGTCAGACCGGTGTCCTCCTCGTCTGCTGCCGCCTCACTCTGGGAAGAGTCTTCCGGCTGCAACGGCTCCATGCTCAAGGGGTCCACCGCAGTCTCGATGGGGATGGGGTTGCGGTGCTTCACGGTCACCATCGGCTCCTCGAAGCCGGCCCCGGACTCGCTTTCGTCCAGCAGGAGCACGTCCGAGTCGCGCGACTCATTTAAACTAGCCGTGTTCGTCTCCACACTTGGCTGAGGTGGTTCAGGTGGTTTGCTGCCCTCTTCATCATCGATGACGACAATTTCATCCTCACTCTTCTCATTGCTGCTGTCTGCAGCGTTGGTGGACGGCTCTGGCTCTGCACTCTGGCCCGCCTCAATGTCAAGGGCATCGTTGGCTTCAGAAACTTCCTCACTAGTACCTTCAGCGGAAGCCTCCACTTCTGATGATAACGAACTGCCCTCCAACACAGAAGCAGAGAGTGATGGATCTTCAGGGGTGGCCTCCCTATCTGGAGGTGGCAGGATCAGTAAGCTGTCGTCTGAGAGGCCTTCATCGAGGTCCAGTACGTTCAGGGCATTCAGCACCTCCTCCGCATCCTGACTGCCGGACTCAGAGATCTGCAACACAAAATATGAATCATTCTGAACAAAACCTATGGACTTGACATCACTATTATTTGATTTAGCTGTGAGAATACATGCATGTATGCAGACACACACTGAGAAGGCACTGGCGACTTCCACAAGATGTTAAGATGCGAGTTTACTTTGATAAGAACAACGATGATCATGGGAGCTGCTAAGAATTTTGAGGGCATTAAACCAGTTAACTTAGATGCTCCTGGATTGTCTCTCTAACCCCTGTGAAAGGGCAAAATAACAGGCCAAGTTCTTCTAAGTCATCTTACACAAGAACTCCTCAAATTCCTACACGGAAACCCAAATTACAGTATCATTACTCGCCATGAAACAAACGTGGTCACACACTTTCTGACTGCATGTTTCATGTGTTTAGTGTTAATTAGTTTTTTCTATGATGTAATCAATCATCCTGCATTTGCAGTTAATCTCCTTGAACTATCATTTAAAAGACAGACTTTACTTAAACTGTTTGCTGTGCATCCAAATAATAAAAAAAAAAAACCTTCATTCAAAATGCACAAAGGCTCTTCAATCCTGGAAGGCAATATATCTGATTTTATTTATAAACAGAGCGATTTAAGCAGCTGAAGTTTCAAATATTCAAAACAAATTTTAATTGTTTCAAATACTGTTCTGTTCATCCCTCTTTATGTTATTGGAATATGAATAACAGTTTTATATTTTGTTTTCTTATTTGCAAAAATTGGTATTTGAAAATGATGGACTTAATGAAAACCAGAGATTCTGAATACATTATTTACGATGCATGTCAACTAATGAATAGTTCTGTTGTTAGTGAATGCCTTTTCCAACTCGTTGAAGGGAAGTTCTAAAACTTCATTCTATTAAACCCTGCATACAGAGCTGGCTTCTAAATTGTATTTCCAGTAATTCTCACAGACACACGAGAAAACAATCCAATGTTCTGAGCATTTCATTATTAATAATTTTCTTGTAAAGAATGATCCTTTGGTGGTTCTACCCAGATTTAAATTATTTGTGGAAGATACAAATATGAATTCTGCAGGTAAATTTCAGACTATTTCTGCAGAAAATTTTTAAAAAGATAAACTCGCCATTATTTTCGCTAAATAATATTAATTCTAAATTCGTGGAAATATCTACATAATGTGAAGTATTAGGCCTATTAAGACCCTACAATACAGAATCTTTCCAATCTTAAGAAAACCTTTTATGCCTTAAAATTTGTATCTGAAGAAGTTTTTGTTTGGAGGCATAATTCAGTAGAGAACACGATTAATTTATCTGAAGTAGCAATTTCTGGACACACATGGTTCATATCCAAGTTGTCTGGTCCTTATTATGTGGCCCATGAAGCTCCTGTTGTGTGACTAAAAAATTTTGAAAACAAAGGAAACAAGACGAAATTTGTTTCAACTGCAAAATATTCGAACACTCGAACATTATGGTCTCCTCCAAAAGAACTTACAATTTTACGTTGTTCAGTAATTTATAATGTGATTCTGCATTACAATATAATAGAAACTACAGTTAGCAATTGTGTGCTGTCGTCAACATATGTACAACAAAAGGTTTGGTTTTATGTTTAATTTAAGGAGTCTTACAATTAGTTTAAAATAACATACTAGCCTTCATTACAATTGAGTGTAACACATTTTGTATTTATGTCAATATTACGACCGAAATTGTATGAGCTTATAAACTATTTTGCTAGTCAACACTTGTTGACATTTCAATGTGACGGTTGCCTCAAAATTTAGTATTCATCTTGGAATACACAGTTATGACATAACCCTTGAAGTTCAAGTTGGAAATAACAATTTCATGACAACAGTTAAGTAAAGGGAAATAGAAAATTACCATATCAAGATGAGTTTAAATCAATAATTATATTCTATATAACAGATGTTATAAAAAAAAGTTAACTATTCATGTATTACGTTCTTCAGTGCACTGTCTAATTGCCTTAAAGCTTTCAAGAGCCAAAAGAAAAGTTTCAGAATAGAACTAACCAAATTTCTATATTCATACCTTCTACTCAACTGATGAATTGTTTATGCTTTTAAATTGAATTAATCTGCTTGTTTGTATCGTAAATTTTTTTAGTAACTTTGGACTTGTTCCACATCTTAAAGCTAGAATACTAATGTAAGATCTATGAAATACAATAAATGAAAATGAAATGAAAAATGTTACACAAAACACAAGAAAAATTAATCTCCTCCCTCTCGAAATAAAAAGCATGCGAAGTATATCTCATATGATCATCTCAAATGCTTTTATAAATAAAAGCACAGACTGAACGGTATGTGATCTGCTATCAGGAGTAGACAGGGGACATGTGTCATCTGCAGAAGAAACTGTGTGCAACAATGTAGTTACAGAACAATGAGACCTGGCCAGATAAGTGAATTCCCTCCCATCCCCAGATTAGCAACTTATGAGAACCATACACCATTGAATACCATTCTTTATCTTGGAAACTTGCAGCATACAAATACCAGGCAAGTTCTTAAATGTTGAAGGTGATTGTGTTTCTCATGGCTCATGAGAAATGAGTAACAAAAAAGACAGTAAATTAGTCAGCACTTCAAGACAAATGAAGAAATTGATTCTTCTATTCCATCAGCGTTAATCACATTAGTTACATCAGTATTAAAGAACAAGAAATACATGTGGCAGTTCGAAAATAAATCTTATGAAGAAAATATACTACATATGAAAAAATACTTTCATAGGAGAAAAAAGTTGAGAGAGAGAGAAGAGTATGTACAGCAATCAGTGTCATTATATCATTATGGTGAATATTAATACCGTTTATACAACTTTGTAAAGACTGGTACATTCATGTGTATCATTGACCCAAATACAATCTCCGAATAAAATTCATAAATCCATGAGTACAATAATGATGAGACAAAAAGAAGCAAAGAGAAAGAATAAAACTTCACACTATGTATCTTATTAATTTTAGGGCTAAAGAAACTATCATGTCACTTGCTGTAGCTTATAGAGCAATGCTCTGTGATCCTTTAATAGCATACTTCTTCTCATCACAAAGATCTCATATCTCTGTTTTGCTGTGTAGTTCTATCCCGCAGCTCTCAATGCAATGAATAGACTACACTTTAACAATGAGTAAGAAAATCTACGGAGAATTTGACTTACATCAGCCGAATCAGTGGCTCGGATGATGACCCTGGCCTTCTGGTTGGAGTGGAAGTTACACAGGTGGTGGTGCATCTCCTCCTTGGTGTCGGTGCCGTGCAGGCAGTACATGCACTGGTAGTAGCAGCAGGAGTGCAGCTTGTAGTGCTGAAACATGAGAACCACATCAGCTGTGTCTACCACTCCTCAACAATCATTCACGGCACTGTGTGATACTCACAGCCAGCAAGCGGTCGGGCTTGAAACTCTTGCTGCCGCAGATGTGACATGAATAGATGGCAAGCTGCGAGTGCTCCCTCTCCAGGTGGTGCACGAAGTTGTCAGTGATGTAGAACGTGGCACCACAGCTTCCTGTGAATAACAACATAATGGTCTTCCATAAAAATTCAATAGGTTTTAAAAATAGTTAATCCACCAGAATGGTAATGATATTTCATCATCACTATGCAAATCATCAGGCTATTTTTAGACTTATAACGTATAGTTTAAGTACAAATCTAATGATTATTTTACACTACGTAAGAGTCGAAGTTCTGAAGCACAATTCTCTCACGTACAGTAAAAGGCAGATATATCGAGGATTAAAATACAGTGCAGTGGAAAATAAATCGTTATTTAACAGTGAAAACGAATTCTGTGAAGTTCCACTTTTTTAGAGAACACTTTTTTTCTGTAGCATCCTACTGTATAAAAATATGCAACCCCATTCCAAATTAACACTTAAGACACCTACAGTATGTTGAGCAAATAAACATAGGTAGCTATTGCATAGGAGTAAAGGTGTTTAACTGGCAATTTTTTATTTGTATGTTTGATGACGAAGAAGTGCATTAGGTTGCCATCCCCCCCTTTCCCTCTGTGTAGTCTCCCAATACACTGTACATAAATATATTGCAATGTGAAGATGAAGTGTGTCCTGCAACAGCTGTGATGTGTCAGGCAGGCTCTTACTGTACATAACAGTCATTGAAAATGTACTTCATATCGAGGTCAGAGCGAGCACATTTTTACTGACCCTAACTCAATCCAAAAATATTTCCAATTCCTACTCAACAGACTCCACAGCTGTGTTTGCAACATCCCATGCACAAGTGTGGTTGACACGCTAATGACTCTCATTCTCAGCAGTGCTTTCTGCATATATAAGGTTGGCAGAATATCATTTAAAGAAGCATAGCCTATTCAAGTAACATAACTACTCATGCCACTTACAAGCAGCTACATATCTTGTTTTCGCAAAAACGGATTCGCAACATACTGTATGGTTTCTCAAACAAACATTTTAGGTTTCAAGCATCGATTTTTTTGCACGAATTTGTTTGAAAATAGCGTTTTTCAGAATTTTTTAAAGAAATTTTAATTCAGATTGCTAAAAAATGCATACTGATATACAACATTTTGAGTTCAATATTTAAACCATATGTCAATACATAATAATTTTGAATTTAATATCCAAACTGGATTTCGAATGACTATTTTTAAAATAATATGAGGTAAAAATAGCCTGATGTTTTGTGGTGCCTATTAGTTTATATTATTCACACACAGGATGTGAGACTGAAGTCTTACACAATATGTAACTGTAAGTATTGTTAAAATGTACAAAGACTTAAGATTCCCTTCATGAGACAGATCATAGGAATATATGCGAAAGGAACTTGAAATGAACTCTATACTAGCAGACACATTATGTCATGTCTAGGACTAGAATCCCTCATGCAATCCTGGATTACCAGCCTAGAGGCAGGAGATGAACTGGACATCCAATGAAGAGATGGGCTGAAAACTTTTGTGGATTGTAGCAATCCTTCTGGGATTATAACCTGTATGCCTGATGATGATGATGTTGTTGAAATGTGAAATAAAATTTCTTTTTGGCACAAAATAACACCGAAAATTATTAAGCAAATTTTTATACCGAAATTTAATATTTTTATTCACTGTAAAACAGGATCCATACAAATAAGCACTCTTACTTCTACTTTATTCTTTGTACTGCCTACTGTAGGAGTGAGTCACTTCGAAGTCACACAGCAATCTTGCAATAGACTTATTAGCTTATAATTCTCATCTCCTGCTCTCAAGCATCAATCAAGTGAATTTAGTTTTCCATAATGGACCCAGTAATCAAGACATGTTCCAAAGCATGTTGTGATATGTGTAGTCAGTGCAAATTACTCTGTCATAGAGCGTACCTTGTTCACAGATGTAGGGCACAATCACAGAGGAACGAGGCTTACAAAGATCCACAGGAGGGGGGAGATTCTCCAGCTGCTTGCACATCAGCACCACCACGTGCTCATTGGTGTGACTCGTGTTCTGCAAAATATTCATTCAAAATGCAATTATGTTACAAACCGGTAGGTTGTGAGTTCCATTTCTGATGGAGTCTTAATCTGTACTCAATCTCTACAGAAATGAGTACAATGGGAACTCAGGAGATTGCAGGCATGGGCAGTGCAGTCCTTACAAATAATAGTTCGGCAATTGCTTCACTATATATTGTCGCTATACCAATGTCCACTGAGACTCAAGTCAGTCAACTAAACTTAATGCAAGCAATACTAAACGTTCAAGAATTAAACTCCTTGTTGTTAACTAGTGCTGAGTTTTGACAATGAACCCAGCAACTCCAATATTTCTCACAGAGCAAAGGGCTGGACATTGCTGAAAATGATTGTGATCCATTTCTTCCTGAAGACTGCACTATGGACAAAGTGATGAAGAAATAATTCCAATTTTGTTCTAATGTTTCAACAAACAGTCATGACTTGTGAGTAATCGAAAGGATGCAACTGCACTTTCCTTGGATACTCAAGAATTACATTTTGTTGTATAATGACACATTCCCATTTTTTATTACTTGAAATTTTGTGGACATGGCGTGATATAAAGTTGACTTGAGGTTTGTAAGATATTACATTCCTTCTTAGCAGTGGCGTATACTGGTTAAAGGGTTTGGGCTACGGCTGACCCTATTATTACACAAAATATATCTAACAATTACTTTAATTTTAATTACTATGGTAAAACTAATAATACAAAATTATTACATTATGTTATATTATAAACTTTTTCTTTTGTAATTTCCTTGGGCTACCACCGGTAGCCCGCAAAATACGCCCCTGCTTCTTAGCAAGGCAAACAACAACTTCATTACCAGGTAATCCACAGTGTGCCTATTCTTTTGTTAAGCTTCATCAGATGGTGCATTATTCGTACACACAGTTGAAGGACATACCGATGTGAAATTATGACAACTACACAGCTAATCACAACATTACCTGTCTTCTACCAGTACTGGGCAACAGACATGGCCAGCACACCTACTGCTACTCAGTGCAGACTGACTCGTGAGGGACTTCCAAGACCTGCATTGGAATAGCTCTGCCTTGTAGCACAAGTTGCTACAGGTCAAGTGAACTGGATGCTTCTCTCAAGGCCGAAATTTTATAACACTATCTGCCAATTACAGACCTCGATCTACCAACACATTCATTATGGAACAATGTAATGAAACTTCTCGTAACGGCATGTTATTAGCATTGTTAATGATATGGAACTAGGACAATGCCAGTTCCTTGTTATCTTTCTGGCTAAAGAAGATCTAGTTCTACTTTATTTTTGTAAATGTTTATTAAAACAATAAAAAAAACTGGTATTAGTACATTAAAAATAAATGCTGTTGATTGCATTGCTATGTTTGAAACTGTCAGCAAAGCCAATAACAGTTGCAGATATAATGAAATGCCTCTTCCAATGGTATAAGCCTGTACCTAATTGCACGCACCTGATGCAGGACAATGTATGACTTGGTGACGGCGCGGTAGAAGCAGTAGGCACACTGGTAGAGACAGTGGCCATGCTCTGTCTGGAGATGCTCCAGAACACCGCCCAGTGACGTCTGCATGGCACAGCAATAAGCGCACTGTTGCCAGTCTGACATCTTCAGCATGGCGGACCGGCCCCTCTTCTTCTTCTCCGCCCCAGCGCCGTGCCCCAGCTGGGCCTCGTGCTCGGAGTAGTGAAGAGTGTAGCTTTCCACTCTGTCCGTCGTGTACGAGCAGAAGCGTGCCATGCACTTGTACAGGTGGCGCAGCTTGGCAGGCTTGATCATCTCCTGGTACACCAGCGGCACTTTTGACGCCTTGGCATATGATGGCGCTACTGCGGACTTGTGTGGCAGCTTGTTCTTGGACAGCAGCTTGCTGCTCTTTGGCGAAGCCGGTCGACAGCCGGAGACGCCACCTGTTGATGCTGGTTTATCCGTCAGGGCCACGTCCTCAGCAGTTGGAGGGGAGGGTGAGGGCGCGGGCGTGGGCGTGGGCTCTGCCAGGGACGACGCGTTTTTAGCACCCACCGCACTGGCTGCCTGCTTCTTAGGGGCAATAACAATGGGCATCTTGGACGTCACCTGGTTGTCCTTGATCTCCACCCGGATGAACGTGCCCTTGGGCAGCCCCTTGGGACGCATGTTGGCCGGCAGCACCTGGTTGCACCACACGCCCCCTCCACTCAGCATCCTGTCCTTGGCTACCGTCATCTTTGACGATGTGGGTCTGGTGATCTGGGCCAGTCCCACCAGCGAATGTGGGATGTTGGTGGACTTGGGTGCCACCTCGGTGTGCGTCAGTCCCGACAGCTTCACAGGCGACAGCTGCACGTTGCTCAGACGCACGGGCTGCATCGAAGGCAGAATTGTAATGGTGGATGCCTTGGGCAACGGCGTGAGTGGAATCATGCGCACGGGACCCTTGCCCCGGAACATCCCAACTGAAGAGGCCCGCAGCATGGGCACTGCACCTGCTGATGTAGGGGTGTACAGAGCCGCATCACACTTCTGGGGCGAACTGGAGTTGGACGCATTCTGGGGCTCTTCCACTGCCTTGAGAATCTCGTGCACCTGCAAAGTCAGTTGTGCACTGTTTATTGTGGGAAGAAACAATAAACGAATATCACCTTCTAGAAATGATGAGACTTACATCATCTGTTGCCATCGCATCTGGGTTCAGACTGACAACACTCTCGATCCTCAGGAAGGGCAGACCGTCGTCAGCACTGCCCTCGTCCTCCACATTAGTGTCACTTGCTGGTGGAGCCTCTTCTGCAACTAAGCATCGCCACCATTAACATTGTCAGGTTACAAACTACAGCAGTTCTAAAATGCTGGGAACAAGTCAGAGTATAAATTCTGTACAATACAGAAAATGGAAAACGAAATTCTTAAACAACAAAAATAAAAATATCACATGTAACATAAATTGGCACTCGAAGTATAGTCTGAATTTGGGAAGCATTTCTCTTTTTCAGTATCCATGTCCAGTTTGGTTGGGCTGAGCTGCATTAAAGAGAGCTGACAACTTTGTTAAAAACGTAGATTAGACGCAGCTATAGCAAAAAAGATTTAAATGACACTACAGCAAATTTATTTATAATTTTTTATCCATGCTATTCAAAGCACATTACAAGAAAACACTTTGTCTAGAATTTTCATGACATTCTTCTCTTTTACTCCAATTTTCCTGGCTGCTCAACCACTGTTTTAGACAATGACGTAAATCAGTACTTTACTATACATCAGTCTCCTTTTCATTGCTGCATTTGAATCATTAAAAATGTTTGCAGCAACCTGAAAATTCATAATTCTTTTCCATTTTGTTAATAGATTTTTCATGCATTTTCTCAAAAACTTTAAAGGGTGATTCAGAGGTTGTACTGAAAGCGAGAGGTTACAAAGGGGAAGGAAGTAACAATTTTACACCTGGAACTCTTGGTGTAGGAAGTATGAGCCTGTGAACGTCATGATGGACAAAATGCCGATCAAGTAATACCGGTATTTTTTTTTAATGGCAGAGCCCTTAACTTGTCGTTATGCAGCCTGACTTCCCGGGTGCCAAGAAGCAAAGACCACTTACTTCGTCACTTGGTGATAATGGAGAATTGGGATGTCACAGCAGAACTGGAGTATCCGGAGAAAGCCCAACACAAGTTATAAATTGTAAACGAGGCTTTCGATATGCAAGCAATCAAGAGGCACCAAATCGGGAAAGCAGGCTGGCTATTCACTCGACCTTCCTCTTATTATCCTATGCCGTTCCGTTCTGTTGGATCCACATCTGCACATTTTCTAACAGCTCTGGAACAACTTGCTGTAAAAGGTTGTAAATCTTCCCATTGAACTGTGGTGGTGCAAGGTGCGAGATATTACTGCATCAGCAATGCAGGCTTGTGCCGACTGAGGATTACTCAACAGGCCACAGGTTCCTATTCGTATAACTCTTCTGCTTACAGCACAACTTTTTGAATCACCGATGTACAAGACAGTGACAGGGGACACCTCCTTCCAAAGAATATAGTAAGAAATTATATCTCTGACTTACATCCCTAGCAGTAACAAGATGTAATTCTATCATCTCTAGTTTTGCATTATGAAATGAATATTTTTCTATTTTGTAATTAGTACGAGTTATACATACATAAAAAATGAACAGAGAATTTCATGTTGATTATAATTATAAGTGATTACACTTCTTAATCAGGATCTTAGGCTTTGAGTTAATATTCTTCACGCTGCTAAACAGAGTGAAATCTGGTGATAATTCAGGAGGTGGAATCCTAACAACAATTTCTATGTACTGATCTTAGTTGAGGCAATTGTAAGCAGGCACAGACGACTTAAGCAGAACACACTCATTGGAATCAGCCAATAAGCAGAGCTGCCTTGTGGCTGGAATACAATTCTCACCACACGTCTTTGCACTACTTGCAGTTAGCACTCTGTGTGAGATTGCTACACGTTCCAGAGAACACCAACATTCTTCACCCTCCATTCATACTTATTCTGCAATTATGTATGACTACATCCAAACCAAGTGTTGTTTTTTTTAGTATGTTATTTTACGACGCTTTATCAACATCTTAGGTTATTTAGCATTTGAATGGGATGAAGGTGATGTTGGTGAAATGAGACCTGGGTCCAGCACCGAAAGTTACCCAGCATTTGCACACATTGGGTTGAGGGAAAACCCTGGAAAAAACCTCAACCAGGTAACTTGCCCCAACCAGGAATCGAACTCGGGCCACCTGGTTTCGCGGCCAGATGCGCTAACTGTTACTTCACAGGTGTGGACTACCAAGTGTTGTTGGCTTAAACAAATTCAATTAAGGCAAAATGAATTTGAAAATAAAGCACTACGAACTATTACTTTCTAATTGCTGATCACAGAAATTCAGGTTATTTCGGATGGAAATCGGGGAACTTCAAATGATATCTAGCAGGATCGGTCAGAAACTGTTCGACTATACTGGACTCATGTCCTACTATGGGAAGAAAGTACTCTTACGCATGGACAGGACACACAGAAGTACTCTTAAGTATGGCCAGGACACACAGAAGTACTCTTAAGTATGGACAGGACACACAGACTCAAAGAAAAATAATATGGGTATTCCATCATATCCTGGGACTACTGCATCATCAAGACTGACAGGTGTCGTCACACTAACCAGTAGTGGAATTTTGCAACAAATACCAGCATTTTTGTTCCCTTATAAGAATTGCTTTGAAGGTATGTTACAGAAACGAATAGCTTTAAATACAATGTTCTCCTGCAAGATTTTCTTTCTTCCTAAAAACAACTCCTCAGGGAATGATTTAACAATCACAGAGGCAAATGGAATGGACATGTAAACAGGATGAGCAGTTCTAAATTACCATAGAAGGTTTAGCAATGTAAACCCTGTGACAAGAAAAACCTAGGAAGCCCTCCTAAACACTGCAGCATTTAGATGTAGTTGCTATGGGCAGGAAGAATGTTGTTAGTAATGAATCATGACAATCAGCTACACAATATCCACAGATATCTGCAGGGTTGAAAATTGCACAGAAATTGTTATAATATTAAGTATAGTTAGAAATGCTCACATATCATTATCATCATTTCTATTTTTAGGTACTACTAGATGGCACCATCAGAGTTGCAACTTAAAATAAGAATTATATACAAATAACACAATGACTATATTCAAAATCTTGCCGTGAAATGTCGAACAGATTAAAACCTAATATCGAAGATAACAATAATGTTAATTGATTGTTATAAAAGAAATCTTACTTTTGCCTCTAACCCAGAAGGCACACTCTAGAATTTCTCAGTCTGAAAACCCAATCCTCATTGACCTGCTATGAACCCGTGACAGTTAATCCAGGGACAAGCATGATGCCCAACAGGATTCCTTTACAGGGGCGTATTTTGCGGACTACCGGGGCTACCGGCGGTAGCCCAAGGAAATTACAAAACAAAAAGTTTATAATATAACATAATGTAATAATTTTGTATTACCGTATTAGTTTTACCACAGTAATTAAAATTAAAGTAATTGTTAGATTTATATGCGCTCTCTGCTCTCGAAAGAAACAAGTTGTCAAGGCGGCATCACTGGAGAAACCGCTGCTACGAAGGGTAGCCTGTGACCGTTCCGCTCACGTTGCACAACTCCCCGTCCCCCCGCTCCCTCCTGTTTCCATCGTGCACTGTAGGTGAGTAAGTTGCCGCTCTCGTGATCGGTTTCTTGGAAGGCGCGAAGCAACAATATGCTTAGTACGCTAGCTCATTAATGTGATTGTGTTCTTGCAGTGCAGTATTTTAAATTTGTGATTTGTTCGAGTGTCTAAGAGTTATATTAATTGTGAATTATTAAGTTTTTAATTTCCCAATTAAGTGATATTGTGAAAAATATGGCAGAACAAGTTTCTGGAGAGGTTTGTGTTGAAAATGACTGTGTAATAGAAGGTTTATTAAAAGTGCCTTTTAACCGTCGTACATACAACGAGAAAGTTGAAATTGTGAAAATGGAAAGACCAACTCCTGAGTTAAATTTGTCCATGGACGTAAAAGAAAAACAGCGTGAGTACACACGCCATTTCACTTCAACATCATATGGTAAGTGGAATTGGTTGTGTGGTAGTTCTAAACTGTCTAAACTATTTTGCTGCCCATGTTTGTTATTTAGCCGCGAAACTAATGTGTGGTCAAAAGAGGGGTTTTCTAATATGAACTCCCTTCGAACGGCAGTCCTAAAACACGACAAATCAAAAGCTCATATTTATAGTAGCATGAACTTTGCAAACTTTGGGAAGACAAGAATTGATTTACAGCTAGATAAGCAAAAAGTTCTACACATCAACCAACACAATGCTCTTGTGAAAAAAAATCGGGAGATTTTACTGCGTCTTATTAACACAGTCTGCTTTCTAGGAAAACAAGAAATGGCTTTTCGGGGTCATAATGAGAGTGTGGAATCAGACAATAGAGGAAATTATATTGAATATTTAAGTTCCTTAAGTGAATTTGACCATTTACTGGCCAATCATCTTGAGAGTTCAACAGTATTCCGTGGTACTTCTCCCGCAATCCAGAATGACTTAATATTTGCTATAAGTGGGGTTATGATAAAGAACATAAAATCTGAAATAGAAGAAGCACCTTTTGTGGCCATTGTTGTTGATGAAACAAGTGACTGCTCTAATCAGAGTCAATTGTCCACTGTTTTAAGATACGTCGACAGTACTGCCAATGTTCAAGAACGGTTTATAGGATTCACAAATGTCAGTTCGGGCAAAACTGCTGCTGCTTTGTTTCAGCATGTGGAAGGTGTTATAGCAGAATACAATGTCGGCAATAAGTTAATTGCACAGACATACGATGGTGCTTCAGTTATGGCAGGAAATATTAATGGCTTAAAAACAAAAGTTCAAGAAAAGTATCCTCAAGCACTATTTGTCCATTGTTACAGCCATGTTCTCAATTTAGTTTTGCAACAAACTACTTTATCCATTCCAGAATGCCGCATTTTTTTCAAAACACTGTCGGGTTTAGCTGCATTTTTCTCATCATCTCCTAAAAGATCAGAAAAACTCAAGGAATTTATGAAAAAGAAACTCCCAAAAGTAGCACCAACTAGATGGAATTTTACATCTAGGCTTGTAAATACAGTAAAGTAATACAGAGAACAACTGACTGCTTTATTTGAAAATATCATTTGTAATGACTCTGAAGAAAACTGGGTTGATGATGTAATTGTGCAGGCTCAAGGATATTTGTATTTTTTCACACAGTTTCAGAATATATTTCTTCTTGAAGTCTATGCTAGAGTGTTCGCACATACACATGTGCTCTACAATATTCTTCAGACAAAAAGTCTAGACATAGCATACTGCTTGCAAGAGATATCAAAGTTAAAACATACTATATCCGAGTTCAGACGTAGTGGGTTTCCGTCCATATGGAGTAATATGGAAAATGAAAATTCTTCAGACAATACAATGGAACCACCATTAAAGCGAAGAAAAGGAGATGATGAATTGAAATACAGGCAGCTGTACTACAGCATACTATATCGTATGCACATGGAAATTACTGACAGATTTTCTGATTATGGAAAGCTTCAGTTCACACATCTTCTAGATTCTCAAAAATTTTCTGCTTATAGAGAAAACTTCCCGAATGAAGCACTAAACAAATTATTTCAGTCCTATAACAGTCACTTTGATCAAGTACGTTTGAAAAATGAATTAAGTGTAATATATTCAGCAGAGGTCTTTGATTTTTCGAACAAACCTATCCATGAAATATTATCTGTCATATATGAAAACCAGCTGAACCAAGTTATTCCTGAAGTCCTTAAATTGGCAACATTAATTGTGACAATACCAGCTACGTCAGCATCGGTAGAAAGAACATTTTCTGCGTTGAAGAGAATAAAATCCTACTGTAGATCAACTCATACACAAGAACGTTTATCCGGCTTGGCACTGATGGCGATTGAAAAGTCATTTCTACAGAAACTTCGCAAGCGGCCCAACTGTAATTTCAATGACGAAGTCATCAAAGTATTTTCGTCCCAATCAAGATGTCTGGAATTCACATATAAATAGGTAAGGAATTTTATTATAGGGTTTTTAAAATATATTTTGTGTAATAATAGGGTCAGTGGTAGCCCAGACCCTTAAACCAGTATACGCCACTGTTCCTTTAAGATGTGTCTTTGTCACAACTCTTTTCAATATTGTTAGAGTTGCTGCAGAATGTCCGATATCTTTCATAGTCTTTGATATTATCATTGAGTTAAACAGGGTGTCTACTGTTTCTGGATTTCCTTAGTTAAATTTATGACTGCCCTGGGGCATGGGCAGACAGGGGTTACTGCTAGAGACTCACAATTTAAAGCCTTGGGTTTTGGGATCCCATTATTTCCAACTTTTACAAGCATTCTAATGAATTTTTATACAAGGGTTCAGAATGGTTTGTCCACGATAGCATCACTCTAAAAATGGGAAGAGAATAAAAATGCATTTTTCATTTCTTTAGAAAATTAACTCCCACCTCAAAGTATATTAAAATAAAAGCCATGTCAGTACAATTACTTTTTATTAATTTGTCCATTATTATTGCATACACGCCAGCTGTACTACTTGTAAGGATACTTACTCATTCTTACATTTATTTAATCATCACACAATTATATTAACATACAAATTTTTTTCACTGGTAACATCCTAAATGTTTATAAATTTTTAAGGCAATATAAAATAAGTTTTCATGAAAGTAATGTTAAATTTATTATTTCAGCATCTGAAACCTTAGCTTCTTCTTTTGCTTTTTCTGTTCTTTTTTAAGGTGAAGCATTTTTCACAGCTAATATCAGTAACTTTGTAATGTTCAGTAATCTACCTAATGACTGTATTGCACTGAACACACTTCTGCAACAATTGTACCTTCTTCTAAGTTTCCTACCACAAGTTCTTTGTTGATACAGAATCCTCGTTCAAATACAGCATTGCCATGAAACAAGCACAACAGCTTCTGCAAGAATTTAATGAGATCACTGTCAGAGCTTTACAGTAAATCAAGTTCGTCCTCATTTGGCTGAACAGTTTCAGTTGTTCTTCAGAAGATTCACAAAATCGCAAATATTCTCTTCACAACATCAGCTACTGACGCAATCTTTTTTGTGTGTGTGTGTGTGTGTGGGGGGGGGGGCACACACTGTTCCAATGCAACTGTACGTCAACACTCTCTCTAAATGGAAATCTACATAACTTCAGACATACACATTAAGCAACTTTTACAATCTTTAATTTCAGTGGAATCTTCCACACTTTTTTCAGAAATACACTCTGCAAAATACTTCTGCAATCATTTTTGAAAATGAGAACATCCCTTTCCTCAATGGTTTTGCTAGCCGTAGCACCACCAAATCCAATATCTATATAGGAAGATGTTTTAAGGTTACAACATCAATGGAAAGCCAGTTTGGCAGGATTTGTTGCCTGATCAATTACATCTTTCTTTTGAGGGCAAAGAACAGCCATTCGAATGATAACTAGTTCAACTGGCAATTACATAAGAAAATCAAGTTTTGCACAGAGAAGGTTGTCTTCTAGATTATGATAATTTTTTTTTTTTTTTTTAAGTTTCTGGTGGTCTTTTGTATACTTCAGTTATCAGTTCAATCACTACAGTGTTGCCAACCCACCTCAAGGAACAAAACATCATATTCAAGAAAGCTCCTCTCCTTTAAGGAAAATCTTTCATGAAGTACCAGATGGATCTAAGAAACTCGTGTAATGTGCACAGTCTTCACTGCTCCATGCAGAGAACAGGTACCACAATTGAACATTCCTGTTTAATCATCTCCTTCATCAAATAGAGAATTTTGCAAGTCATGCAACATCTTCAGGTTGACATTTGGGTCTTCCATAGAAATTTTAATTAAGCCAGATGTGGCAGAATTAAAAAACACGAATGTTAAACATCTTGACACAAGATCAACTGCGTAGAGCCACCAAGTGGATCTGTTCTTTTGAATGACTTTGTTTACTACCTTCACTGGCTTGATTCGTTAGAAAATCCTGGAAGGTTTGTAAACAGTTGCACATCCTTGTTGTAGCTGATCATACTATCAGGAAACTTTATAGTTAATAAAATGAGTCTGTTGTCTCTCTACAGGCCCTTGAGTTTTAACAGATGAAATATCACTGGTGCTAATATCGAAATCACGTTTATGCACACTACACATTGCTTCATATTTATTGCTACTGGTCCATGCCACATTTTCCAGTTCTTTGTCTCATTTTGAAGCCAATTATTATTAAAACCGCACTTTTCAGGCATCTTTAGGATTTCTGAATTGAACCTCTTTCCAATACCATATACTCTCTACATAGGTAAACATCAGTTCACGTTCTCATATCTGAAACAAAACTGATATTAGTAATGGTCCTACAAAAAAAATTGTAGAAACCCTATTCAGTCAAGTCCTCTAGACAGAATTTATCACTGGGGAAAATCACATAGTGCCACAAGAGAAATGTCAGTGAATGCATATACTATCTACTTACCTGCATTTAATTTTTCTTCTTCATTCATTATGCTGATGACAAATATTATCATGACCTGAAAACCAATTTCATGACTTTCATGACTGACCCCTCAAAATCTTTACTTTTTCCATCACATTCATGACTCTCATAACCAGGATTACCTGTTAAAAATAATTGTACTGTGCTCAAATATATATTATCCTTTTATTACTAAAATCTAACTTAATAAAACTGGACTATGTAGTTGACAACAGCTTCAAAATGTACATTTTATTGAAGAAAAATATAACAATATATTGCTATTCTAAATCAACAATATGTATAGTTGGTCATGCAACAATGCAAGGTAAAATTATGTAATAATAGCTATAAAATATGTGACCAATCTTAGAAATGTCAAAGCACTGTCACTGCAGCTTTTAATTCGTACAGTGAGTCTCTAATGCACTGCCTCAGCCAAAGTGGGGATTCTCCCATGTTAAAGGGAAAAACAGAGTTACTTGTTTCATAAAGCCCTTAATTGCAATCTCTGCAACAAATTTCCATTCACATGTCGAAAATCAGCTGTAATATTTCTAATTTCTAATCTAATGTTTTCTTGCAGATCAAGTAATGTTGGCGAATTATTTGAATAAATCTTAGATTTTATGTATCCCCGAAAAAAACTAACTACTGGGGGGGGGGGGGGTGTAAGAGTAGGTGACCTTGCTGGCCAGACTTGTTACTGATAATTCTCTCCCCAAAGACCCTTCCCAATTCTTGTAAGGACATACCCACTGAGTCCTACTGAAACCAGACAGTTTTTCTTTCCCAGTCAATTGCAGAATGAATCCAGGTAACAAAATTGTATTTATGTAGACATCACTGGTAACGGTTTGCTTCACAATCATGGCACACCAGTCACCCAATTTCTGTGGATAAACAGGGACTTTCCACCATACACACAGACTGGAGAAATCAATTACAAAAATGTATTTTTAAGGCTTGTCATATTCACTTGCGTCTTGTACGGTTGCTCTCACTGCTGTGCCTGGTTTCCCGAGCTAGGCGATTTAAAGATTGTTCAAATCCGGCACTTACTTAATTTAATTTCTTTTCAGTAAGAATGAAAGGCCTATCAGATTTTCATTTATTTAGAATGGAACCTGTTTCTTCGAACTTCTCTAATAATGTACAAATTGTGGTTCTATTAGGGACATTTTCACATGGGAACTCATGCTGAAACAAATATTTTCATATAGAACGATATCTATAATACTTCTTTGCTCTAAGATATGCATATTCACACATTCAAAATACGATTATCAACGTGTGTAACTGATTGCATGCCAGCCAATGGCTTACTTGTTTGCCACAACAGCAAATGAATCACCCTGAGTTCAGCAAGGGCTACAAGCAATGCATCACTTTAGAGACTCCTAACTCAGACAACAGATGGATGGCTCTAAACAGCTTACCTGATTCTTGAATATCTGATCCTCCTATCATTGCTGGTGTTGGTGCTGGCTCATCAGGTGGTTTGGGAACAGAAAGGAGATCTCCACTTAGTCTCCGCAAACGAATGAAATTCCTGGGAGCAACAGGCTTGGGTTCAGATTCAGGTACCATACAGTTGCTGTCCAAGTTATTTTCGCCCACTGCACAGTTGCTGTCCAAGTTCTTTTCTGCTACTACATGGTTGCTGTCCAAGTTCTTTTCTGCTACTGCACAGTTGCTGTCCAAGTTCTTTTCTCCCACTGCACAATTACTCTCCAAGGTCTTTTCTGCTACTACTACATGGTTGCTGTCCAAGTTCTTTTCTGCTACTTCCATAGTCACTGCCTTGTCCAACAGTTCCACTTCAGGCGCATCACTATTTTCAGCACTGGGTGGAGTAACAAGATGGTGCTTGACTAGATGATGCAAAGCAAAGACCAGTTTGCAGTGTTTCGCATTTGTTATAACAGAGCCATCACATGCTTTGCATGTTCCATCCCAACGGCTAACTTTGTGCGTCTCCACATGAGCTGCAAAGAGTGTGCGATTTGTCGATGCAAAGATGCAGCCTCGAACATAGCAGGAGTACAGCAGACCGTCGCTGAAGCACCGCACCTCTAGAGGACCGACACGCACAGATGAAAGTGACTTCTCACCTCCCATACTGCTAACACCACGCAGTAGGCTCTTGTTTCCGAGAGAAATCAGTGGAGGAGGTTTGCCAATTGTGCTGGCTGATATCTCCTTCACACCAGCGTCCTCATTCGTCTCTGAAGAGCTTTCTTTATTTGTTTCATCATCTTCCACCTCCATGGCAACATCACCCTCACTACGAGCTCCTTCTATGACACTTGAAGCATTAACTTTATCAAGCTCTGTCTTGGTGACAAACTTAGAGGCAAGACGCTCAATGATGTTAAACATTCTGCTTGATGACTTTGCTGATGGAGTTTCCTTCAACACAGAGATGCTCTCATTCAACGAGACCTCTGGACTATGGGGTTCAGATTCGTCATTGTCATCAGCTTCAAACTCATAGCTCAGGTCAGAAGAGGACTCATCTGCATCATCGTCATCACCATTCCTGCTCTGGGACCGAGTTACCCTGCGTTCAATCATGTCACCAGGTAGCTTATTCTGCTTCCCAAGCTTGTTTGGTGATACATCACAAGCAGCAGCATCCTCAGCTCGCATCAAGTTCTGCACTGCCTGTGCAGCCTCTATGGCTCGCTTTTCATCTATCAGTGTATCAGATGTCTTTTCTATATTGTTCTCTTCTTCAGACACAAGAGGCTCTTTGTTTTGCAATTTACTGTTCTCTTCTGTCACTGTGGTATCTGCAGATTTGTTGCTCTTGACAGTTTTCAGCTTGTCAGACAATTTGTCCAATAATGAGTTACGGTCTGATTGAAGAAACTTAGAATGAGTAACCTTCAAATCTTTTGCTATTTGCTCCATTTTTTTCAATCTTTCTTCCTGAATGACAGTATTCTCTTTCTCTAAATCATCTAGACATATGAATGCTTTCAGGCATTTCTCTTTTGAGATGTCCTCTACTACTGATTCTTCTTTTGAGGTTTCCTCTGTTACTGATTTTTCTTTTGAGGTGTCCTCTGCTAGTGCTCTTTCTTTTGAGATGTCCTCTGCTAGTGATTTTTCTTTTGAGATGTCCTCTGCTAGTGATTTTTCTTTTATGATATCCTCTGCTACTGATTTTTCTTCTAAGGTGTCCTCTGCTACTGATTTTTCTTTTGAGATATCCTGTGCTAGTGATTTTTCTTTTGAGATGTCCTCTGCTAGTGATTTTTCTTTTGAGATGTCCTCTGTTACTGATATCTCTGGTATTGCAATAGTAGGCAACGAAGAATTCTTATCACTGTTAATTTTGTTTTCTTCCAGTTGCTCGTCTTCCACAGACATTGGTGGTTGATCTGGTAAACTGCTAATCGATAATTCCATACTCAGGTTTGTATTTGTATTAGTGCTAAATTCCTCCTTAGATTTGACTTCCAATGGTGACTTCAGCAATGAATCACCATTCTTCTCAACAACTGGTGCCTGTGGAAGAGACGTTTCTACCACCTTAGGTTCGGAACTCTTAGATTCAACATCACAAGCTGTCACTTCAGAACTGATCTCCTGAACACCTAAGTCTTCCTTCACTTCAGTGTTGTCTGAAGATCTGGTTGACCTGCACAGGTTGATGCAGATGGCCTTGGCCTCTGTGGTGTGTACTGCAGACACATGCTTGACAATATTCTCCTTCTTCAACTGCACGTAATTGCATAATGAACAGATGTATCCAAGGACGAATCTGGCATTATTAGCTGGGCCTGGATCCAGAATATCGATACTAACACTCTCAATTCCCCTGAACTCAGAATGGTGATTGTAGAAGTGACCCTTCACAGCATGCCTCACAGAAGCTCTGTAAGAGCACTTTCCACATTGGAATCTGTACTCCCCAGTATGGGAACTCATGTGCTCATAGAAGTTCATGGGAAATATAGCAATATGATTACAGATTCGACATATGAACTCACCTGCTTGCTTCTTCGTTCTCTTGCCACTCTTTCCATTTTCCTCTCTTTCCTCATCCACATTCTCTGCATACCTATTTTCCTCGGCATCACAAATTGCTTTTGCAGCTTCCTCTTCAGTTAAGCGTGAAATAAGAACTTCAGAGTCAGGATGCGCACTTTTATAATGGGACACGATCCCTTTGCACTGCGTGGGACACAGCTTGCACGGATACTTGCCACTACCGTCCAAGACATACTGCTTGTCATGTAACATCTTCCACTTCTCTATTTCGGCTGCCTTTCTATCTGAATCTGTGTCACAGGTCGTAACATCTTCCGGTTTCTTTACAAAAGGGTAAAAACTTTCTTGCACAACAGGTGCCTTAATTTCAGTCATTCCATCTTCTTGATTCGACTTACTTTTACTTTCACTTGTTTCTGACACAATTTCTTCATTCACACTTGTTTCTTCCTCCTCTTTGTTAGAACTTAATTCCTTGCCTTCATTTTCGATTACCGACACTTCAATATTCACGTCCTTCTTGGGCTCAACTTCACTTTCCTCTACTTCCACCTTACTTTCACATGTAACATTGTTAAGAACATCTTTTGCTTTGAGATTAGTCTTTTTCTTACTTTGGTTTATGATACCTAGCTGCCACCTTGCTTTCTTTTTCTTGACCTTCTTCTGTACTCCTGACTGTCTCACAAGATTGAGCATAAGTCTGGCATTCTTCTTCTTTGCAACAGGAACTTTATTCTCTTCAGATTTGACAAGAGAATCATGGTCATTTTGTTTATCAACATCTCCAGTTAAAGTTTTTTCTTTGTCTGTTACACAATTCCCAGAATCCGATATGTCTACAGAATCACTCTCAGGTAGTTGTTCTTCCTTCTTGTCAACGCCCATCACAAGCTTGTTGATAATGTCATCAATTTTCTTTCCTAGGAGTTTCGAACCTTTTCTAACACCTCTCCTCTGGAATGTGAATCCAGCGCAAACTTGTGTGCTGGCCCAATCTGTCTGTTGGGGTACATAGAAGCTGGCAACAGACGAATGGTCAGAGACTATACTCTCCACGTCAGTTGATACCTCCTCATTCCTGTCCCTTTTAGAGCACTTTTTCCCGCCCCTCCTCGATGTAGAACCACGTCCTTTTCCTCGGGGAGCGGTTTTGCTCTTCACTCTTGATTTGGGTGCAATTTTAACTCTGGACTTGGTGCTGCTTGCAGGAGACGATGTCCTGTCTCCTGTCAGAAATTCCTCTTCAGATGAACTGTCTTCAAAGTAATTGCTAAGAGTCTTTGAGGATGTAACATCAAGCTTGGAGATGTCCGCCTTTTCAAGGATCACTCTTGGAAAACGAGTGCGTCTCCCACGCTCTGTAGAAGGAAAGTCATTTTCCTCGACCCCTTCTTGCAAACCCAACTTGGGTCTAGTTCTCCTGCCATAATAGAAGTCAAGCTGCTCTTCCATATCCTTGGCCTCCCTTGTGGTTTCATCAGCAGAATTGTCTTCACTTTCTATAACATATCCTTTCCATTTTGATTTCTCATATCTTTTTCGAGGTTTTGTAGTGGGAGAAGTAGGAATGTCTCCAGTTTCATCAACACCTTTATTTTTTGTTTCACTTATACTTTTTTCCAATTCTTTATTTGAAATATCCTCCATGTCTTTCTCAGTTTTGCCCTCTATTTCCTTTGGTCTTAATTTCCCCTTTTGTTTTTCTCTTTTTCCTAACTTTCCTTTTCCAGATTTCTTAGAGCGTTTCTTACCAACAGATGAGCAATCTGACTCTTCTGCTGTAGTTGAGATTTCGTCTTCAGTTTTCTTAACAGGCAACTTTGACACTTCATCTGCAGCCATTCCTGGTGTAGTCTCCTTTAATAGCCGACACATTCTGTGCCCAGTTGCAGTCACAACACCTTCGCAAATAAACATCTCCCTAATGTCCTCCTGCAAGAGTTCTAGAGCTGAACGTCTCTTTGCATACTTTTTCACGGGCTTTGAGCTGCCATCAGCAGTGGTGTTCTCTTCCTCCTTCTCTTCTGTTTTATCCTCAAATTTATCTTTCTTATCTTTCTTGTTTAATGTTTTAGATGACTTGTCCTCAGTCACACTTTCTGCTCTCTTTAACTTCACTGCAAGTGACTCACTATCTGTGCTATGATCGTCATCAGACACAATTATCTTCCGACTCTTCAATTTCTTACCCCTACCAATAGGTTCATCATCTTTCAAATGTTTCCCTTTACCTTCATCCTTATCCAACCTCTTTTGTTCCTCATTTCCTTTAGAAGAATCATCCAAGTCTGAGTCTGAATCTGACTCCAATATTCTTCGTATTCTCTTCAGCTTCTTTCCCCGAAGACTCTCTCCTAACATCTCTAGCAGCTTGGCTTGTTCACTGATAAACTTCTTACCTTCCCCAGATTCAAAGGATTTTCTTATCAGACCCTCGATCCACTCTTGCGTGAATTCCTCCTTTGTCCTGGACTCTGGACTTACTTTCTCACCTTTGCTATCCAAATTCTTTTCTGCATTTTCATCTATATCGCTCCTCTCTACTGCAGCAGACTCAGCACTCATACCCTGATCTGAAACTTCTTCATTTAGTGGAATTCCAGTCCGAGTGTCTGCTTTCTGACTTGGCTCGTCTTTTTCTTTGGCATCATCACTGAGATCTGAGGAAGAGGGTGGGGACTTTGTCTTTTCAGGTGGAGGAGGGGAAGGTCGTTTTATTTTTGGTATTCTAAACTTTTGAAGACCGTAACCCTTTCCTGTCTTTGGAACAGCAGCACAGCCATACAGACTATCAAGTGGAGAGACCAATTCCTTTTCTTTTTCTTTTTCCTTTTCCTTTTCTTTTGATTTACTAGGATCTGGTGATCTCCTTCTCCTACTGGACTCGTGTTTTCTCGAATCTGAATCTCTCCTCCTTTCACTTCGCTCATTCGAGCTTCTTCTGATCGTAGCTTGCCCAGAACTAGAGGTGCTCCTTGAACCAGAGCTCCTCTTATCTCTACTGTCTCTGTTTTGTGAGGTGCCATCCCCCTTCCCCGACTCTTCTACACTCCTTCTCCTGGGATCTCTGTCAGAAAGATTGTTTCCACTCCGCGCTCCCGCTGCTACTCGAAGGGGTGCAGCACTAGATAGTGGCAATCGACTGGAGAAATGAGAATTAGACAAGCGAGGATCACTATGTTGAACTGGCCTTCCAGACACAGGGTAACTTCCAGAGACACCACTCCTGAAGGAGGAGGCTGGTGACTGCCAGGAAGGAAACTGGTCGAGCAGTGGGCGTGGAGCCTGTCCTTGGAACTGCGAGAATTCGTGTTGTGAGGAGTGAGCTCCAAATCTGTGAGATGCAAAATTCTCACCTGGATGCACAAAACTGCCTTCAGGAGTTCTTGGGGAATTATGTGATAGAACTCCATAACATGGTGTTCCAGCCCATCTTGTGGTAGGAGACTGCAAAAGTTGCGCTTGTCCTGCGTGAAATGCAGCTGGGTGCGAGGTCTGATACACATTAGGAGCAGGCCGCACATATTGGTCATGAGGTGAGTGTGGCAATGTTCCATTCCTATAGCTCTCAATATGCAGATGTCTGGAAGAAGCTAGTCTAGGATCTTGAACAATGGAATGTGAGGGACCTTGATTCTCTCTGGCGCACCTAGGGTCATGGCTGACATTGCGAGGAAGCATTCTTGGATCAGCTGCTACTTCAGGAGTCGGCAGAAGTGTTCTACGTTCCTCAGGTCTTGGGCCATTGTACGTGGGACTAAAAAGAACAGTTCCTCTCTGCGAACTCCCTCCCACTCCAAGGGATGGATCAGGCTGTGATGCAAAATGAGGAGTACTGGATTGGGGCGAGGTGAACAAAGATTGGTTGAAATCGTTGGGGGAGGACAACGGTGACTGTATCATATTCACAGTTTCAAGGATGTCTTTTGGTGGGGAAGGAAGGTCACGAAGATTTGCCTCCACAATTTTTTGTAGCTGTTCTTTACTTAAACTAGACAATATACCACTACTTTCCTTTTTTAGCTGAGATTTTTCTTGTGAAGAATCCGTGTTATTTGAGTTAGAATCCTCATATCTCAAGTCCAGATTTGAACCTGTCCTCAACCGCGGATCTTTCTTCTCTCCTAAAGGTGAAGGCTGTATGTCTTCCCACGGTGGAGGAGGGTTATGAAAAGCTTCTTCTCTCCTGGGACTGAAAGTCGCTCGTCTTCTTGGATCTGTTGGTTTCCTATCCACGGAGTCTAACTTCAATGTCCTGTCCTTCACATTTTCGACATCTCCATTTTCATCTTTATCCTTCTGTTTTCTCCGATCTTCCTCACTTCCTTTGTCTTTATTTTCTCTGAATCCAGAATCTGCCTTCCCCGAAGTGGGTGATTTGTCTTTCTTCAGTAAGTCTAACCTATTTTTAACAGGGGATCTGAGTTTGTCGTCCTTCTGCATCAGAGTCCTTAGAGCACCCCCTGTGCTAACCCCAACTCTATGCATCTGCTGTATCTCTTGCTCCAGCTTGGCTCGCAAGCTCTTGTGTGAAGGCCCGTCTTTTTTCCCTGGCTCTCCATAATCTTTCCTGTTTGTGTCCTCAAGGAGCTCCTCTATGTCTGCATCAGACAGTGGTTTTGAACCAGCTGCTGGAGGGTGTTTCAATACGTTGTATAATGACGGAATCTTTGGAAGGGGCTTCTTCGTTGGAGAAGAGCCACCAGTAGGCGAGTGCAGGCTAAGAGGCACTCTATTCATACTTGTTGGACTCAAAGAAGGTCTACCAGGAGCCACAGTCCCAAGTCGTTCTCCAGAAAATTCAGGTGGCCGAACAGAGCGTGCTGGTGGTTTAAAATCATTCCAGCCAGCGTAAGACTCGTCTTGCTTGTATGGCCTCAAGAACCTCTCCTTCGTAGCAATGTCTCTGGAACTAAAATGATCTTCGTCACAGCTTCGGAGATCCAACCGACCCCCAGAAGTGTCTGTAGATGAAGAGGGCAACTGCTGCTGTCCTATCACCTTCTTCAGTCTCTCACGGCTCTGCTCGAGCACTTCCAGGGCCCTGCTGCGCGGAGGTGCCTCCGTGCTAGATGTTGTGGAATGTGCCTCGTCTGTACCAGTGGATGATGTCACACTCTTACTGCTGGTGCGGGCTGCTGCTAGCTTCAATGTCTTCATTATACATGACACTGGCGTGTCTTTGTCTGTTGATGAAGTCACAACCTGCTGATCACTATAAAAAAAAGAACTTTCATTAGACACATCGCACATTATCACGACACAGCAGTCACAATGAACTCACACATACTTTTTATCTTCTACAGCGGCAGGAGTCTGGTTTTCTTTGGGTTCATTGTTGCCGACCTTTCCTGTTACTTGCTTCTGTGTTGTGGGCTTCTTTTGTGCAGTAGGTACCTATAAGAACATCATGTGCGAATTAGGATTGCAGCAGCTAACATACAGTTACAAACTTAAAGAATAGAATGACTGATGCTGATATTAATAAGCAGTTTTCAAAAACTAAACACAATATTTCGAAGTTAATTTACATACATGATTATACAATATATCCAGTCGATATTTTCACTTCATTATAGACCAATCTGCAGATGCAATACTGCAAAATGTAGGCTAATGTAATGTTCGCATGTACAAGACTGTCTCAAGAATTTCTTTCTGTAAATGATTACTTTAACAATATTCACAAAGCAATGCTTTCACTCATCTCACTGTCATTATATACATTTGTCGGAAATATCAATCTTCTATTTGGAGTCGAAAAACTCCTGAAAGATGTTTCTGACTTTATAAATATGTTAAATCCCATAAACAGAAACACATCACATTCACAACTTGCACTACAAGCTAGACGAGGCAGCTCTTCTATCCCTTTTCATTTCTGGAATTTTTGCCAGTCAATTTTTGATTGAATGTTCACCAACGACTTTATAGCAGGAGTCATTAGAACCTACATGACTGAAGAAGGCACTTTTCTCCATCAACAAAGTCACAAATGTCCACCACAACAGGATTATTTTATAATGCGTCTTGAACAGCTTGCAATCTTCATGAGTTGCAAAATCTCTTGCTAGGATTCGTCGTAATAGGAGTAACAGTGATGACAACCTCTGAAAGATGGAAAGAGTAGTACAAATTGTACATCTACCTTGGCTCCCCACAGTATTTCCTATTCATATATAAGTAAGGACAATTCGGGATGGGTGAGAGGGATTGTAGCTACAACAGTGCTCACATCATGTTTCTAAGTGTGCTCTTTCATTTCCTACATCTGAGTATGTATCTATACTAGTCATTTATCCGATTTTATGCAGCGTATTCAAGCTACGTTATATACTTTTGTTGATTAAAGCTGAATAGCATATTGTTGGCGAAGTGCTTCACCACAAGGCACCCATTCGTTCACTTTTCTTGCAAGGACTGTGTAGGAAGATCCATTTTTCATTACACACCATAATTAACGTCCAAGATTAATAAAATTGCCTACAGGCTTTTCTAGCTGCTTCAAGACATTAACTCATTGCTTGGCCTATGTTTCAGTCGATTCACACAATACCAAGTTTGTGGAGATTAGACATGACTTCGTTATTAAAAACTCCAATTCTTGCTGACAATTCGTACACAGATGTTGTTGGTATGTGACTGTTCTTCCAGCTCGATGACTACAGCTCCATTTTCTATAACTTACAATCATTCTGAGTGAGGTTCACCTTCAAGCTTCTCGTGTCCATTTTATTGCTGAATCAGTTTAATTCTGACCACTCCTTCATCCTCCACTTCAAACATGTCTTCAGTTTCTGACTTCACATAAAGAATCTTTTGAAAATAAATCAGAACCAATCCAAGTGTTTGATTTTGTCATTGGACATACTCAATGAGAGATTACAAATAATACACAAAATGTATCACAAATGTGTAATGTACATGCAGTTATTAAACTGTGATTTAAAACAATGGATACACATAAATTATGCATTGCCCAGCAACTCATTTACCATGATTACAACATTTATGGAAAAAGTGGAGTTTTTATGTGTGTGTGTGTGTTTTTTTTTATGCCAGATTATGAATAAAACATTATTCTATATATAAAATGAAAACACTCTATCCTACAGAGGTCAAATGATTACTCCATGGAATTATTCAGATATAAGGCAATTAAATTTTGAAATTCTTGAAATACTGCAAACAGATAAATTCTGTAATTAAGATCTATATCTACCTTCTCCACTTTGTTGTGTAACTTCTGAAGGACATCTTCACACTTTTTCAGAGTCTCTATCTTCAACCTGAAAACAGAATACACCACCATCACATTATCTGTGATAATCCACAATCTGAGTAATGAAACAGGGAGTATATGCAACATTTCCACAGCCACTTCATAAATTCTCTAAGCTGATGCAAACATTCGTCCCTCCTGCTTGGTGTATTATTCTCCCTTCTACTTAAAGGAAATCTGATTATGTTGTTGTTGTTGTTTTCTAATGCCAGGCGTTTGACAAAAAGTCATTTGACCTCTTGCACTCCAATATTTTTCAAAGATATTGTCATGGTTAGCCACTGACACACAGATTTTCAGGTGTTCTGAATCCATTTCTTGATTTGAGGAAATTCGATTATACAGTAGAGCATCGATTATCCAAATACCAATCAACCAAAACATCGGTTAACCGAAAGCATTCCAGTTGGCAAAGTTTCACTAGCGCTCTAAGCGAGATTTAGTGGGGGGGGGGGGGGGAGATTAGCTCTGAAGCAAAAAAAAATTTTTTTAACTTCTTTTCCTAAACTGTAGGCCTACTTTAATGGCCATTTTGAACTTTTCAAACTAGGCTAGTCAGTTCTCTGTGTTATTTCTAAGACGTGTGATACAAAATATGTACTGTATGTAGAGTTTTGTGTTTAATATCAGTGTTTCTTTGTTTCATACTGTTCCTATGACACCGGTACAATCTGTTTTTGTAAATGATTGGTTATCCGAACACCCCTGTCCCCAATTGTTTCGGGTAACCGATGCTCTACTGTAGTAATGAACAGGGCTCAATATAAAACTTATTGGATTTTGTAGTAAAAGAATCATGAATACTATATCTACACCCTCTATATAATCTATTTATTTCCATATGACAGCATGCATGTAATCAGCACACATACTTCTTCTTTGTGTTTGACAGGATGCCACGCAAGCTCTTCATCTTCTGTAGCTGTGCTTCCCTTGACTTGTCACCAGAGCGCTCCAAACGCTGGATCATCATCTCCAGAAATGGAATGTATTTCTGCATCTCCTGGAACTTCCGGTCATACTCATCTGGTGTATCTGCCCCAGTACTTGTTGCGTCCTCTTCTGCAAACATGTGACAGACAAAAGTAAGAGTCTGATAATAAAATATCCTCTCATTTTTAACAACAAATTAATCTACGCTTTATTAATTAGGAATCTGACACAAAATAAGATATCAACTTAAAATGCAAATGTTTTTGTTTCTACAACATAATTACGCAAGAGACTTCATTTCTTTGCCCAACATATCTCCTAAAGAGTCCATACTGATAAACCCTCTCTTGGTGCTCAGACAGGACACGAGTGATGGACTTTCATTGGGATACGAACCTAGTAAATTCACATTCAATATAGTCTCACTTTGCCTAGGGACCAAAATTTCAAGGAGGACAAGCAGCATTCCTCATTGCATCTTGTATAGAAGGGACTGATATTCAATCATCTTTTCATTCCCACTCAAGCTCTCCCAGGTGGCATTCAGACTTTTATTTAACAAAATCCAAAACCATTTCGTCATGTTTGTAATTAATTCTTTTGAGGGAAAGGAAGAGTGCGAGATCATAGTTTAACTGCATCCCCCTCCCTACAGAACTACTGGCATCAGCCTGTCACTGGAGGGGAGAGATTCTTCACGGTCTGTGCCAGCCCGGGGACCCCCCCCTCTTGCCACGACTCTATCCCAAGCAACCCATCTCACTCAAGTTGCCCTTTATTCACTGCTCGTTATACACTTAACTTGATGCCCATACTATAGGATGCAATACAGCATACCTTTCAATTTGTACAAAACTGTGCTGAAGACAAAAACTTAACATCAGTATAATAAAAGCCAGGTCATAAATAAGCGCAATGAAGGCCGATATGACATCTGCATTTAGTTTAAAAAAAAAAAAAATACACATCTCACGGTTTTGTAAATCTCGAGCTTCATTCCTACACCAACTTACCCATTTCATTTTCCTTCTTCTCTGCTGCCATTTTATAAAGTCACCTGGCTTCGTTGTCTGTTGTGAATCTGAAACAATTGTAAATCAAAATGACAATTTAATAAAACTAAAGACTAGAACTCATTTAAATCAAGACAGTCCTGTTTTGCTGCTTGTTAAACATTGATACAAATTATTTTTACATTAGTCTCATTTTATGGACATGGGTAGGTAAAGGCACCCCTACACACATGAGTGAACGTGGAAGTAGAGGTGCATGCTTTCATGACTAGAACCACACTCCGGCACCTTTTGCCTCTGGGAAAGACCCGGTACTCATTTGACAGGAGGCTGAATGGACATCAACCAGGGCCGTTCTGGAAGTTTTGATAACGAAAAAAATTTCGCCACCTGGGAATGAACCCAGCACATTCCAGTTGTAGCTAGCTGCTCTACCAGCTGAGCTAATAGGCACAAACTGATATTACAAATTTACACAACTATACATAAACAATATTCAAATCTGATGCACACAACCCAAATCAACTGGTAAAAATGTTACATTCCCATTTGAACATTATACACAAGCTGAGTCAGGACCTCTACCACGAACTCTGATGAAACAACCCAAGTTCCCTGATGTTGATGAAAAGGAGGTTTTAGTGACATTTACAAATGAAATTAATTACTCATTTATTTCTTCAAGTATCCTTGCAGACAGGTACAGAATGTAAATAAAGCTTTCAGGTATAACTCCCTTCCCTGTAAAGTTGATTTGAATAATTTCGAGGGAAAAATTGTTCCGGGGCCGGGCATCGAACCCTGGGCCTTTGGTTAAACGTTTAAACGACCAGTTCCGAAGATGACCGAAAATAGGTCGAAACATGTTAACAAGGTACGTTAATAATATTTAACACAAGAAAGTTCTTATACATATTCCGAAGGTTTATTTATTTAGTTATTATTATTTTGAAGCAGACTTAATGCCACTATGTATGTCAGTTAAATGGCCGCCGCAGCTTTGTTGGGTTGCGCGTATACGGGTCTTCCAATTATCAATAACAAACATAAGCCAGGCTCAATTTCACGAGTAACGCACGTGATATTGTGGTCATTAACTGTTTCTGGCTTGTTGGCATAAACCCGTTATTTAACATAATTCCATACGAAGTAATCCAGCGGCGTTAAATCACATGATCTCGGGTGCCAGTTAACATCACCACCACGCGAAATGATGAAGTCTGAACTTTTCCCTCAAAAGGTCGACTGTTTCGTGAGCAGTGTGACACATGGCGCCATTCTGCTGAAACGAGACGTTTCTGAGATCCATACCTTCCTCAATTATTGAGGCCAAACATAGCCCGGTATCATAGACACACTGCACACTTTACGTAATGCACGGACTGCTTGGCGAACGGATGATTTTTTTATAATAAATTTTAATTATTTCTACGCATTGTGAAATGGTGTAATGTTCCATGATTATTTGTCAATAACAACTGTAAGCATGAGAAAAATATGACTGCTATAGCTTTATAAACACGGCAGCTGTTATATGTTAAAAGTAAGACACTCTTATTGAAAGACTCTTTATTATAAACAATAATTACTGTCCGTTTCTTCTGAATCTTCGTCTAATGACAATTACTGGAAGTATTATAGTCCCCATTCCTTTTTATCTCCGAATCCCTTAAGGAAGAAAACGTTAGCATGCTTATAAAATGTTGATTCAAAAGGATTGGGATATCAGACAGTATTACAACTATGTCAGAAATGTCTTCGTGCTCTTTACGTGAACACGCTCACTCATTACGCCCACCGACTCTTAAGCAACTGACTCGGATTGTCGTAGAAAATAAATATTCACAGACGAAACTGCTTGTTCATAAAATTAAATGCATTATGTACATATTATTTTATCATATCAACACTAATCTCAAATGTTCTGTAAATCAAACACGACGCTTAGTCCTTGGCACTGTCCCCGTCCTTCCCAGTTTGTCCAGACAGATTCAGCGAGTGCTTCTGACACAAAGGGATTATCCGCGTACATAATGCTAAAGTAATAAGGCATCCGCTGCAGAAATTACTTCCTATAGGTTAACAACTGCCAAAACTCCGCTGTAAGTTACTAAATCTTACCGCTGGAGTCTTCCTCCATTAATCTGAACCATTGTCGCTACGATTGACAAATCATCTGATGCATCACTGTTATCACTTAAACTTCTAACGAAATTATTCTGTCAGTTTCGCTGTCTAATACATTAGCACTACAAAAAATTTAGTTATTTTTAACGTGATCAACACATTGTCTTTTCCATATTCTGCGAAAAGGCGGGGACGGTAAATGAGATTTTTGTTACAAAAATCCAATTGAAAAGACTGGAAACGACTGATTAAACATTTTAGTCTGGCCCTTAAGTAAACGAAACCAATCAAAACAATAGATGCTTATTTTTTTAGCACTGTTGGATTTTGAAAGTAATGTTTATGTACTCCGCGCTACGTGAGCAGTCAGCCATACGTGGGCACAATTTTCGGTTACGTGAGGCACTCGATTTGAAATAGTTTGTTTACTAGGAGAGGAGACTGCAGAGTAGGATGGGAAATATAAACTGCTGTGACCTGCGTCACCTTATCGTAATCGCTAAGGCGGTCAGTGGCGAATTATTAGGAAAGCGCTTGGTTAACGTGAGAGACTCGAAACTTTCATTCAATTTGGAAAATTAATTCGCCAGCTTTAATCATAAACCTCTTTACTATTTCTCCATCATTGAACTGATTTAAATCACAGGCGAGAAATTGCGTAACTAGCCAATAATATTCCATCACGCTGTCTACGTTATTTTCTTGAATATTCTGGCATTTCTCAGGATTACTTAATAGATTTGCACGTTCTCGACCTAAAATAATTTCAGAAAATCATATTTCGTTTTCTACGCACATTTGATATATATATATATATATATATATATATATATATATATATATATAATAAATTTCTTTTGGAAATAATACGTACAAAAAACATTTAATTCCTCGTACTTTTTAATGCAGCGTGTTTAAGGTATAATGTCGTATTTAATATACTATGCAAATGTTAAGATCATAAATTTTCTACGGAATAGTACGAAAAATAACATTTAATTTGTCTTACCTTCTAATTCAGCATGTTCTTTATGACATAAGGAGTAATGTCGTTGTATATTAAATTTATTACTGCCTAATAGGATTTTCGAGCATATCATACATCTATGTTCTTCTCTTCATAATGGCAAAAAAAAAAAAAAACTCTTCCTCCCATTTCTCATGAAATAATCGTTTTCTAATGCGTACACACTGCTTTGATAATGCCATTATGCCACCAATGATATTGCTTATGAAACTGATATAGAACCTGCCCACACCTAGGAGCTACGTGAGGGAGGAACGGGGACTGTGAAGATGTCACTCAGAGCGATAAGCTCTGTGAAGGTCAGTGAGGCACGATGCCCATGTAGTCAGACAAACGTAACAAGTGATATCTCGTTGACTCATTCTATTAACATCGGGTTTTATTCAACAAAGTATAATGTATTTAGACAATTCCATACACTGCCACTTATCTTTTCAAGAAAAAAAAAAAGTTATCGTTGATTGATTTTCCACTTCAAAAACATATTTTTTCCCACACTACAGTAGTATAAAACAAACCTCAATTAAGAAGTTTTACATTTGTTATATTGCGGCGACTCAAACATCTTAAAACTCTGCAAACAATAGGCCTACTCTTCAACATGCTTTTTTCCTTATTAGCATCCGACTACTATCCTTTGAGTTATTATTAAGTATAAAAAATGCAAAAATATTCTACTTCATTTTTTTGCATTTTTTATACTCAATAATAACTCAAAGGATAATAGTCGGATGCTAATAAGGAAAAACGCATGTTGAAGAGTATTGTTTGCAGATTTTTAACTTCACTTTCGATCCCAGGTGGTGACAGGATTTTTTTCTAGTTGCCAAACTTTCAGAACGGCCCCGAGGTTCGCTCAGCCTCCTACAAAATTGAGTACCGGGTCTTTCCGGGGGATAAAAGGCGGTCAGAGCGTTATGCCGACCACACCACCTCATTCTAGTGCCGAGGTCATGAAAAGCATGGGGCTCTACCTCCATGCCCCCCAAGTGTCTTCATGGCATGTTACGGGGATACATTTACTCTTTTTATTCCACTTTATTGGAAGTCTACGTGAGTAACGCCTTCTCCCGTTATAGGTTGACAATTAGGAAGAAGGTGAATAGTATATTACGACACTCTTTAAGATTCACGGATGCACAGACCAACGGAGTTTTGTAAGTTGTTCCCCTATAGTTATTGAATTGCTGTAAGTTTGTAGGAAAAAATCTGTAAGAAGGATGTCCACGTAATCAATTTAACAAAAAAAATTGTAATAATAGTCGTTTTATTATATCTAAGTATTGCATAAAAAGTATCGTGTGAAACGGGTACCACAGTATTTGCATGATATTATTTCTGCTACAAACAAGGCATCTGTTTCTCAAAACTTACACATCAACAACTACCACTGACAGTTTTAACATACGAAGGCAGGGTAGTTCCTGCTGCTTGTCCAATCTGAACGATAAGCGACCAACTCTGCCGTGGCTTACTGGACTTCTTTCAATCTTCGCAATTACCGATTTTGATGAGGGAGAGATGCAGCCCTCACATTCGAAACATGGCGTTATTTTATTTTCTACAAATTTACGTTCGGTCCCTGTTTCACTTTCGTCTCAATGAAGACAAAATTAAGAATTTCTGTAGTTCTACTCTCAAAAGTTTAGTTGATTGTCTGCAAACCTCGGATCTCTATGTGCGGGTAGAAGCCTATGTTCCCCTTCTTCCAGAAGAAGAATTCTGGCTGGACTGATCACACGATTTAAATTTAACAAGCGGGCAGCTCACGACCTCAGTCCCTACAGATCACAAAGGCTTAAACCGGACCTATGAGCACTGTTACTACTTACATCTAAAGATGGCCGATATTTCACAAACCGATATTTTGTCACAGGTATTTTTTTGTCACAGATAAACCTGTGACTGATGACGCGAAATATCTGTGACAAAATATCGCTATCGAAATCTGCTCCGTATTCAGTACTCTGTGACTGATATTTTCTCCTCTACGTCGTAGGTTTGCGCGTACGTATGATACAATAACAGCAATCGGGCGGTAGTTTCTCCATCTTATTATAAGTGATGTGATTACACGATTTAAATAATAACGCCATTGGTTACCAGTACTTATTCTTGTGTAAAATCCTGTCTAAACAACTGTTTTGTTTTGTAATTATTTTCCAATGTTTTTCCGAATACTTACGTTTCATTAATTTTTATTCTATGACTCAATATTATAATGTTAATACACGATTTAAAATAATTTATCGATTATATTATATACAATAAAAAGGATCAATTTTGAAAACGATTAGGATAATCATATAACCTCAATTTCTCCATACCCAACTACATTTTAAAATGATCAACTAGTTCAATATCTAGAATATAACATCTTGGTGCACGATGTTAACTTCTGACATGTTACTGTTCAGTAAGGTAAGTAAGTATTTATTTGTTAATGGTACATGTACATTATTTATTTGTTGGATTTTCCCATATAAATCACTAATGTGTGGCGTGCATAGAGAAATCGTATTCACATTTCACTGCTCTTCAATATTTCCTGCTAATTTTTATCGGTGTGACAAAATATCGGTGTAATTCATGCATATTGTGCTTACGTATCGATATAAAATATCGGTGTGACAAAATCACCGATAAAAATCACAGATATTTAATTGTCACAGTCACAGTTGTCACAGATACTTGAAAATATCGTTTAAGCTCATCTCTACTTACATCAAAGTCTGTCGTTACACGCCCAATCTCTTAGCTCACGCTTAACAATGAGCGCCATTCTGCGCGCCAACTGGTCGATCGTCGCGCCGGCCGTGTGCAGAGAAGGGCGCGAACAGACAGGTGGGTGATTCCACAGTTCATTTCCTTGTGAGAGCAGAATTTGTCTTTGGATCGTGGTTTGTAATTACTTCACTTATTCTATGGTGAGCTAAAATCACCGTCAGCACTTTGCTTCACCGCATGTAGCTGCTCTTCCTGTACGAAGTGGCTCACTTAATGTTAAATGCATTTGAAGCATTATTATCGTCATCATCATCATCCACAGTAAACATGACAACAATGTGTCAATTTGCTGCGATTTCTGCTATTCACAGTTTAAATTTAACACAATAATCTATTTTCAAAGGCATATTGGTTCCGTTAAGTTCAATGTTAATTGAAAAATGAGTTCTATTCAGTCAATACTTAACATAAAACACAATAAAACATGTTATAACATTTACACAGATTTAAAAACAAACGTTTTCGCCAATTTTGATTGGCATCTTCAGGTCGTGTAGGTCGAATGGGACATGTTATAAAAAGTGAACACTTCGTATATGACGTTAAAAACCAAAGTTACAACTGTAATATCACTTAAAAACAGAGAATAGAATATAGCAAAAAGCCTCCACGATGTGTGTGGAATCACTGTGTTGACAGAGGCGTGTGTGAACCAAGGAAACAGCAAAACTCTTCTGTCATTGCAGATACAGTTTTCAAGATAGATTTGAAGATGCTACGAACAGGTCGGTCGTGTGGCCGTTATGGAGAGCAGGAAAAATCAAAAGATGGAAGAACGTCTTGAAATCCATGAGGACGGCGACACGACTGATCTTTACATTAAGTGGTAGCGTATTTTTCAATTAAGAATAATCTATGACTTTTGTTTCACTGACTCGTCGTGGCTACAATGAAAGTTGGTTCCTGACGCTTCCTGATCTTCATTCTTGACTTCAGTATAACATCCACTGTGGGTAAAGTTTGAGCAACACTCTCGTAAAGATTTCGTGTATTGTCCGACATGGTGAACCAATGTCGTCAGACTCAAAATCGCTCGTCATACTGATAACTTCAGAACCGGAACCCATAATTGTTTGCTTGTGGCAACGAAGGGACATAACACTCAACACTACTAGAATCAGAGATCGATAACAATGTACCCATGCGCTATCAATCGAGTCCAAACATGCGCCCCACACGATAAAATCTTTCTGATCCAATAGTGCAACCGTTCCGAAACAAAATCTCAATTAGTATTTTATTAATTACTGTATGTTGCCTTGTATCTATGAAAGAACACTTTTTACTTACGATACTGAAGCCAGAAAAATTGCATTCTTGGTCTCTGACAACGGAAACAATTCTTATCCATAAATCTACACTGGCCATAGGGCCACCAGGTCACAAATACACAAGCAGTGAAATGACAACAGATCTGAAATTAAATAACCATCAAGCTCGCAGCGTTCGAACGTCTGGTTTATTTGCAATTTTCTAAATAACTGTAATGCAATGTGTATGAAATTTAAATATTTGAAACAATGACGAACTTCACATTTAATCTGCTAATAATCGTGATTTAATACTATCGCACAACTTGTGCGCGTTTCCGTTTATACATTATAATACTATTGGTGTAATATGAATAATGATCGACAATCCACAGTTACAAATACATCTTCACGATACCAACAATCAGCTTTATAATTTTAAATATTAAGCTCGTTCTCATAGAAGTTGTCACGTAGCATTTTCAGTTGTTTGCTTTAATATTTTCAAATCTTACTGTTACAATTTTGTGCTACACGTGTTTATCATTGCAGGAGAAAGAAATTTGAGGAACAGTCAGTTATTGGGTGACAACGTATAAGATCGGTTAGCAAGAATGCCTAAATTCAGTGAACTATTGCAAAGTAAACTTCATGCTTACGTTAGTGAATTTGGTGCCCATGTGTTTTCAACCGATGGAACAGTTTTGTTATGTAAGATTTGTGAGAAGACAGTTAATCACGAAAAAAAAGTATTTTATAAGTTAACATGTGTCACCTACGAAGTAAATATGTGAGTTATGTTGATTTTTTAAGAGTATTATTGCCTTCTTTGCCTGCCTGTTTTATCTGTTAGAAATGCCTAAACATCTGGACTATAATAATAATAATAATAATAATAATAATAATAATAATAATAATAATACTTTCTAGCGACATGAGAAATTCTTTAGGTGACAATTTAATTCCTGATAAACGTGCACATTACAATCAATATTTGTGTGTCTAATTCTCCACGAACTTAGGCTGTCCTCGCAGCAGGCCGCTCCCCCTACGTGATCCCTATACCATTCCACGGCCCCTCAACCCCGGTCCCAGGAGTTACCACGAGCCGGTGGGGAGCCCACGGTGCGTAGCGTTACCACCAACAATGATTACCATTTACCACACATCCACGGGGCTCAAGTCCGACGGCAAACCGCAGCCGATTCTACATCAGCAAGCCCGAAACTTACGAAAGAAACAGAGTTGATGATGAAGAGGGGAAGTGTAATTATTAGGGAGCGGATTTTTATGTGCTAAAAATTTAAATATATATTAATTTTTTATGTGCTAAAAAGTACGAAAATATTTGCTAAAAATAAAAAAAATATATATACATATATTTTTAAATATGATAAAAATACCTTAGGCCTACTTAGCTTGAAAAAAAATGTTACTAGGTACTCACCAATCACACTTGAGTATAAGTTGCTAGTAGTTGTCAGAGAATTGCAGTGAACAACAAAGGTCATTTCCAAATTCTCCATCACAAATGCATGCCCATTATCTCTGAACAACGACTTATACTGTGAAAACGATCTTTCCACATCACAGGACGTCAGACGTGCATATTTAAAGAGAGGAATGTCACAAACACCTAACCGTCAATTTCACCTACAGGCACATCCTCCAATACTTGAGCAACTTTACACATTTTTTTATATCCACTGTTTTGCCGTGAATCCACACGTGAAGCAGCGGCAATGTGCTTGTTTCCAGACAAATTTTAGGTTACCTGAGAGCTCTGATCTGCACTTACTGATTTACCACATGGTTGGCAAAATAACACTTTTCCGTCGGCAGTAAAAATGTTTTTAAATTCATCTACATATTGCTGTAGACGCGATCTTAAACTCGATTTGATTGTAGGCATCTTAAGAGGCTAATATACACACGTCTTAACGTACAAAAATGTTTCTAGCTACTGAGTGACAATGTCGGAGAAAAGCTTCCTATAGCGACGCCACCACGTCTACACTACGCAGCTTATGCTTATGGTCCGATAACGGGGAATAACAACAGTATGTATTTCCTCACTTCATAGGCATGAACGAGAGATTTGTTTAAATTAAATAATGTTTATACCCGAGCTCTTATACGTTGTGTTTCACAAACAAAGCGGGAATGAAATCATCTTCAGCAACAATGAACATTCCTAATTATGTGTTGCAAAATCTCTCCTTCTTGTCCATGTTAATTTATTCTCATATAACAACATTGATATGCTGCCTAGCAGTTCTCAGAACTTGAGGAGATACTGTTACAAAAATGGATCACGGATACACCACACAGACCATAGAAACACGAAGCAACCAAGAATTCTTAAAAAGATAACGTATTTCTGAGTGATATAATTGATTTAGTTTTAAAATATTTAAAGTTCTTGTAAAAAAAATATTTTAGTAAATAAACTCCAACATTTATGTGTTTATAATAGATTTCCTGAAAATATGTATTTACATAATTTTTTTGTGAAAATGTGTTTTTATGTGAAATAAAATTCGGGTTTTAAACTTGACATTCGGAATTTTTAACTTTGTTAATTGTGTTTTATCACACGCAAGAAAACTATTTAATTACATAGGAATCCGCTCCTTAGTCATTATGATGGTGAAATGAGTCCGAGGTCCAACGCCGAAAGTTACTCAAATTCTGCTTCCATTGGTTGACGGAAAACATCGAAAAAACTCAACCAGATAACTTGCCCCAACCAGATTTGAACCCGGGCCTGTTCGTTTCACGGTCAGACATGCTAACCGTTACTCCATGGCGGTGAACTATATTTGTGTATCATTATTATTATTATTATTATTATTATTATTATTATTACTAGCCGTACCCGTGCGCTCCGCTGCACCCGTTAGAAATAAATATGAAGTAATTGCATAATTAAAATAGGACATTTGATCCAGGGAACATTCGTGTTCGATAGAAGAATAAATCGTTTAATATGTTACTTAATTTAAATTGCATCCAAATAATTAAAATCCGATCATTTTGGTCCAGAGACCACTCATTGGTGCAATGACAATTCCTTTAACATGTTTCTAATTTTTATTACATGCAACCATAGTTTAATGAACATTGACATCATTTAGATTTAATGCGTATACTTTATTTTACTTGTTATAGGTTTCCATTGAATTATGGTAATAACTTAATTTTAACCCTTGTTTTCTACGTATTCAGTAAATGGCCCACTATGGTTCTGAACCCTTCAAGTAACTTAAATTATATTATATAATATTACATTACATATATATTATATTATATTAAGATCAGAAGTTATTGTAATAACATTATAGCATTATGTCCATCTAGAGAAACTACACTTTCCAATGGTGAAATAATAATTAATTATACAAATCTGTTAATTTAGCTTCCGATATTACTTCATACAAACACAAACATTCTCTGTAGGCTATCTTTCATAGCTTTCGATTGTTGCTGTCCAAGGCCCCTTATAGACGAAGTCACTTGTTTTTTATTTCATTATACGGCCTTAGATGGCAGTTATTTTAATTTTAAAACTCATTTGTCTTATTAAATATCAGTCCTATCAAAATTTTTCAAGGAATAAAACTTATCGCAAATTATTTTTAAAGAAACTTTTGTTATGTAACATTTTTCACAAAAATCAATAATAAGCGAGATATTTCGATTTATTTAATTCAGGCCCCCTTATAACCCCCCTTTTAAATAATGTATTTTTAATGCCATATAGCCTAAAATCTAAGTTACAACGAACATAATTTATATTCCAGTTTTCATCGAAATCCGTTCATCCATTATCTAGTGAAAAGGTAACAAACATAGACAGACAGACAGACAGACATACAAAAAAAAAAAAAAAAAAAAAAAAAAAAAAAAAAAAAAAAAAAAAAAAAAAAGCAAGCGATTTTCGGTTTCAGGGTGGTTAATTACATATGTTAGGACCAATTATTTTTGGAAAATCGAAAATTACCAGAAAAATTTCGGCTACAGATCTATTATTAGTATAGATTATTATTATTATTATTATTATTATTATTATTAGTAGTAGTAGTAGTAGTAGTAGTAGTAGTAGTAGTAGTACAGGGACATCATTTTATTTTTACTTCAATTTTTATTGTACCTGAGTTTTTTAATGTACTTCACTCCCACCCCTTCTACTAAGGAAGTTCCAACTCCACACAGAACCAAGACCGCAGATAGTAAGCAGTACTGAGTTACTGAGTATAGTACGTTCCAGAAATATGTTCGCGTTTTCCAGTGACGAAAGAGCTTTCAATATTGAATCATATTTTCGCACAGGTACTGTCCGTTTGCCTACGTCGCATCCCGATTTCCCCCACCTGCTTCTGCTCGCCCCTCTGTAAAAGCTGGGCTGTCTTAGCTCTTTTCTGAAAACATTAATTTCTCTTAGGAATTGGACGTTTACGTAATATTATACAGCTGTTTAATTTAACTTAAATAAAAGGGCCTCGTTAAGTAATTAACTGTCACGTGATTTCCTCCCTTTCTACAATCCTGCGGCATAACCACTTGGACGGACAGTAGATAGCATGTCTGAGTAATTTTATATTTTCGGGTCGGGCAGAAGTGAAGATTGAATTCACAGTACGTAGAGTAGGTACAGAATTATTTCAACATGAGTTACTAGTACGAAGGACGAAACTGGCAATTGGAATTAGATGCAATAGTCTATAGTGCGATAATATGCACAAAAGAACTGAAGCCTGTATCGAAATGAACGGCCACCATTTTCAAAATTGTATTTAAATATTCATATTATGATTATTTTTCAATTTAACTTCTTTCTCTATATTGTACGCTAATGTGCTGTAGACAGTATACACTGCATAATGAATACGTTCGCATGGATAACTCACTTCGTGAGTAAAAACACTTATTCTTAATACAGTACTGTACATGATTAAAGAAAAACCTAATGAAAATTATCAAACTCAAAATCGCGATATTTCCTAGTTTACGTAAATGGATGAACTACTTTTCTTCCTTCCTACACCTAGTAGAGTGATTTGTGTTTTACGCCAGTATCATGGAACTCCAGTCTTGGAGGGGGGAGCAAGCGGTATTTCCGGTTCTCTAAAGGTATAGACAGGTTAATATTAAAAATGTTAGTAAAAATAAAATGATGTCCCTGTAGTAGTAGTAGTAGTAGCAGCAGCAGCAGCGTAGCCACTAACTACAGCTCAGACATTTTCATTCTCGCAATCCTCGAATTGAAACGACCTTGTGCGGGGAGTTCAATGCCGTAGCCTTCAGCAGTTTGAATCCGTACCCGTCATTATCATCACAATCATCCAGGGCGAAAAGCGACTTGAAAATACTTCAGCGCATTCGTGGAACCCCAATAATTGCGTAGAACGTTTAGGTGGTTTTAGATGACCATTTAAATGTTCCACAGGGGGAGCGGGGCACATGCTGGGAGATGTTGGCCGTACGGCGAGCGGACGAGTTCACAAGCCATCGTCCCAATATTTGCAGGGTCGCAGTTTAGAGCAGGGACAAATTGAAGCTTGCGTCCGTCGCCATGTTTTTGGGGAAGCGCCGGCTAGCAGAAGGCTGTGCTATTGCAATGTTGAATGTTTCATTCATATGTTTGGTGTCTCTTATAAATCAATCTGAACGGATAAATGAAAAAAAAAAGTATTAACATTTAAAGCGACCACGTTATGGACATAACCAAGCTTAGATAGTTACCGTTAGTTTGACATGAAACGAAAGAAAACTGTAACAATTTGATACCGGAACTAAAGACTTATAGTTATTTGACAACATATAGAGCGAACTGAAATGCAAATGCATATTGTAGTAATAGTTCAGATGAAAAGAAAATTATTAGTATTAACTATTCAACACTGCCTGTGTTAAGACATTACATTAGGTCTATATTGTAAACACATGTTTGTTTTGATGTGGACGAGAAACGAAAAATTATTTATTATTTATCCGCTTCCATATCACATAATATACACATGTAAAATAAAAACACATACAGCTTGATTCAGGGATTTTGGCCCCTGCAAAAAGTAAGTAGATAGACTAAGAGCGAGTTACTCATCACTGCTGGCGGGCTGGGTCACACAGGTCAGGCCGCGCAATCATAACACCTAACACTTTCGTTTTGTATCACAGTACATTCCGCCTTAAAACACAATATTCTTCCACACGTCCCGTTATGACAACTACGTCTGTTGACTAAACCATGTCATGATGACATATTTTCTTGACATGAGTGTTCCTCAGCTACGAGCATTGCTATTATTTTCATCTTCCTCTTCCCCTCCTGTGCATGTTTGTGATTACATTTCTTTCTCATAACACAACACACAGCTCGCTCACTAGCCAAACAACCAAGGACAAGGGCCAATAACGCTGAATGTAGCTGTAGGTCTCGCAAGCACGGTATACTGACGGAAGGAATGCGAATCAAACACTGCGATAAGGAAGAGCGGGCGACAGGAAAGATCACGAGATAACTTGAATGTTCAAGAGTACAGTCGGAAGAGAAATGACATCGATAGAATCAGTCTTGCGTTGTGATAGTTACATTACGACTTTAGTTTGTTCCATTGCATGTGAATACGTGTCTCGTATCGCACGGTATTATTATTTCATTCGTAAACATATGTTGCGCGTTTAATTAGCTTCGAATTTTCCTCTTGCTACGTTCTTTATTTCCACAGCGATGTCCTCATTTGTTCATCTTCTTGGAAGAGACAGTACTTCCACCGGCCCGCACCTCTCCCCCCTCGGCGTGCCTACATACACACGTCAAAACAGACAGCAACGCCACCATTGCTTTTCGGTAATCGTTTCTTGCGGGAGCTATACCTAATGTTTTAGTTTGAAATATAATTAGTAAGCCTATCATGCATTCGCTTATTATCACAGCTGTAGTATGAAATAAACGTCACATGCCTGAACTAATCATATAATACAACTCAGGCCTAGTGCACAGAACATCTTGCCTACTGATTCATTATCATTATTATTATTATTATTATTATTATTATTATTATTATTATTATTATGGAGAAAGTTACACAACACAGAACTGCACGCACTGTATTCTTCACCTGACATAATTAGGAACATTAAATTCAGACGTTTGAGATGGGCAGGGCATGTAGCACGTATGGGCGAATCCAGAAATGCATATACAGAGTGTTAGTTGGGAGGCCGGAGGAAAAAAGACCTTTGAGGAAGCCGAGACGTAGATGGGAAGATAATATTAAAATGGATATGAGGGAGGTGGGATATGATGGTAGAGACTGGATTAATCTTGTTCAGGATGGGGACCAATGGCGGGTTTATGTGAGGGCGGCAATGAACCTCCGGGTTCCTTAAAAGCCAGTAAGTATTATTATTATTATTATTATTATTATTATTATTATTATTGACTCCGTTAAATGTTGTCTTATAACTTTTTTATGTAAAGTCGTGTTGTACTGGTAACTTTAAGCTGTGTGCTGACTCTTTTATTTGGTAATTTAACGACGCTGTATCAATTTAGCATCGATGGTATTGATGATAACGAGATGGTATTTAGCGAGACGAGGCCAAGTATTCGCCATAGATTACATGACATTCACCTTACGGTTGGGGAAAAACCCAACCAGGTAATCAGTCCAAGTGGGAATCGAACACGCGCCCGAGCGCAACTTCGGATCGGCAGGCCTTAGCCCACTGAGCTACGCCAGTAGGTCTTTATGCACTTCTATGGTCAGTTTAACAAGTTTAAAATATGAGGAGGAGGAATCTGGGATCAATTTTCTAAAATATGTTCCTATAAGTGTAGAAAGATTGTACATGTGTTCTACTGTTAGATCACATCATTTTCACACAATGTAAGAGAGGGTAGTAATATGCCATTGAACTGTCAACATCTGTATAATCGCTCTTTCACTTAAGCGGCATATTTCTATAATCTTAGATGATGGTATGACAAGACTCCCATTATTCTTTCGTTAAAACAAATAAAAGAGATTTTTGTTTAGTGCTGGTACGTACCATAAATTGAGTCTTTAGATTTATTACGTCATATTTTCTTAATGATTTAACAATTAAGCCAGCAATGCATACAATCACATTTTCACAATATTCTGACATTGAGAATGATGTAAGAATGAGGGAATTGCAATCAATGTCTGCAGTTGAAAGTTCTGAAGAGTCATATCGCCTCCGATTCTCAAAACACTGAGGATTATTATTACAGTGCGTTAGGTGTTTGGAAAATACCATTGGGCATAATTATAGACATTTTTAGCGGACATCCCTCTCTTTGTAACATAATTTAAATAAATTATTTACTTATTTTCTAACATATAATAAAATAACATAAGTAGAAATATTCCATGTATTCGGTCATAGGAAATAGAAATAAACTAATAAGTCTATTTATGAGCAATATAAGGCGTTTATATTTAAAGCAATGCTTAGTTACGGTATTTAGATTTACTTCTGTTATTTTATATTATACGTTAGAAAATAATTAAATAAGTTCAGTTACATTACAGTGAAGGGGGATGTCTGCTAAGAAAACGTCTATTAATCCAATGGTATTTTCTAAACTCCGAATGCTTTATAGAAACAATCATTCGTGCTCCCCAAACATGGCGTCGCGCGAACCTGCGCGAGAGGTTTCAAATTTGTACACGACACCAGCGCCAATTGTGTGTCTAGATCAGATATGGGCATTTGAAGAGATGCGACATACTACCAGTCTAGTATATACAATCACGAAGCTCAATACGTAGTAAATATGCATCCATAGATAGTTGCTAATCGCTAGGATCGCTAATATCGCCTCATTACAGACAATGCGAAATAGTACCGGCACAGTCACTTGTTCCAGCACCCTCACAACTCAAGCTTCGTGACTATATAGTAGACTGTGGTACTACTCTGACTGCGGCAACACGCATCACCTGTTAACGTCACACGCAGTGGTGGATCACATGAAGTAATTTAAACACAACGAAAATGTACACAATATTCTGGAATGTCGTTTTTATAAATAACGACAATGGAAAAGAAATATAAATTTTTCAAAATAAATGCAGATTATATTTAAAATAGCTGAAACATAACTGTTTTCCTAACTTATTATTACTGTAAAACCTTCTAAAAATGAAATAAACTTGCAAAATACCAGAACGGTTAAAGTTTAATGATACATTAATTATTCTTTTTCGTCACTTAAATTGACAAGCAATAAACAGGACTTTTCCTCTTTCTGATCAGTTTCAGCATCATTCTTCCTTCAACCACTCTTTCAAACACAGCTTCGTTTCTTATTCTCCCTGTCCACTTCACACGCTCCATTCTTCTCCTTATCCACATTCTAACTGCTTCTATTCGCTTCTCTTCACTTCGTCGTAATGTCCATGTTTATGGCCCATACAAGGCCACACTCCACACAAACCACCGCACTGATCTCTTCCTTAGTTCTTTTTCTAAAGGTCCGCAGAAGATGCTTCTTCTTCTTCTTCTTCTTCTTCAATTAAAAGCTTCCTTGGCCATTGCTATCCTCCTTTTGACTTCCTGGCAGCAGCTCATGTTACTGCTTATAGCACACCCCAAGCATTTGAAGCTGTCCACTTGCTCTACTGCCTCATTTAGAATTCGCAGGTTTAACTTCTTTATTTTTCTTCCGATAACCATGCTCGTCTTGTTTGCATTTATCTTCATCCCATACTGCTCACAGCTGTCATTTAGCTCCAGTAGCATATCCCTTAGTATCATCTCCTGTTCTCCTAACAACGCCATATTATCAACAAATCTTATGCATTTTATTCTTCTTCCTCCTACTATCACCCTCCCATCTTTTGAAAACAGTTCTTCACTAAATCCTCCAAGTATATGTTGAACAGGGTAGGTGATAAAGCATATCCTTGACGTACACCTCTCCCTATTTCACTTCCTTCTGACATTTCTTCTCCTATCCTGACTTTGACTCGTTTCATATAAAGGTTACTGAACAGTTTCCTCTCTTGCCAATCCACGCCAATTTTCTTTAGGATTATTCTTCTCTAGGTATCTTTCGCCGATTGTTCGTAGCAGTCCAATTGCATCTCTCGTAACTTTTCTCTTCCTGAAGCCAAACTGCTCTTCGTCCATCTTAGAATATAATCGTCGATTCAGTATTCGCAGGAGAATCTTCGCGGAATGTGATATCAGACTAAAGTCCTGAGTTCGTTACATATCTTGGCATTATTTTTCTTCGGTATTGAAAGCAACACCGTCTCTTTAAATTTTCAGGTCATTCACCTATCTCATATATTTCGTTGCATAATGATAGAATTTCCTTCTTGTCTTCACCCAAGCATTTCACTAATTCAGTGGGGATTCCATCAACTCCTGTTGCTTTCCCATTCTCCATTTCCATAAGCGCTAGTTCAACTTCTTCCCTTAAAATAGAAAATTCTTTTTTGTCTTCTGATACGTGTGCTTCGTCTTCTATAGCTAACTCATCTGGACGATTCCTCGTCTCATATAACTCTTCTACATATTTTGGCCATGTATTCAGTAGTCCGCGTTTGTTTGTTATTTCATTTCCGATTTCGTCCTCTACCAACCAAATAGATTTCCTGTTCTTATTTGTGAAGTCCAAATATTTTACTTCGCGGTACATTAAACCATATCTTCCTTTTCACTCTAGATCCTCCAGGTATATCTTTACATTTCTCTTTCATCCAGTCTTCCTTCGTCTTATCAGTTTCTCTTCTTAGTTCGTTTTGTTAAGTTTCTTGTAATTTCTTCTATGTTGATGTATTTCCAATGTATCATGTTTCACAGTTTTCATTTTTAAATTTATATAGCGGTGATGTATTCACTTCCAGACATAATATACCAGTGTAGAGACTTCTGTCTGCTGCTCTCGTAACTTTGCAATGTTCCGTGTTGCCGACCACACCGAGGACCTCATTCTAGAGCTAGCTCCTTCTTATCTACAGGGGATGTTCTGTTCTAACACTAAAGAACGTGATTGACAATAAACGGAAGTATATTCTTGTCTATCAAAGTCATGTTTAAATAATCTCGTATTATCAACTAGTACAATTTAAATGGGCGTAAATATATGTTCACACTTCGCGATTACGATCTCAGCAAAGGATCCGAGGAGCGCATGATTTTCAAGTTCCAAACGAGACATTCTTACGTACGTCCAGCTAGAGGCATTTGAAGACAGTTCTCTCACTCGGTTAACCTGTTGTCCATCTGATGACTTTCATCACACAATGTAATAGATTTTGCTTCTTATTTTGTGTGATTTCTCTCTTGAATTGAGGGCAGTCTCTGCCTATCCCGTTTCTTCCGACGACACGCCACTGATCACCAACCAACAGTATCATGAATAGAAATGACAATAGAAGTGCCTCTGCATCTATTGAACAGTCTTCAAATGTTCTCAACTCAATGGCATTCCATGCGATCACACTCAGAGGTTTTATCTTTTTTGAGGAAATGCTTGATGATGCAAAATGTCTGTTATATTTGAGGTTATCAAAACATATCACAGATATTCTCACAAAGGACTATCCGTCTGGACTATCGGTCTTCGAATAATTTGAGCAAGATGTCTTCTTCTTTGACGTCAGCCACTCAATTCTATCCTGAGCGAGGAGTTTCACTTCCGGCAATGTGTTCTTTCTTCTGGAGCGAGCTTCTCAATTACGAAATAGTGCGAAATGGTTTCTAATTAAAATTATTAAAAGTTTACTAACGATTGTTTAATTCCACTCACATACTCCTCAGACTGGAACATTATATAATTAAAGATATTAATGATTTTGGTTTATTTATTACACAGTACTGCCTTCAACTGGGACCTACTTACATAAAAAATATATAAAAATTATACTCACAGAAGTTCATCATGAACTCAATAATACACGACACCGCGCATGCTCGATAATCACAACCTATTTCTTTGTCCATACCTTAACACCTACCAGCTTTTTGTCGTATTTTTGCAATCAAAAGAATGGGGTAAGGTTTTAAAGACACAATTTAAGAACTTAATTCAAACCACGCCCATAATGTACTACGGAAGGTAAAGACGGAGTTTCGCAGACAGGCGTTACAATTCATGGTTATCAGTTACACAGCTCGTCGGAAAATTTTGCTATAGGCCTACTAACAACTCTCTTCACAATAATTTTATTAACCTTGCCTGTTTCACACAATTCGTGTCTTCCCGGGTAGGCGACCCGCCATATGGATTCCAAATTATTCACAAAACTTAAAATCTGTCATATACTGTATATAAAAAGATTTAATAGGGTTCATAAAATGATTTCAGGGAAATTCACGTTACGCTAGGATGCATTACCGGTTACAACGCACACTCCTATGCCGCGCAATGTAATTTCACCGACTTTCAATATAAAGCATTTCCGTCTGAATTCAAATACAGTTTCTGCAGTACTAAGCCATTTTGTGTATACTCTTCACGATACGATCACCGGCCTCCAGTAAGGTATGAACAGCGGACCTACATACATACAGATCGGTCGATGCAGCGATGCCCGATTTCATTGCAACTATCGTCGCCGTGCCGAATAAAATCAATCACCATTCCGAGCGCTACGGGCGCACATGCGGCCTACTCGTACTTCTGGCGTTGCTAGGCAACTCACCATTTCGCGTATTCCTTCATTTAACGTCGCTAGAGCTTTCTCAGGGTCCCGGTCGCTGCAGTGACGTCAGATGGCTGGCTGGATACTGCATTCGCGTTGCCTGGCGCACGCGCTGTAAGCGTGCGCAGCGGGTGAGGTTCAACGTAGGGTGGCGTGAATTTCAGCATGATATGTACTCATCGCTATGGCCGAAGTCGGGCATGCGTATTAAACTGTATTTTATTGAAGGACGCTTTCAGCTGTGCCTGTAAGTTAAGAGAGCCTCAAAATTCAACATGGACGAGAAATGGCTGGCAACTTTTCGCCGGAATTCTGTAACACGCACAAGGTCCTTTTAAGTACACAGCACGTGCCTTCCACGTCACTTCGCCCCCGGAAAGAGCCACGATGCACTATAAACAAGGCACACCCAATGCTTAGAACCTCACTACGAACCAAGGATATCATATTTGTAGACCATTATCTTGATTTTATATCCATAAATCAAAAAGTAAGAAACAATACAGTTAAGTGCAACTCGGAATAACAACGTAAGGGCTATATTAATGATTTACTGTAGTTTTAGAATATCAATAAGAACTAAACACAGTATCGAAACCGTTAGCGTCTGTATGTATAGGCTATATGAATCCTCCAGATTCAAAACCCTCTAAAGACCATTTTGTTTATAATTGAGTTACGCCCACATATTGCTTGCTAAGAATTAATTCTAATGATTTATATAGCTTGAATTCAGAAAGCCACTAAATTTAAAGCAAAAAGTTTGTTAAAAGTCTCTGTTAGGTTGCAAATTCCCTCTATTTGCCACCAGTTACTGTCAAAATCCTTTAATTTCTGAAAGTGGATATAGGGGATTTTGAATCTATAGGATTCATATAATATATTATATAGCCACCGGCGTACCTCACTCGGCAAAGACGCTTGCCTGCTTATCCGGAGTTGCGCTCGGGCGTGGGTTCGATTCCCGCTTGGGCTGATTACCTGGTTCGATTTCTTTCGAGGTTTTCCGGTAATCTATGGCGAATCCTCGGCCTCATCTCGCCAAATAAAATCTCACTATCATCAATTCCATCAACGCTAAATAACCTCGTAGCTGTACAGCGTAGTTAAATAACCAAGCAAAAAAAAAAAAGTATATAATATACGCTATATACACCGTGTGTTTAGTTTCATCAGGTTTTGACAATTTGTAAATCATTATGGTTACAAGTCAAAGACTGATGTTCTCTTGCTTTACGAACTGTTAAAGTCCACTGATTTCTATACGACAATACTGCTGCATTGAACAAAAAGAGTTACTGAATGACATACACGCCTGTGCTTCGGATAACATCTCTGCCGCCCATACGTAGCATTACAGCTTGTCAGCCCGGAACTACAGTATACTGTCCGTGTCCCAGCCCTAATGAGAATGTGTGTCACGTGGTTAAGCGATAGCTAATCTATCATGGCCGTTGTGATTCATACATACATGGGATCTTGTGAAGCCGCACATTTTGTTACGGACCTCTTGGACCGCTATCTGGTAATATGCCTTAGTTAACAGAAACGTTGCAATCATTCTCACGACGTCACTTTCCATAACAAAAGTTATTCCTCTTCGTAAGCTCCTGCATTGTCGCTATTGCATCTCCGCACTCCGGGTCGCGTTGAACCTCGGCCCAATGATCACGGCAACCAACGCAGCTGCAGTGTAACTAGAAACGCATGCTTCCCTGGTCTGTTGTCTAAAATGCTAACTTTGTGCAAGCTAGCGATCCCGCTACGTTTCGCCTTCGTGAGATCTAATGAGGCCGAAGGTTCCCAGCCTTGTTATACTAGTGGCAGTTCCAAAGCCACCGCTGACCTGAATGGGACGAATATTATTGTTATTATTAGTAGTAAAAAGCGAAGTTTTAGTTGACACTGGATTTTGGAAAGAAGGGCATACTTACACTCACTAGTGTGGATTATCTAATCCCCGGCATCCTCATTTTCACTATGCACATTCTCCATGTTAATTACGAACGGTCCTGACTTATCAACCAATCTCTCTCGCTTCCAATAAAATATTTCCTATTTCTCTATATGCTGATACGCATAGCCTATTTTCAGTTTTCTGCTCTTATGTTTGACAATGCTGTTTCCAGACTACGTTGTGTTTTCCGATAGCTTTTCACCTGAGCGCAAATTAAATCCACAGTGCTGAAGTGCCACAAGTGCCGCTGTTCGGTGAGTGTTCCATTTCGTACTCTTTAAGTCCAGTTTTTTCCCTTAATTTTGATGAATTCATATAATACAGCTTTGATGTCTCTAGAATAAAATGCAACGCTATTTTTTCTTAAGCAAGTTTGCATTTCATTTCAGGTTGGCGATTCTTTTGTTGACTCTGAAAACAAAGAAGGGTATTTGGAATACGAATATTCTGCATGGAGAATTATAAACCTCTGTCCATTTCATAGTGGCATTTTGAGTGAAAGTTGTCACCGTCCGATTTTCACTTTATTATTTGTAATATCAACGTTCATCCATGTTTCGTCTAGTTCGTCCACTTCCCCTTAACTGCCGTTTTTTTTTTCTTAAAACCTTTCAGTTACATCACCGGGCGTTTCTATGAGGAATTTCCATCCTTGTTCGTTTGAGCGTAGCCAAAATTCAATTGCTTCAATATCCACATATTAAGCTGAAGCAGAAGTCCGTAGCGCGTTTGTTCGTCTTCACAACACGAGATTGTTTATCACTTGTTATTTGGAGTGTTGTGCTTATAAATACGCCTTGAATGTTACGGCTCTGAAGAAAGTCTGTGCTACTTCTGGACTAAAGTATACTTCCGACATATTCTTCTGTTTGAATTGAATAGAGGAGTAAAGGCCGCTCGAAACATTTGTGCCGTGTACAGGAAAAAGCACTGCAAGAAAATGGTTCTGCCATTTCAACACACAACGTCCCGTACAAACAGACGGGATGAAGACGTCGTGTACTACGAATTTCTTTCCAGGAATTAACCATAACTGCTGACATTTATTGCCAACAACTCAGACGCCTTGCGGACGCAATTGAAAATGATCGGGAAAACTGCACAAAGTGCTGCTGCAACACGATAATGCTCGCGCGCACTCCCTAACACGACCAAAGCAGCTGTCCAGGAGCTTGACTGGGAGGTGATTCCACATCTCCCATATTCTCTCGATTTTGCGCCCTCAGATTTCCATCTTTTCCGTTCTCTATCCAACAACGTTCAAGGGAACTCCTCTGATAACGAAGATGCTACAAATTTGGTTTTTGACTTCTGTAACTCCAAACCAGCAGATTTCTTCAGACCTCAGCGTTGGCAGTCATAGATAAAGTAGGAGAATGCATTATTTAATATCCGTCTTCTATTAATCTCAAAACTTTTTGTCATAGCGAAAAAAGTCACGAACTTTTACACCAATCCAATATTATCATGGATTAACTTATCCTGTACCAAAATCTTGTCAGGTTAGGTATGTCTCAGTACATCTTCCTCTTTATGGTACTTGCAATGAAGGACTCGATATTGCTCTTCTTCGGTGTTCTATTAGGCCGTTTCTTCCTGTGGTTTGCATTGTTGTTCCTCATTCGTCCGCGATTTTCTTATTAAGAAACGAACGATGAGATACATCCGTAGCAACAGCAGTTCTCTCCGCAGCCGTTATTGTAGAGGCTCATTCACAATGAAAATTAAACATAACTTAAGCGTTAACTTAAGAATATAAACGTTACGGTAAAATCAGTAAGTCATACCATCATTCACGATGGGAACATAAACAGCAAACATACTTGGTAACCATGGAAACATAACAACGACGCCATATCCTCATATTCTATCGTATACTTCAGCGCTCCACGATTGTGTTCTGTTTGCAAATCACGTAAGCTTAAGCATGAAAGTTTGGAGTCTGCAAACTTTCATGTTAACGTCTTACGGTAATGTTTATGTCAATGCTTATGTGAATCATTGTGAATGATCCCATTTGGTAGCCTGGGCGCAAACTTCTGTGTTTATGTTACGGTTGTTTAATTTTCATCGTGAATGGGCCTTAAGCCTTCCGTTTCTCAGTGCCTCAAATTCATCCGTAAAAAAACTTACGGATCTTCACATATTCGGCTGGCCATCATATTGCAATGTTTTTCCTTTCTTTCCAACATCTGCTTTAAAAATAGCAACAAAAGCAAATACTGCTAAGTACGGCACTAAGTACACAGGATCTCCTAAGAATTACATTTCCTTTCTGACTATAATTAATTTGTCAGAATCATAATTATTTGTCGCTGGCAGACCAACAGTACTAGTACAGCACTAATCAGTCCGCCACTGACAACGTGAAGAAAGCAGTAAAATGACTCACACAATCCTCCCCACCACTGCGGCGTCACCTTTCCCTTTCCAGGAAACAGCTGGAGTACAAGTGTTCTTCTATCTTTCTAAAACCTGTGCTAGTAGTAGTAGGACTATCGTCTATAAACCTCACTTTATTCAAGTAACGATAGCTCCAATTCCACCCTTTCTCTTCCCAAACGACAGAACGTAAAAACGGGAAAGTGATGGTTTAAATAACAAAACATATCTCCTTCCTCACACCTTCTGCCTGTCATGTAGGCGATCTGGATTCGAGTCCCGGTCTGGTTTTCCATTGAAAAATACATAGTGACACTTATGACGGAGAAAGTAGCAGTTGGGGGTTTTCTCGGGGTTCTACTGTTTTTCCATATTAGGTATACAGGTACATCATCCCATTCCCCTCAACGCCAGCACGGAGGGGGCTGGGCTAGGGACGAGGAGGGTTGCCTGCTCGAAACCTGGGAATGCGCCCAACTTGAGGGTTAGCGCAATCTTGAAAGGTCACAGTGTCCCCTCCTAAATTTAATTCAATAACATAAACGTGGATGGCAGTATGAAATTCAAGTTGCATAAAAAAACTGTTACCGTATCAAAACCGGTAAACTTTAAATAAATTATGCATTCTATTCTTCGCTTCCTTACGTTAACATAAGAAATGTCTCACATAGTTGGCATGTTTAATCTGCTGGGTATAACTTAGAATCGTCCACACCTGTGAAGTAGCGGTTAGCACGTCTGGCCGCGAAACCAGATGGCCCGGGTTCGATTCCCGGTCGGGGCAAGTTACCTGGTTGAGGTTTTTTCCGGGGTTTTCCCTCAACCCAATAGGAGCAAATGCTGGGTAACTTTCGGTGCTGGACCCCGGACTCATTTCACCGGCATTATCATCTTCATCTCATTCAGACGATAAATAACCGAAGCTGTTGATAAAGCGTCATAAAATAACCTACTACATAACAAATCTAAGAATCACCGGAGGTCGACAGAACAATAGCGTTACCGCGGTCAAGTCACCACGCCACACCTCAAAACCCAGTGCCCTATTCGATCATTATTTTCGCTCGGGAATATGATTTGCTTAAACCATGTAGCCTACCATAAACTTCAAAGATTTAAATCAATAGTGGTTTTGATTTCAGAACCTTTATAGTTTGTTATGGGCGACCCATGTTTCATCATAAAAAGTTATTGCTAACCTGGGGCCATTGTAACTAGCTGTCCTGGGTATCAAGCGCATGTTGTGGGGCTGTGCTATGTCTACACAGTACTTCAGCCAGTTAGGTGACGGACTGCCCACGATAAAATTCGAACTCTGAACAATTCTCTGTGGCCATCACTTACTATTCTTAATATTAATTATCGTCTTTTCATCTTTCTAACTCTGAAGTGTAGTTTAAAGGATAACTATGGTTACCAGACAGAATGAACCATCCATTTAATAGTCGCTTTCTGTCCATTTTTTTTGTATAGAATTTAGTAAATTTCGTTTGCTTTCATACCAACCTTGTTTTATTAGGTTTCCTCGCTATATACAATAACATACAAGACGTATTCGAGTGCTCTCGGTCCTTATGTGCTTGGGTCTGACTCTTGGCAGTAACTGTACAGTTTTTCTTAGAGTACTTTGACTTCTCCATTCCCAATCCAGCATATTTCACGCACGACGAATTATTTTGGCAGTTCAGAAGTGCTGTTAATGCAATTTTTTTTTTCCCACAACAGACATTGGATTTCGCAATTTAAAAGTCAGTCCATATTTCCTGTTGGAGGCTTCTACGAATAAGAAACTATTTCACTGTTCTCGTATCGCTTTATTTTAATTAATATTGCGAAACACTGTGTTTCTTGTCTGGCATTTAATGCAGTTGTCACAGATCAGTAAGATCAAGATGCTGCTATAAATGTAAATCGCCGACTCTAGCAAACTCCTGCAGATTGAATTTTTTGGTGAATATCTTCCACATAAAATATAAAATAAGTAGTTAAACCGATGTGATCGCAGTCCATTACTGCTCCAGTCTCCTTCCAGTTTCGGCCCAGATGATTTTGCTTATCCTAGAATTTCTCCGTTCTTCTTCTGGGCCTTTTTATGCACAGCAATTGGTTCCAGTCGGAAGTAATTTACAATAAAACGCTAGAAGAGTCATGTAGCTCAATAAGCATCCTATTTCTCAAATCATTCAGTGGAATCAGATATCCAGTTGAAATCATTTAATTCGAAACTGGATGTTAATTCATTTCATTCGTAATCCAGAAACTGCTGAAAATATGTTCTTTCATTATAACTGCAAAACAAGTACATGTTTAAACAAAAGATCTGAATCGCCAGCTTAACATTAATAATAATAATAATAATAATAATAATAATAAAGTCAAACTGAAAACATCATACACATCGTTGTATATTTCACTGCAAACTCAGAAAATGCAGCAAAAGAAATGCCATGCATTGAAAATAGAATTCATAAGATTTGGGAGCAGATGGAAGTTACAAAGGTTTCAACAATTTTATCTGTTACTTTATTAATAAATGCTGTACCGAAAATCAAAAAAACAATAATAGTAGACATACCATACTATCATGAAGCTCCATCTAGACTGAAAATACATGCGCCAGCCCGCACAGATATAAATATGAGCTATCGTTGGAAGCATGGCAAAAAAAACTGACAATTCAATTTAAGAACAAATTCAAGACAAGTAATTAGGATTTGCAAAGAATTTCAAAATTCCTAAAATTACAAGACCGATAACGAAGTGAAACGCCCCAAGAAGAGATAGAGAAAACTGTTTTCTGTCACTAGGATAGAGTACGAAGATCTTATTCCACACTGGGCAAAGGAATAAAAAGAGGAAAACACTAAAGTTACTTCTATTATAAGATACATAAATAGTGTCAAACACATGCTGATCTAAAGGATACTAACTTCTCGGCTAACACCAACGAAGCTCACGCGTATACAGTATGAACATACCGCACATGACGCGTTCCTCAAGAAACTACTTCGACCTTATCTACAATAAATACAACTTCTCACTCAGATATAAATCTGAACGCTAATTTCGCGTATACAACGCCGACTGAAAGGTCTTACTCCATGTATATCACACTGCAGACGAGAGCGAATCACACTACGACTTAACGTTAACAATTTTTTGCACAAACTGCAAACGGATGAGAACTAAATGTCTCTTAAAATGCTCAGGATACCACTCCCAGAAATTATTATAACTAGTTCCCTGCCCACCATACACGCATTATGTCCCTCACATATCGAAACTTAAGGCTAGTAACCTCTCGTGACAAGAAGAAAAGTGAATTGAAAAAATCTAATAAAGTACGGGTGCGAGCCTTATGTCCTTGCATCGTGCTAGATTTATCCGTCCAAATTAAGTATGCTATCTTTCATTCAAAAGTAGATCATAATATACTATAGGCCTAATATGCGAAAGGTGAAAAACTTAAGAAATGCTACATTTTCTAGTGATCTTCATTGTACAAACTTTAACGCACAAATCAAGCTATAAAGAACGCAATTGTTGTATGTGTTAAATTTGAAGTGAAGTTTCAGAAATATACCTATTAGATTAAAATTGCAAGTGTAATTAACGCCAAATTGAAAAAAAAAAATGAAAATTAAGCACTATGAACCAAGAAATTAATTTCAAGTCAAAGTACACTGCTAGGTTAGGATTATCACAACTTTTACAACTCATTTTCAAGGTTCAATTCTTTAGACATAATTATCTTTAACTTATATTAAATATGCTTCCGTAAAATAAAACTCAATGTGCTTACGAAGTCGGACAATATAATCTCGATCGTCCCCTAATGTCCCTCCACAGTTTAAAGGCTGAACTGAATACCTATATATTGGCTCAAATGTGTAAGGATGAAAAGTCATCATATTCCAGAATAAACTGTAATCTCAAATCTACCTATGGTCTATTACAAAACATTGAGATCTTTGTTCCTAGTCTACCAATATAAGAATTGAATCATGCCTTAAACTTAACAGTGTGTTTCGTATCAATCTCACATAATGTTCAATGCAGTAGCCTAACAGACCTTCAGCTTTTGTAAATTTTAAGTTACACGGATCTCAATTGTTATAACATAATACACAAAGGTGATTGTAACAGGCGTTTCATATGGACTTTCTCGCACACTGTTGCAATAGTAACTTAAGCCTGCATCACAACCGCATCATTTCAGTATTTTCTACTCGCCTATCTTTTGCGCTAAAACTCAGTATCTGTTGCTGCTAATAATTTCCAATAGAACAGTGACTAGTAAGGCCCATTCGATACCTCGTAAAATAACACAAAAGTAGCAGATATTAAGTTATACGTAAGCTAAACGTATAAAATGACGGCAATGATGATGCTAATAGTAAAAAGCTTTGCATGTGACCAATTTTGCACATCTAGAAACAGTACCAGCAACGTTATTTATATGTTTATCTATTTCATGTTTGCGTAATTGCTACAACGTTAGCTAGCTGAAGAAAGAATAAATTTTGAAAGAAAACAAAATGAACAGTAACAATCACTAAAGGATTAAACAATTTTCGTTGCTTTTATGGAGGCAGTCAAATAGAAACTCTAAATCTGGTAAAAAAATGTTGTCATATAAAACTACTTAATATGTAAATAAAATGTGTCTGAACTATCACATAGGCTATTTCGTTAAAATAGTAGCAATCCATTTTGTCCATAACCACGGATTTAAGAGTTCTAGTATTGTCTCCCATGTCCGGGAGAAAAGTAATTCGTCATTTCTTCAGCAACGGGCATAAACGCGCAAAAAAATACGTAGGCCTAAATAAATACACACGACTTTTCATTCGTAAACATCTGCAACACCACAAATACAGACGGAAGGCTTCACATTCAGATTTTAATGATAGAAAAAAATATCATATTTAGTGATTTACTGTGGGGAAACAAATGCGATGTTGTACGTATATGTAGCTTCACAAAATAATTTAAGTTACTTCCTCTTTACACCAAGACCGTGTCTTCTTCATACATAGTTACACCATTCTTCGTCTACAGTAATATAAGGCCAACAGCTTGGGTATAATACTGTTTGCAGCCCGTAATTAACTTACGTAGACATTCTTGTCGAGCCAAGTTTCAAAATTGTTTCTCTTCAGAATGTATTAAAATTCATGTAAATCCATTGCTCTATGCGTTGTGAGTACGGAGTCTTCAGAGCACGCAATGGCTGTTTTAACTCCTTGGTAACATAGAGCTCCCATCTAAGACCTCTTAGAACTAAATCGAAGCTGTCTATAAATATTTATCAAGCAGCAAAATATGAGAATATTAGTACTGAATATCATAATAAAACCAATGCTTATATATGCTTGTCACTCTTAATTGCGTATATCTGAGAAACTACAGACTATTACACACTCGAACACCCGAGTACGCGAAATGGCGGGACTAGGCCTTTGTTCCTGGGCTTAGTACGCTCGGAGATTCAAGCAGACATATTCAAATAACATCATTTATCTTGTAAGAATATCACAATAACTTACCTTTAAAAAGACTTGTCAATTACCCACTACGATGTCATATAGTATGTATTACAATAAAGCAAAAGCCTGGTGAAACTCGAAGCTATGTAACGGTCTTTTCTTCTTGATTCTGTATTTCGCAGGGGACTGGAAAGGGGTTTTCACGAAATAGATGCAGGGACCTTTAGTTTCGTGAATTCTCGGTAGACAGCGTTCGTTATGCTAATGGTGGGACATGGCATATAGTTCTATATCGATTACATTTAAAGATACGTTGTAAATTGAAAATCTTTCCACATAAGCTGGAAGAAAATATACTTCCAAGAATCGAATTTCAGATTCATCAGAGCAGTAATAAACATGACTATGTGGCATTTTGTCCACCAAATGAAGAACATTTTTATCTCAATCCTATTTTACCACCAACAGCAGAAGCCATCTTGAAATAGGTTGCCTGTTGACCAATGAAAATTAACCACCACGTCAGTTGCTTTAGTCTATGGCTGACACAAACTCCTCCGCGATATTAGTCAAACCAGAGAACCACTTTTAGGTGTAAACATTAAGTAGTAAACTCATTCAACATGTATAACTTTTTTTTAAGTGTTAATGTTAGAAAGTCTATAGGAATTCCGTTAAAGTTTTTATTTGTTATTAAAGCATAAGTGCAACAAATGTCACGTATGTATCAATACGCTAACAAGAAGGTGACGATGCAGTGGATGATGCTAAGAGCTGTGCTGTCGCAGTGTGGCGGAGTGTTCGCGACGATGATGTGTTTCTTACATATCGATTTCAGTTTGTAATGTATGTTATACTGAAATGTGAAGTGCAATATTGATAGGTCCATAGTTAAACTTCATTTTCTACAGGTTTTGGAAAACTTATATTCATGATCCAGCTATTAATGAAAGTGTGAAAGTTTACGAAAATATTTCGTGTTTTGATCAGGTGAAATGTAGCATTTAACGAGGAAACTGTGTTTGTATCTGACGAGAATAAAGATAATCGTATTGTTGAATATAATATTCAGTGTTCAGAAAATTTCTTTCCTACCAAGATTGTTTGCATCCATCCCAATACCAGAATGATATGTGGACGTTTGTGTGCCGTTTTAATAGGATCGTAATAACAGAAAATTTAAGGGAAAAAAATGCATCAAACTTAAAAGTTAGCTAGCTTATGTGAGAAGAGCGGAGAATTGTAGATGCCATAGTTTCGTAATGGCGCAACGTGTTGAAATTACATTACACAGAAACCTAATTACAATAAGATCGCATTATTGCTCTGCTCTCGGGATGAAATGCGCACAACGTACAAAATCGCCGGAATTGAGGTGACGTAACTAATAACGGTATAAATATCTTGTTGCACATTATTTCCATTGCATTAATTTCTATAAATAAGTGCGTTGTCTGTTACTGCTCTTAAAATAATTTTGGAACTTTCTTTTTCTAGTATCGAAATTTAGTAGTCACAAATTAGTAGAGTAACAGGAATTAAATAATATATGATTGGTAATTGACTATGAAATGACTTTAAAAAAATGTTCTGAATTATATTTTCAATGAATTGAAACATTCTGACATCGACATCGTATTACTAAAGTACCTCACCATCCACTCGTAAGGGTTTAATTTCCCATATAGTATTAACCCTTAACGAAAAAAAAAAAATAAATAAATAAAAAAACTATAATAGAACTTTCAATTTTATGTAACTGAATTGTGTAAGTGGTCAAGTGAGAATTTCCCTGATTTGCTTCCCCTATTAATTTTTTCAAGAAATAAACATTTTCAAACGGTTGTAAAGTTTAAAATACAAATTGCCTTCTACATTCTCCCAGCATTATCCTAACACTAGATTCAGTTGCCATTTCTTCAAATTCTAAACACCAATTATAAATTGTGCACTGGCTTAAGTATGTTCCACCACTGAGCATTTCATCAAACGTTTTAATTCTTATAAAATAAAATTCTTTGACCAAGGGATTAAGTTATCAATTATTGGTCAAAACTGTTAATACTGATGCATTTGATGAGGTTTGTCGACCAAGGTTATGTCAAATTAAATACAGCTTTCCAGCATACGTAGTCAGTTCAATACACTTCACTGTAGTTGCACGTTTGTTCAGCAGTTCATACTGATGCTCTATGTATAATTGGTTTTGCACATTGTACCCGATGTCAGTTTTTCGTATTTAGCTAGTGTGTGTGTGTGTGTGTGTGCTGCAAACCAAGATCCGAAACTAAGAATTACCACCTGGGGTCATACCTGGATTTTTTAGCTGAAACTAAGGTCAAGAAGGAATGTCTGTTTTAGAGCTGTCTTATTAGACGTTAATCACAGAGTTGTACAACGGTATCCATACCAACTTTGTGTCTGGGCCAAAATAACAAAAAAATCAAGAGAAGATACAAAAACAACTTTGCACCTGATGTGAAAAATTTGAGACAACAGTGGACTCTCATATGACAATTTACAGCTTCATCTGATTAAGTTAACAGTGAATTACATTTTTCAACAATGTAGAAAGATCAGATAGGAATCAAGGATACCACAGTATTCCAGATCAGCGTGTTATGATCATGCTGCTGCTGCTGCTACTGAATGACTAATAAAATGTTTCACGACATAATATGAACACCATGCTTAAATATGAAGAAGGAATACCCAATGCTTTTTAAGCCTGTTCACCCTTCAAAAGATGAAAGCTTACGTGTTACAGCATCCTAAACCAAATCCAAATAGCACACCCGTCAAAATCTAGTGTTTAAACTAGTTACATTTTTCTTGAAGCAACATTAAGTTAAATGGCAAGACTATATGGTGTTTACCGCTCGTATTTGGATTAAGTGCATTAAACCATCAAAAAGCGTCAGTTCCTTCTCCTTGCCTCTGTGGACATAACTGCAAGGAAGATTTGTAACAAAGGATACTTAGACGCATGTACTGAGTTCACAAATGAAATGTTGAATTTTAATAGGCTATAGGCCTACTGAATCATATTCATAAAATGAATTTTAGTTTTACCTCGAAACTATGTGTACATCTACAAATCCATTGCGAGAATTTTACTTGAAATGAAAATTTGGTGTCAAAAGACCACGCCCACACATAGCAACATGCCTGTAAAATAATTTAGTGATGGGAAGAGAATTTCATCATCTTGCAGGGTAGCGACAGTTACATTGAACAAGCTGTTCTCAGAACGAAATGGATAGCTGTGCTATTTAGGAGATGATTGCAACTTTCCCCCCCTGCATATAACACAGGTGCTGTACCTTATTTTGATTGGAAATCTCTTTTTCAGTTGTATTGGAACTGAAACACACTCTCAGTATACGGATTAAAATGTGGTAAAATCACGAGCCTGGCTCAAATTGGCTATCTGAAGAAAGCAAACAGGTGTAGAATGTTTGCAACCAGCTGAGGATCCGTCAGGAAGGAAAAAAAAAAAGTATATATATATATACATACATATGGCAACAAATCAGGTTCACATGTTTAATTTTTTTTTTGCCACAAAAGCGTATTATACAACCTCCACTGATTCACAATGAATTGTGTATGCCCACAAGAGCTGACAATGAGAGTATTTTTAGGGAGACATAAAACATGAGAAGGAATATTTCAACAGTCAAATGAAGCCAGGATTAAAAATAATACTTAAAAAAATGAACTTAATGTACACACTCCTGTAGCAGTAAGATTTGATAAACGTAATTTATTGGAAGAAATCTCTCTGTCCTTGTATGATGTTCCTGGCTCACTTCATTTAATATGTCTCAAGTTCTGCTACTACATTGGTCTGTTTAACATGTAATTCTACTTCTAAATTATTTGAAGACAAAAGCTGCTGGTAGTGCATGTAGATGTTATTTTTTTTTTGTGCTATAAATTTAGTTTGTCATGAAGAATGTTCGAGTTTATTCCTTATTTAGGTCCATATTTCAACACATCACATTTTCTTCCTTACCAAAATGATCAGTGTAGTACTCCAGGTTTATCCTGCTATCCCCTCTCTAAAAACCCCGTCATGTTGAAAACTCACGCACACACCCTCATCACAAACATGTGCACACTCACACTGAACATTTAACAAAAAGAATCACATTCATTCCTGGTCTTAATGACTCAAAGCAATTTGTATATAACCCTCCACAAGGATACATGGTAGCAGGCAAAAGCTTATAGGAACAGTCTTGTAATTGTCTGGCAGCAGTCATTTCAAGTCCTATGCTGCATCAACGGGGCATTTTCATCAGCAAACATAAACCACTTCTTTCAGGTGTGGAAACAATGAAAATGCTATAAAAAAAAGTACCTTAATAAAGAAAGAAAAACCTTACAAACATTGGCTTGCCATGCTGTCACTTAGTTGGAATGCATGTTTCTATTTTTCATTCTGCTCATTTTATCACACAGGTTTTCATTACAAAAATTGTGGTAAAAAGAAAAGATCACTCACAGCCATGTCTTTCAACCAACTTTTCTTGAAGCAAACTATCGGCAGTGACTTCTCAGTTTTCCTCTTTCTACCTATTACAGGGAGGGGGAAGAAAAAGAAAATGTTTCCCAATGAGGAAGCATATTTCCTACCACTTCAACACTTCGCATGCACGCTGCCTTCTCTCCTCCTGCACTCGTTGCGTAACTTGTTTAGCCTATATTAAATGTTACTTTCTCTTTGAAAAAGTTAAACGTTTCGGGCAGTCTTCAAAACCGCACACCTTAACAAACTATAGTTAACGTCATTAGTATTTTAGTCACATTTTCCATGGCAGGCAGGGGCGGGGAGATCAACATTATTCATGCTGAATGTGAACAATATTGAAACTTAACTCAAAATGGAACATTTAATGATTCATCATCATTACATCAATAGAGTTGGTTAGAACATTCTTTGCATCCATTCTTTGAAATTAGATAGACCTAACATTCTTACAACATTAACTATTCCTGCATCAGGGTCACTTTATACATACTTTTAAATAATTTAGATAATCTATACTACAAAACGCATTCATACCTCATTCTTGTTTTTACTTTCAGCTGCACCTACAAAAATATATATGTATATATTATCATTGTCATTATTTTCATGACTCAATTTAATTCCATTTTTTTCCTTTTAAACTACAGAAAAACAAAGTAGTTCCTGAGCAAATTTAAAAGGGGGGACTACTTTTTTCCAAAGAAACCTATTTCTTGCAGCAATACATGCTCAAAGAAACTGTACAAACTGGTATTAAAAAAAAAGTTCCTAATGGACCACTAGTTTACATCAGAAGGAAAATAATGCAAGCACACAGAACCCCCTCTTTTAAACACTGCAATGTGTTTCCACAAAACTAAATAAACTTCCTGCAACATTTTTTATCCCTACAATCATTTACAAGTCTTCCACACTAGTGCACTCATCCACGACATGAAATGAAAATTCAACTACAAAGGTTTTTTTTTACACTATCTTGAACCATTTGCTTCATCCGGTAACTTTGCTGCCAGGTCTGCTACACATTGCTTCGTTTCTGGCCTTACTTCCTTCACATCGCAAACATTTCCTTTTACACAGCACTTCCACTCTGCAAATATTATCAAAAATTCGTCACTCTTAATTTATAGGGTTGAAAAATCAATCGTGATAGGCCCTCTATTCCGCATTCACCATTCTATACTTAGAGACTTAAAGTAATCAGCTTATAAAATTGTGGTGTTTTATCAGCTAATTCACTTATGTATATATACGTGTTTTTTGTAAACAGTTTTCTTTGGCTGTTAATTTCAAATACTCTGTATTCAGTTCAACTTACTACTGTTCTCCTGCAAGGAGTACACTGGCATTCAGTGTTGTGTGTTACAAGTGGGAATCTGCAGAACATCTTCCATCATTACGAGGGAAAAATAACCATCATGTACTTCTTGAAATTCAAATTTTGAATCGAAGAAAGAGAGAAAAGATCTGCGTAACGCGAGTGAATGTATCTACTGAAATTTCTTTTACTCAGTTATAGATTACCCAGGAAACGCAACTGTTCATTGTACATCCTTGTAATAGTTTTGTACCATAACCACAATTAAAAATATCCAACTTTCTGTTTCAAATCAACAGAACCTTAAACCTCATTCAGTTGTGAACAGCAGCAGAAGCCTGCTGCAGCCTCTCCAACTCCTCCAAGCTCAGCATGTTCTGCGTCGACAGTATTGGAGGCATGTCCGGCAGCTGGCCTGCCCGGGCTTGTGCCAGCAGTTCTGGCGAGAACCATCGTGCCAGCTGGTTGCTTGTCGGGGAGGTTGACATGTCCCTGTTGACAGGCAAGTTGATCGACTGTCCCTGACGTCCCATACCCATGGCCTGCGACTGCTGGGATCGCATTATGCGCGAATCTGGAAGAACACAAGTGAGCTGCTCTTGTAACTTCAGAATATGTAAATTACAAACGTACACAACTCGAAAACAAACAGTGCAACACAGTTGCCTCAAGACAATCTGCCGGAACAGTAGTTTGTATATCACTTTAAAGCACATGAGATTTCTCCCCGCACATTAAGACTTAAGACACGAATAAAAAGAAATTCGAGATCAGAATGGATGGAAATGACTGGAAAGTTGCTAGCAATATAACAGTCCATCTCTTTGTGATATCTTGCTCAAAGGCTTCATGTAATACATAATTCAGACATTTCGTGTGCATACAGATCGACCTGGCATGTGAGCTGTACAAGATCAGAGTCTCTTTCAGGATGGTTAATATTACACTGATCTACCAACACGGAAGTTCAGCTCAGACTAAACCTAATCTTCCCTCTCCGTGATATAGCCATGGTGCATAAGGTCACATGACGGATGTTGTCTCCTTTACTGTACTTTGTAGACAAATCTATAAATAATTAATATGATAAAATGATCCAATAATTTTAGAGCAAACAAACTATATAATTGGTCAGGAAGATGGCATGTCATTATCAGAGCTGTTTACACAGCAATCACGACAATCATCATAAAAGAGGAAGCTTGCAATACGTCTCTACTCAAAATAGGACACTACTACCAACATGCCAATGGCCTTAGACTTAAAGTTAAATATGCTGGCTTAAGTAAACTATCCATTGCTCAATAGATAGAACAGACCTAGGTTCACTTCCGCTTGCTTCACAAAGGAATTTGTGATAGACACGAAGGGTTTTCATCCATATTTTCCCATTCCTCCTCACCATTATCACCGTCAAGCCTCAGAACAAATATGAAATGGCTGTAAATTGTATTTAATAAAGACTATTAAGTAAAGAAAGGCAAACATTTATGTAACAAGCACAGATCACACTCAGAAAAATATGCGGCTCAATGCTTAAACAATGTCAACACAGGATGCCAGGATGACTGCAGAGCCATCTGCGGGCGTTTGCAAATCTGAAGTTGGTAACAGCATTTACTATCTTACCACCCAACTCTCTTATGTCGGTAAAAATATTCACTACTACACTAGACAATTTTATTCACAGGCACAATGTACAGTACCGTTAATTTATATTTCATTTTGATTATAATTCCATCCTCCTTTACTCAGCCCACCTGTCAATAACAACAGTTAGTATTTCGAGTTGAGAAGGGAATGGAAAGAACATGTTCTTTATAACTCCTAAGGGTTGAAATGTGTTACAGGTTCTTTTGTTCTGTTCAACAGATTATCAGGTAAGGAGTTGATATTTACTTACTGATTTTATAAATAGAAATGTATTTACTGAAATTATAAATATAAAATATAATGAGAATTATTGTGATGTTTTCATATATTACGACTGAGCTTATTGTAAGGTGAAATGATTGATACGCTTCAAGCAAACAAATTCAAAAGAATTAAATACATAACATGTGGGATGAAATAGAAGGGATCAGGAGTTGGTATTTTTCCATTTCCCGAAAGATGTTGAGAGGCATGCAATATTGTTTACTTAATGTATTTCTTTAAATTACTTCTGTATTCGGGACTACAGAGAGTAATACTACCGTGTTTTTGTTTTTAGGTGAATCCAACATTGAAACGTTCTATTAGTTGTGCCTTTTAATATTGCAATAGTCAAACTGTACACACATTTTATAATGACTATTTCAACAGAAGTGACAGGAAAAGATTTTTATTTGGTACCGTGGACTTCATCTCCGGTAATTCAATTGAACCTAGACAACCAGACACAGAGCATGTTCTGGCCCCTGGTTTTCTGACATGCTGGAATGATCTTAGACAACATTATCGTGATTTTTTTAACATCCCTAATAAATAATACATACGTATTTAATTCTTTTACATTTGTTTACTTCAGGCATATCTATTATTCCACCTTACTTACAAATATATAGAATATAATCTAAATTTAGCAGAAGAAATACTGAAATCAGAAGTAAACACTGAAATACTGAAACAATTGTCTTTAGAGACAATTAGTATTAGGTACCCTCCACAAAACTGGCTTCATTTATACACCGATGGATCCTTGATCTCCAGAGAACAAGGTGCCGGTGCAGGTGTTACGTGCTGTCTCTTCTCACTATAGATCTCTTGGATATGGAACAACAAGTTTTGATGGTGAAATCATTGCAATAAATGAATGTCTCAGGAATCTTCTATGCCACATCAATAAATTTAGGAATGCAGTTATATTGTCAGACTCCAAAGCAGCTATTCTATCAATCGTCTCTAAACACACACCTTCATCTCAAACAGCAGAAATAACTAAAATGCTCTCTCAATTAATATCACTCAATAAAAGAATTGTATTCCAATGGATACCATCCCATTGTGGAATCCTGGGAAACGAGAATGCGGATGCTTTAGCAAAGAAGGGCAGCACTGCTACTTACAGACCTGTTACTAAATCTACGTATTACTCTGTGAAGAGATTTATTAAATCTACATACTTAGACTTCAACAAACAAAATTTGATAACTCAATCCCAAGGGAAAAAATGGAACTCTCTGCATCAAAATCCACAGTTAATTCCCAATTTACCATGAAAATCGTCTGTAGCTGCATTTAGATTGGCAACAGGCCATGATTGTTTGGCCAAACACCTGCATAGAATTGGAATATATCAGTCCCCTAACTGCCCATTGTGCAACTCAAACCAAGAAATGGATTCGGAACACCTCAAAATCTGTGCTTCAGTGGCTAGTCATGATAATATCTTTGAAAAATATTGGAGTGCAAGAGGTCAAATGACTTTATTGTCAAACGCCTGGCATTAGAAAACAACAACAACCTTACTTACAATAAGCTCAGTCATAATTCTCATTATATTTTATATTTATAATTTCAGTAAATACATTTTCTTTTATAAAATCAGTAAGTATCAACTCCTTACCTGACAGTCTGTTGATCAAAACAAAAGGACATGTATAACACGTGTTAACAAAAGACGTGACTAGTACTGTATAGCCTACTGGCACTGTGGTCTGTGAACTCAAACACTGAAATTGGAATTGCAGCAGAATCCGATTTGTTTGCCACCTATTGAGAAATTATTGAAGGAACGATTTGCAGATGCCACTAGATGTCTCTTTCATGCATGAAATCCTCCAATATGAGCTGCACCCCCCCCCCCTCCCGTAACAAGCAAGTACCTACCATCATCATCCTTTGACGTGAAAGGCGAAGGATGCACTGGAAGGAATGGTGATCAGGAGAAAAGTTCGGGGTGGAAGAAGATAAGAGATGATAGAAAACATTAAGATATATGGAAACTAAGAGGAAGGCAGAAAATAGGGAAGATTGAAGAATGATGGGTTTGCATTGAAAAAGACGTGTTCAACTATGAATGAATGAATAACGTGAAAGATTAAAAGCAAATTATTTTCATGAACATACTCACAAATGGCTTTTAGAGAACCCGGAGGTTCATTGCCGCCCTCACATAAGCCCACCATTGGTCCCCATCCTGAGCAAGATTAATCCAGTCCCTAGCATCACATCTCACCTCCCTCAAATTCATTTTAATATTATCCTCCCATCTATATCTCGGCTTCCCCAAAGGTCTTTTTCCCTCCAGCCTCCCAACTAACACACTATATGCATTTCTGAATTAGCCCATACGTGCTACATGCCCTGCCCATCTCAAACATCTGAATTTAATGTTCCTAATTATGTCAGGTGAAGAATATAATTCATAAACATACACTAAGAAAAAATCTGTCAAACTCTATCAGGCATCAGCCATAATACTTGGATGCAAACTGGCCACAACCAACAAGATGTCCGTCCATAAACCTAAGAAAATTTCCAACACAGATTTTAAAACAAAATACTACAGATGCAATACTAAAAAGCAACAAAAATATTGAAACCCAGAAGAATTTCTTTCACTGATACTTACAAATGGCTTTTAAGGAACCTGCAGGTTCATTGCCGCCCTCACATCAGCCTGCCATCGGTCCCTATGCTGTGCAAGATTAATCCAGTCTCTATCATCATATCCTACCTCCCTCAAATCCATTTTAATATTATCCTCCCATCTATGTCTTGGCCTCCCCAAAGGTCTTTTTCCCTCCGGTCTCCCACTTCCTTTCACTGACAAACCTACAATTACAAAATGGATCTAAACATGCCAATAAAACAGGAATGAGACAAGAGCAGGACCCACTCAAAGTTATAGTTATTGATTATGAAGGTGTATTAATCACTCATTCTGTTCCAATTGGAATGCGCGTATTACAGTCACTTTTATAACCACCAATGTGCCACATGTTGCTCATGTCATGTGCCTATCCAGGTGAACTGGGAAATAGTACAGCATTCTGCAACTACAGAGGAAAGAACTACTGAGAGGATACACTTTAGAAATAGGCAATTATAACAACTGTAGAGCAGTTTGGGGCAAAGGTGAATGGCATCCATTGTGGAGATTGACAACTGTAAGTATGTCAGTTACGGATAAATAAGTTTTTGTTCTTCATTTAAGTGTTGCCACTAACTGTCGAGTGACCCACAAAGAATCTGCACTCAACGAGGAAAAATAGAAATAAATACTACAGGCCTGTTCTGGAAAATAGTACAATTTCGATAATCTGTCACTGGAAACTAATTAGACATACTGGCAGGAATGTAGTAACTTCTAAGTTAATAGTCCACCATTGTGAAATAACAGTTATCCTTCTTGACAATGAAACGAGCAGGCCCGGGTTCAAATCCTGGTCACGACAAGTTATCTGGTTGGGGTTTTTCTGAGGTTTTCCCTCAACCATTCGAAGGAGAATTGCTGAGTAACTTTCGGCTTGGACCTGACTCATTTCGCCTTCATTAGTATTATTCCATTAGTCATCTTAGTAATTACAGGTCGACCAGGAGCACGTGGCTCCAGGCTCTGCTGATAGGCAGGAGCTGCACATATCCAGCAAAGTCGCAGGGGCTTTAGTAAGTGGACTGGGGGAGTGTAGCTCCCTTGGATAGATGGCGCCTTGGTGAGTCGTGGAATCAATTGCAGCATGTTCTTCTGGTTGAGGATGCAGCAGATTCAGCCACATGAATTGCAAACAGATGCCATCGATGTGAGGAGGCTGCCGAATAACATCACAGGCAGGTGGAGGATCAGGACTGGATGCTGTGGCTGAATCAATATGATGACACCATGCAGTGCATCACACACTTGAAGAGCGATTCTAATGGACTTCTACAATCATTTCAAGACAAGGAGGTTGCACAATAAGCCTAAGGCCCAACTAAAACTTGTAAGTTTTGTAGTGCTATCACAGACGAGCTTACTCATATGCACGTTGAGCACTCTGAGACATCAAATGCTCCCAAGAAGAGAAAAACAAACACAAATAAAGTAGTGTTGTGACATCATTATCAAGAAATGATTTGGCACGTTTAGAGTGCTTCAGCTTAGTGGACCCTGCCTCATTCAGATATACAAATCACAATTCCTCGAAGATTTAAGTAGTTCTAAATACTATCCTTTTATTCAAGAACAAAACTGAAGATTGAACTTCCCATTCTTTACAACAGTGCAGAATTTAAGGACATAAATTCCACCAGTGCCTATTTCTTTTCTATAGACACAATAACTTAGAGGACATTTTCAGAAACAAAAATACGGTGTAAGTGCTTTCCATAGAAAATAAATTACATTAAGGATGATGACTTCATGTTAAATCCAGAGCATTAGATACACACACATTTCCACCATTAAAGATTCTAACAAGAAGGCACACTTTCAGTACTTAACTGATAATGCACAAAAACAATAGACATACTAATATATTCTTTCTAACAAGAATGGAGACACGGAAATAGTTTACCAGGGAATGCCCAACCAAGAGAATAGCTTTAAATCTGCTAGTCCGGTGCAGCTGACTGGGTCCCGTGGCTGGACGAGTTCAGGGAGGAAACAGATTGAAGTCGTCAACTGTCATATCTTGAAACTTTTTAAAATTCAAACATGAAATGTAATAAATTTTATAAGCTGATGATACTTAGAGGACTAGGCTAGTCCTACTAGTCCACTGATGCAAGTCACTGTATGTCTCCCAGTAAGAAACATAAAATATACAATACATTTAGTGGAAATCAATCTTTAAAAAAATCAGTGTAAAAGATAATACTGCATCAGCAGGTATATGCACAGCCCTTAGTGGACAAGGATCTTTTCTTTGGGGTTGTAAAACTGCATTCTAAGGAATTTTGTAGGCATAATGGGACACAATTTGTGCCTTAACAACATGAATGCATTTTTATTTTAGTTTTCTCAAATCATAAGTGAAAGTTATACTGTACTGTATTTTAGTCTGTATCATATGTTCCAAGTCGTAATTTAATTAAATGTTAAGTGCAGTAATGTCGCAAAAACGAAAAGCATAATATGGAATAAACTGCGTAACTGGCGAGTGTTTAGTTTATATTACATTATTTAAATTCATGTATAGAGTTCTAGTGCATTAAATTATTGGCTTTACCCATCTTCATGTGGCTTTTAATTTCTGTGACACATAGATTATAATCACTTCCAATATATCATAGTTCCGCTATAAGGCACGGGTTAAGTATGTCCCCCAACAACTGCTCTATATCGGGTTT